>NC_064472.1:27027433-27364207 GCF_023343835.1 Lagopus muta
TGTTACTCATCTCAGATTTAAGAAACTTCTATTTGTTCCAGACCAGTGCCTAAGACAGGAGGGGACTCAAAAGCAGTGAGCTGAGGAACAACACCTGAATTGTGCTGCCCCTTAGGAGATGTGTAGTTATTTGATGCTGAGCCACACAGGCATGCAAGGATAGGCAGCTCAGTGGGGATAGAGTGGTACATAGATTGCTCCAAAAGTAATGCTTCCTATTTGTTTCCATGGAAACAGACACAACAGATAAAAAGAGCACAATAACAATATTTGACAGAGCACATTCTCAGCTACAAAGCACTAGTTTTCAATAGAATCATCACCAGTAGCTATGTGTTTTCATCAGCAATGAGCAAGTGCCTGAATGCTGCTCTGGTGAAAAATATTTTATATTTTATTTTATATTTTATTTACTGGTGAAAAAAATTCACCAGTGAAGGTGACCCACCATCACTGTCATCACTCCTGACATGCACCACCCACCACCTCACTGTGATCACATCCCCTGTTTGGTCTCTATAATGCTTCAGCAAGTGTCAGTGAATATCAGTGGGTGTCATTTTTTCCACATGGAGAAATTCAGCAACACAACTTTGCTTCATTCACACTCCATGTCAGACATGATTTGTCAGAGTGCCCCTCTGCTTCCATCTGTCACACGGCAGCAACATGTGGTCGGATACTGGTGGGAAGATTCAACCTTTACTGCCATACCACAGACATCTGCCTCTGACATCACTGGCCAGCATCATAAAATAGGAGACATTACTTCTGGAGCAGCCCTTGTAAAATTGTCCTGCAGGTGAGGTGTGACTGCTCGTTCTACACTTCAAAAGTCTGGCTTGGCAATACCCTAAGTATATGCTAACCTTCCTTTAAGTACTTAAAAGCTATCAACTTCCATTTCAATGACCTTTAAAGCTGTTTAAATGATCCAGTTCACAACTAATTTACAAGCTTGTTTAATTAAAGCACTTCCATTTAAAAGAAATTCAGAATGTGCTATTTCTGAGCAGCAACATTCAGCAATTGGATGCTTATCCAGTTCTGGCACCCTGCTAACTTGTGGATGCACACAAGCAAGCTACAATAAGCAGATATGAACTCCCTTTGCCAGCACACCAATCTAACGGGCCTCCAGCCAGCTCCAAACTGAAAACTCTTGTGACCTTGTTAGGGTGACACTGTGCTCAAGCTAATATGCTGTGCTCAGTCAGAGTGATCTGGGCTGGGCTTCACAAATATGCTTTTGAACTGGAGCTGGCTTGTGTCCAGGTGGCTGAATGTACACTCAGAGGGAATTTGTGCATGACTGCAGCTAACCATGTAGACACAGTTCACTATCATCAGGCGAAAGGCTATGTCTTATCTCCAAAAGACTTCCAATTTCAAATGCATGCACTGCATTTCACGTAATTTTCCCTTCTGAGCAAGTGAAGACCTTTTGCTTTACCCTAACAAACTATTACTATTATCTTCTGGTATTACTTACTCTTACCAATTCCAATTTTGTAGGATCTATTCGGAGTCTCTTATTGCAGGAACCACCCATTTTCCTATGTTTTAAGGAACATTCCTACAGTTTGGTTTTGCAGGGCATAAGTAACACTGTTATATGTGTTCCAGTTTTGTAACTGCCATCTCTCACAGAGCTGAAGTCTAGTCGTGTTTCATGTACAAACTTCATATGAATGTCTGTGCACTAAAAAAGGCTTGCTCAGTAAAGCTTATCTTCTAAGGCATTGGTAAATATATACGTTTTGACCATATTACATAATTAACAATTGTTTTAGTTCATTTTACTACGATCATAACTGAAGATGAAAAGAAAAGCCACCCAAAAACCTAACATATTTTCTAATTTGATGACTATAGGTAGTACCCAGGTCTTTTATGCACTTCAGAAGAGCTGCTGCATTTATTTATCACAATACATAAAAGCAAGAATTTTTATGATTTGCATAGTTTTGTGTCTACAATTGGAACTTAAATTCACTCTTTCACTCGTTCTCACCCTCTCCTCTATGTAAAATTATTGACAAAGCTGAGTTCATAATGCTCTATACCTCTGAGGACATGAAAGTCATGCAAATGAAAAGCAAAATAAGTGTGGAAAACCAAACTGAAAAGCAAACCCTAGCTCTATACAGAAGAGTAATAGATTATACAAAGTGCAAAGCAGAAAAAGACTGCTGTTAGATGTTAGAAAGTACTTTGAGCAGGAAAGGCAAATATAAAAATCAATACCGAGAAGGGAAATTAGGTCCATTATTGAGTAATTGGGTAATAATTGAAGTGTGGTACTTCCAACGGACAAAAGGCATACCATACTACATACCTTAGGCAGATATTCTAACAATTTAGGTCTGGCCCGCAAGCATCTGCATGAAATGTTGGATTTTCCTTGTGTAGTAGAAGTGTACAACTAAGACTTCTAATATATCAACAAGAAATTCAAGGACTTTTCTGACCACATTATGAAATAATTCTGTGCCTTTACCATGTAACATCTACCTGCTGTTAAGAGTGGCTAGCATTAAGATACGATGCTAGGGCCTATTTAATTTCATACACACTTGGTCATGAGCAATTCCTTCTTTCTTTTTTTTTCAAAACTGCCCAGATTTCTGTCATTACGTTTATTGCAACCTCCTCAGTATTCATAACAGCTTGTTTAAAATTGCATTAAGAATTTTGACACTGGACATTGTGAAAGCAAAACTTATGTAAAAGGTATCATTATTGATCTGTCTTTAAACATCTGGAATGACTGCTGGCAGAAAAAATGGATTAAAGCGTATCAACTGGCACAATGAAAGTAGGAGACACCTCATCTACCCAGAATCCAATAGCAAAAAAACAAAAACAAAAACAAAAACAATCAATACTTCCCTCTTCCTGGAAAGGAAGAAAGAACCAGCAGCTGTCACACTGCATACACAACAGAGATCTGTCTGAAGGACTGGTATTCAGATTTTCATTACAATGAGCAAGGAGTGTCATTAAATTGTCTGTCTGACTTAGGAATCTATGTTGCTCTTTTAAACAACAGTTAAACAAGCAAAGCGAACTTGATCTTTTAATCTCTTCTGGGTACCTTTATTCTAACTCACTTAAATACCTTAGAAACTATGCCCATAGGAGACATCTTCAAGAAGAAAGGAGAGAAATCTGTGCCAACAGTGAGGAACCTGATACATAAAAGTACTGATTCCCACCACCTCCAAGGAGAGGTAAGAACACAGTGTGGATAATCTAGCCCACATGTGCAAGTGCACCAATTCCCTAGGGATTTTAGTCATGACTGGGAAAGGAACTGAGAGGAACACGGCTTCAGTTGCCCAAACTGTTTGCTCTGTCACAGAAATCCTGCCTGGGCATTTAGAATGTTGTTTAAGCTGTGCCTTCAGGTCCCCAGACCTGTAAAATAGAAGCAAAATAAAGCATCCTACCTCCTATTGCATCTGTGTTGGGAAATGCATTAGAGATTGTGAGCTGTTCAGCTTGTGATATAGGCCATGTCTGATCACTTACACTATTACCCTTAATCTAGGCCATTATGAATAAATTAAGGCTCTTCTATGTCTTCAGTACTTCAAGAAAAAGACTGTGGAGGCATTCCTAAATTAAAAAGACATTTTTCGTCTTTGTATGCTTTTAAATCTTTTTAACCTTAAATAAGAAAAAAATTAAAATTAAATAATAAAAAAATAAAAATAAAACAAATCTTGGCTAAGCAGTATAACTAAGAAAGATTGATTCAAACTGTTTTTCTAGTAGTTGTTGCTGTTGTTGTTTTGGTATTATAAAAACACATTCAGCTATTCAACCGTGCTGAATGTTAATATGTAGGTCTTCGTAAAACCTAAATTAGATTACAATGTTAGTAGGTCATAATGGATCTATTGTTCTTCTACCATGTACATTCCTATGCAATTCTGCTTCTGATAACAATTCAGCTCCAAGAATCCAGGCTGAAGCAGAATGCTTTATCTTTATGTCAAGTCATCTAATGAAAGCAAATACAAAGAAATCATATACTTTAGAAAACAGGTGCTCTGATAAGTACTTCCTTCTTCCATTAACACTGAAGAAACAATCTCAGGCATCTTTCTGGTGATGCAAACTCTACCAAGAACGCCCAGTGTGGCCATTCAAACTGGAGCTATGAGGCTCACCACTGGAATAGAAGAGAGACTCCTCTACACAGGAGCAAATTTGCAATTGCAGGAGACAGGCAGGAGCCTGGACAGGACCCAACCCCTCCACCTACAGCAGGGCCATTGTATAGATGAGCCCCAACGCCTGAGCACACAGGGAAAAAGCGAGCTGCTGGCAGCAATCCTATCCACTGCCCTCTGGTAGCAGATTTCATCACATGTGCCATGACTTGTGTGTGCACAGAGCTCAGCCAGCAGTGCGCACACTGGACACCAAGATCACAAGGGAACAAGATTACAAGGGATCCTTTGACTTTCAGCATGACTTTTTGGCCAGGTCACATTTAGATCAATTCTTAAAGTGAATTTGCTTGTAATCCCAGGGCTGCTTCTGCCTCGTGGAGCAGCTGTAAACTGAAGTTTCCAGCTCTCTGCTAAGTGTCCTTGAAAACTGCTCCATACATTAAGATAAGCAAGCTCTGTGGAACATTCGGCTTGTTTAACCAAGAATGAAACTACGTAATTTAAATTGGCAAAGATGGACTCAGAGCCTCTCATTCTTCTCTAAGTGTGACCAACTGAATGTAGCATGCTTAGAATACTGTTAATTTTCTCCCAGTAAAGCTTAATTCCTCTTAAATACAGGGAAGAAAACTGTGGGTAAACTAAAGAGACAATGGTATTTAGTTGCAGGAGGAAAACTGGAGTCTCCGTTGTTGCAAGGCTTTAAAAACACATTAGGCAAACATATGTGAAGAATGACATGGGAATATCACAGCCTTCCCTAAAGAGAGCAGGTGGATCAGATGACTCTGGAGAGGCCCTTCTAACCCAGTTTTTCTGTAAGTCTGCCTTGAACTGCTTACCTCCAGCTGCACTTACCCAGATGCCAGTTTGTAGATGCAAATGCTAGTGCCAATCTTTGCTTACTCCCAAGTCTGGTAAGAGTGTCACTGGAAAAGCTAGGTGAAGATTTTATGATTTTATGTACTGTTATCACCAGTTATTAAAACTGTCATAAAATAATAACAAATACTAAGAGTTAACTGTGTCAGAGTTACAATTCCCTACTCACTTACAGCATTAGACTTCAGGTGTCTCAACAGCAGCTACGCTGTATTTTTTCAAATATTTCTTTTAGAAGCACTTCTTTTTGCTTGGGCTGACCCACCTCCATATTATACGATACACTCATTTATGTACTTTCCCCATACAGATAGCTGAAGCTTGGGGAAAAAGTCTGTTGCTACATTCATATCCAAAGGAGCAGCAGAACCACAGCAGATTGCTACATCCACGCAGCTGCCCGGCATGCATTAAGCAGGGTGCTACTAAACAGTCAATTAGGAGTTGTTATTGTCACTGTTATTCCAGCAAAGAAAGTGAGAAATAGACACTTCTGCTGAACCACAGGCCTGGATTTAGACACATGAAATTCCTTAATGTCGAAGTGAGCAGAGAAATGTTTCTACTGACGGTCCAAATATAGTACTTAAGCCCCAGTGTTAAGAACAGACATAAAAAAAATATTTACTTCATTATATAATTGGTTTTAAAATTTAATTGGCAAAAAGCATGCCAGAAACTGCATAGAGACTACTCGTATACACTTTTCTTTAAACTGGGTTCAGGTGAAACTTAGGTTAGGGGCTTGGTTAGAAAGTGTGATTCACATCAGCTCAGGAGAAATTCACCATCACAGCTTTCGGGACCTGGAGGGGGGGGTTTGGTCCCAACTGTAGAAATGCTTGAGTTCGACAAAGGTGCCTGGGAAAGTGCTCAAGGCCAGGCTGGATGGGCCCTGGGCAGCCTCAGTTAGTGAAAGGTGTCCCTGCCTGTGTGTATAGGGTAGCTGGAACTGGATGATCCTTAAGGTCTGTTCCAACCCACACCATTCTGTGATTCTATGAAAATCTATGCGCTTACACTAAAGCTGATTTGTTTTTTAGCCACCAACGCTTCCTCTCTGGGATGCACAGTTCCTGGAGATGAGTCCTCCAGAACCATCTCTAAGGCAATAACCACATTCAGAGTGAAAACAAATAAAACAGTGACAGGACTGAATCAAGCAGTGAGGCAGAATGTAGTCTGTAAACAACCAGGACAGATTACCATGGCAAATGCCTTCCTGCTGAACCAGTCCTGTGGGCTGTCCCTCAGGCTACTCTGCACAAGCTCTTCTACTGGGCTGCCTGTTGTAAAGCTTAAATTATAGATATATGTGGAGAGCAGCATGTCAGCAGGAACCACAGAATTCACTCCCTGCAAATTAAATAAGAAACAGCAGATTCCAGCCACCATGAATCTGCTGATGAAGGTTGGGATCTTGTTCCAATATTAACCCTTGGCTTTTCATCTCCAGATGTGGAGCAGCATGCAGCACCAGTCAGTCATGTTCCCATACTGTTGTTAAACAGCCACATTCCCTAGCTGTTGTCCACAGAGGCCATTTCTTTGGAACCCTAGACCAAGTGAGCTACTTTTGAGTTAATGGCAAGAAATCTCACTACTGCTTACTCTCTCACAGCAGTGCAACAACCACAAAGAACTACCCTAATAACATCCACAGATAGCATAGAGACCAATGACGTGAGAATCTGGAACTCACACATACTGAAACATACATTCTTTGGCTTTTACTCATCACAGAGATGACTACTCAGCTAAAATCTCATACGTAAAAGAGGGGTAGCTGTTCTCAGCTATTTGGAGCTGACATGTCATAATAAGACATATCTTTTACTTCATGTCTTTTCTAACTGAAGAGTATTCCTCAGCAACTTGTTAACAGCACCACTGATGCTTACACATAAGCAGTAAGTTCAAACATGACAGTAAGGATGATAATGAAAATCTACTCTCGAAGGGCTGAGTAAACAACAGTCAGAGCAAGAGTCAGGACATGCTGGGAAAAACAGCACACAGAAAACAAACTCAATATAAATTTCAATTTCGTTAATTTTACACAGTGAGTGTGACCCTTTTCTCACTGAATTCTCCGGCAATCACAATCCTGGCTGCAAAATGAATTCCAGCATATCTTGTTGGAAGAACGTGACTGGCAGCTGTAGAAGGATGTGGAATTTAATTAAGATGATGTAGAAAAACAGATTAGCTTTTGCAAACTCTTAAAACGACTATAGCAGCTGGAAATCTTGCCTACGTCACCTAGGTTGTCAAGCTCCACTTTGCAGAAATGCCCTCAACCCCAGTAGCCCGTCTGCAGTGACGCTGCACTGTTCTCTGCTTCACTGTTCAATTACTATCACTGTTAGAAACACCTTAATGAGTTGAGATTTTCCCATTTCAGCTTCAGGCCATTGCACCTTGTCTTTGCTTCTTCTGAGAATGTGAATAATTCCCTTATTTCATTTATACTATTATTGCTGCAATTATTTATAGTCTGTTATTGCAAATCTCTCAGGTCCCCCCATGATACAGCTCTTTGAGCATCCTTTTTCTACAATATATCTTACTTTAATGTTATCATCCATGACTACCTTTGTATCTACCTCATTTTTTAAACAATTTTAACATTATGGGGACTAGATTTCATTCACCATTCTAAACATAGCAATATTACAGCTACATGAACCTGGGAAATTGCGGGTGTGCTTTATGCGACAGTGACAGATAGATTATGAAGGCCTTGATAACACAGTTTTCAAATGGCAATTCACACATTTTAAACATGGAATTTTAAGAGCAAAGCTCCAACTATTCAAGGCATGTCACAAATATTGTCTTTTCTTCATTCTCATGATGCAAAACATGGGGACAGACCATCATCCTTAAAATGAATTATAAAAAAGAAAGGCATGTTTTTATCTATCAGGGTGGAAGTGATTCCTTTTTACACATATTTACACAAGATGAATTTAAAATTTAAATCATGAATAATGAATAATATTTACATAAAAAATTACCAAAATCTTCAATAATAATAAAAATTAAGAAAGACAACCACAAAGTTTATTGTAAAACCAGTGCACTCTGAACACATAAAATACATGTGGTTTAATAAAAGAAACCATTAAGAATAGCACAGTTAGGATTGGCTAAATAACACAGAGGTTTCCATCTATCTGTGGGAACAATCTTAATAGATTTTCTCAGCCTTTATTTGTGAAATCATTTCATTTATTACTACCTGCTGGCTTATTGATAGAATTGCCAGATTATTCAAAGCCTTCCCAGATTTTCATTAAAAAAAAAACAACAAACAAACAACAAAAACACACACACACACACACAAAAAAAAAAAAAACCCAAAAACAAAACCAAAAACAACCAACCAACCAACCAAACAACAAAACAAATAAAAACATAGAAACATAGACTGGTTTGAGTGGAAAGACTTTTAAGATCATCTAGTTCTAACTCCCCTGCTATAGGCAGGGACACCTCCCTCTAGATGAGGTTGATTAAAGACCTATCTTGAGTGCTTCCAGGTCTTGAGTGCTTCCAGGAGGGGGCATTCAAAACCTCACTGGGTATCCTGTTCAATGTCTGGTCTCCGCACCCTCACAGTAAAGAATTTCTTCCTAGTATCTAGTTTAAATCTACTCTCTTCCAGTTTAAAGACATTTCCCTTCATCCTGTTGCTACGCGCTCTTTCCCCAGCTTTCCTGTAGGTCCCCATCAGGTACTGCAAGGCCACTATTAAGTGCCTTCAGAGCCTTTTCTTCTCCAAGCTGAAGAGCCCCAGCTCTCTCTAAGCCTGTCTTTATAGAGGAGGTTCTCCAGCCCTCTGACCATTTTTGTGACCCTCCTCTGGGCCTCCTCCAACAGCTCAATGTCCTTCTTGTGTTGAAGGCCCCAGAACTGGACACAGTGCTCCAGGTAGGGTCACATGGGAGCCAAGTAGAGGGACAGAATTACCTCCCTCAGTCTGCTGGTCACACTTCTCTTGATGCAATGCAGGACACAGTTGGCATTCTGGGCTGCAAGCATGAATTTCGACCTTTCATCAGCTGATAACCCCCATTCTCTTCAGGTCTGCTCTCAAGCCATTCTTTGGCCAACCTGTATTTGTGCTTGGGACTGCCCTGGTGCAGGTGCAGGAGCTTGCACAATCTACTGACATTCTACCCATAACTAAAAATCTGTTAACTGCAGTTCTCCAGATTCAACCCCCAAACACTGAAGACGTAGTGCTGTAGACTGTTTCCACAGTGTTTCCACTGAATTACTTGAGCACTTCCAATGATTAGTAAATACAACCCCAAAACATGCCTTCAGACACAGCGAAGCACTTTTATCTTCATTTTACCAGATAAAAAGGGATAGAAAGAGGGAGCTGCCCAAAGAATATTTGAAAAGACTTTTAAAGAGTCAGGCCATAAATTGAACCTAGGTCTCCTGAGCTGCTTGCTCAGCATCTTCACCACTACATTTTTTAAGAAACAAACAAACAAACAGATTTTGCAGTTGTGAAATCCTAGGAATCATTCATTATATGCAAATAAGATTCATCTTTTTGTATCAGAAGACACTACACTGTGTTGGTACTGAAATGACTGACTGCAGAGACTGCGACAAAACATATCTCCAAAGAAAAACAGTAACATAATAGCATTGCAAAAACACAGCTTCAAAAGAGCATGGGCTTACATTTTAAAGTGCTCAAGTAGAGACAATGGTTATAATAGTATAGTAATCTTGCATACTAATGATGTGATAGAGTACAGTGGAAAAGATGGGGAAAACAAACCTGATTCAATCAAAATAAGCCTGGAAAAAGAGGGCTCTCCTGGAGCCAGCAGATAGGGACAGCTCTGCAGCGTTACAAATGAGAAAGATGTGTCAGGACAGCATGTTATTAGCGAAGACTTAAACTTCTACACAGAGAACAAGTACTAGTGACAGTTGTTAATCCTGACAATTTCTGGATTTGATTGATGGTAAATTTCTTGACAAGCAGCATAACCCATACGGCTATGGTTCAGCTTTAGGTTTCTTTTCCATCAACTTTTTCAGCTCAGAAATGAAGATGAGATCTGACCTGCATGTCCATAAACTGATTCACTTAAACACAAATAAAATGATACATAGAATTAATTTTTCCATTGCAAAACATTAAATATTGAAAAACTAAGAGAACTGTGGGTTTTAAAGAGTTTGGAATTACTTCAAACGCTCATCAAATATACTAATAAATAAAAATGAAAGCATGTTATGTATGTGTTGCTTATGATACCAAAATTAAAGATTCTGTAAGTGTAACTCTATCACTGCATTAATACTTGGTCACATTTTTGAACAGAAATAATGACTATACAGTCAAAGATAGTATGGCAATGGAAGAACAGGAATCACCAAAATGAAGCAGAACAGAAATTCTGCAGGTCTTGCAGTGGAGTAGACAGCCTCTGTCCTAGGACACATGCTACAGGAGAACAAAACAAACATTGTATTTAAGGAAGAAAGAGGAACTATTACTAGAACTTCTCAGTGAAATCTAATGTTTGAGTTCAGTAGTGTACAAGGTTTTAATACAAAATGGAAAATAACAAACTGAATATGTTTGGGAAATAGGAGAAAACACAACGTGGATTTATCGGAATTGGATTGTGCCCAGCTCACCTGAGTCCATTTTTTCCATAAACAGCCTGATTTTTTCAGCAAAATATTTAGACTTAGTCCATAGAGAACCCAGCAAACCATTTGATTGCCCTACAAAAGAAACTATTAGTTAAGAAGAAAATCCTGGTAATTCTGTACAAGAGATGTCAGATTGGAATGTACACCTTGCAAAGAACATGATGAGAAAATAT
Source organism: Lagopus muta (assembly GCF_023343835.1). Lineage (NCBI taxonomy): Eukaryota > Metazoa > Chordata > Aves > Galliformes > Phasianidae > Lagopus > Lagopus muta. The sequence continues at coordinate 27,038,370 of NC_064472.1, forward strand.
TCGGTTGTAAAGGTTGCTAAGAACCTGTGATCAGCCATCAGAACAATTTATTTAATATCACCAACAATGTAGCCACAGAAATTAGAAAGTGGATAATAAAATTAAGGACTCAAAGTTGAATAATGCACATAAGAGAAAATCAGCCCCAAACTGAAAGGCAGAAAATGTCTAAAAATCTATGAATTGCCATGCAGAAGTCACTTCCCTCCTTTGATTATTCAGTTAGTGGGTAAGTTTCCATGTCTTGCACTTTAAATGCGGAGGTGAGGTGAATACCAAAAACAGAGACTATGGAACTATCAAATGAATCTGGAAAAGAGGCAGAGTCAAGGTATTTCTATCTAAGAGAGTTCTAACATCAACATTAAAGGGCTGGAATGAGAGCCTCTCTGGAACTGTATATGCCCTTCAACACCATCTATTTTTCTGTTTTGTCAGTCTTGAGAAAGTTGGACTCAAGCTGGGAGACAGGCTGATGATCTATCACCTGGCATTCCACTGGTGACAGGTACTGCCTATCACCAATAGAGTGCCTCAAAGTTCTCCTAGATTAGTTTAGAGAGAAGAGGAATGAGAGCATGGAGATGAGGATATCAAGTAACAGAAGAATTAGAAACAAAATGATCCGAAATTAGTTTTATGTAAGAATAGGAAATAATTAGGTATCCCAGGAGCAAGACATTCAGGTAAACCTTGACAAAGTTTACAGTAAATTTCACTGGGGAAAGAAGTAGGAAAAAAAATAATAATCAGGGAATCCTCTGCCACCAAACAATCCTGGGAAGGACTGCAACATGATACACAATCAGTTTATGGCTTCCTTATGACTTACACAGCATGGCACCAGACTAGACTTAACCTTCCCTCCTAGCTTTCTGCCTAATATTATAAACAGATGCTTCCCCTTTTGAAAACATTTGCAACAAGGGAATAATTGACCTTACAAGAATAAAACATATTTACATCTACCCTGTCCAGGTATGTCCTAAAATAGCCCAGACTCAAGAAAACAGAATTTCAATCAGCAGAACGAGAGCTAGAGTCCATTCAATTCTGGTAAAAAGACTGATTTACATTATATTCTCTAAACAGACAGAGAATCAGGATTTCATGGCATCATTTCATTTTGCAGGAGTAATTCCCTTGTAAGCAGAATCAAACAATTTTTCAACATGTAGAAAAATAATATCTTGTATATAAAATCAAAGACACCAGTGGTGACAAACTTCAGTGTAATTTGAAATTTAAAGGAAGTGCTATTATACTGCACTTCCTCAGTTTGTAAATCTGTCCACCACTTCTTGCAAAACACCACCTGCATCAGAAAATTTGACCACTTTCCTGTCAAATACCCCACCCCCTCTCAGATGATGGTATCCAAAAAAAGACCATGAAACTCAAACACAATGGGAAGAGAAAGAGCTAGTCAATAAAAACGGCCAGAGTTTACAACACCCTTAGGGATAAGAAATGAAATTTGCATTTAAAGTATGAGCAGGAAACACACAGTGTGTCAACAGATAATTTTTGCAGCAACCATGGGACATGGAAGACACAGTCCATTGTCACTTTGAATAACTGATGAGCCCACTGTGTCTCACTATCCATGTCCTTAGTTTACTCCTTTTCCACTGCCAAGCAGTGCCTACCTGACCACACAGAGAACTCCCTCAGTAGAGGTCTCCGCTGCTTGCCCTTCTGCAGAGGAACAATTCTCTTTCACATTTGCTACCGTTTGTTCAGATAAAGACCTGTTGGGAATTTTTCAATGTTCAGACTGTAATCTTTTCCACATTATTCTACAAATTTGAATGACTCCAGAATGTTACAGGTTATCTGTTCATGGTTTTGCGTTAAGGGAATATAACGTTTCATGTATCTGCAGTTATACCCTAATCACCTCATTATCCAATTAAGAAACTTCCCTGTTAGTATTCAAGAACACAGTGGTCCATTGCAAACTCTTCAGTAACAATTTTTTCTATTCCTCATCATACTTTCTATACGCTACAGGCACAACAAAACTGAAATATAAATCAATTCTGTTTGTTATTTTTAATATACACCACCATTTTCCATCCTTTCCAAAGAACCCAAGTATTAATATCCTGCCACGCCAAACACAATTTTGGAACACAGATATCAGATGTGTGTGTACTGCCACAAAATCACTAATTACTCATGAGCACACATGAAGAAAATGCAAACAAAATTAAAATTCCTCTTTATTTTCCACCAGAAAGCTTTACAAATATTTACTTCTGGATGAACTGTAGTGAACGCTTTCATTAATAGAAGTAGGTATCACAGGAAAAACTCCCCAGAATATAGCTCAGTTCCTATTTTATAACGTTGGTCCACTATGTCAGAGGCAAACGTTGGTGATACGGCAGCAGAGGTTGAACATTCCCACCAGTGTCTCATTGCACGTTGTTGCCACGTGACAGGAGGCAGCACAGGGGCACTCTGACAAAATGGTGCCTGAGATGGAAGTGTGGATGAAGCAAAGACGGGTTGCTGAGTCTCTCAGTGCAGAAAAAAAATGGCACCTACTGACATTCATTGATGCTTGCTGAGCAGTGAGGCGGTGGGTGGCGCATTTCAGGAGCGGCAGCTGTGGGTCACTTCTGCTGGTGCAGATTGTTACAAGAGCAGTGTGCAGGCTCTTGTTCACAGCTGATGAAAACACACAGCTCATAGTGGTGAGTGTTGAAAAACTGATTTGTAGCTGAGAATTTGCTCTACTAGTGTCATTTTGTACTCTTCATTGTAGTGTCCACAGAAATAAATAGGAAGCACAGCCTTCAGAGCAACTTATGCATATTGAAAATAAATATTGAGATATCAGCTATCTAGCTTATTACTGGAATCTACACTGCATGTCACAGGAGGGAATTATGAAAGAATGTCTTATTTCCAAAGATAAATATAAAAACTTCAAGTACTGACACAGCTGCCAAATGAGCTGGGCTGTATTTTTGAAGCCACTCATCCCCTTTTCTCACCACAATTGAGATGTTAACAGTTTCTAGTGGGAAGAAAAAAAAAAAAAAAAAAAAAAGGAAATTTTGGATCCAACAGGTGACATTTTTTGTAAAAAATGTGCAAAGCACATTAGTGCTTTAACTGCTTTGACATCCTCCAATACTGTAATACTAAATAAAATGTGTTGTTGTTCATATTACACATGCTAGAGCCCTACAGGAAGAAAAAACCCTGCATAGAGAAAATGGGTAATCCACAGCACAGGAAAAAAAAACCGTCCTCAAAGAAATCAGGAAATTTCACTTCATGATGGCCAAAGATTGTATCCAGTATTGAAGAATGCATCTAACAGGGACAAGAATATCCTAACATACTCCCAAGTTTCTTGTACCCCTTTTGATAGCAAAGTACTGTAAAGAAGTTGTACTAAAATGAAGAGCAACACATCAGTTGTATGCCTCATCTTTATATCTCAGATGATGTTAATGGCATGGGTAGGGGAATACGCTTGTGAGTCTTATGTTCCTATTTGTTAGGTGTCCAAAGAACAACACAGGAACAGGGTATTGTAAGTGCAAAATTTTGTTATTATCACTATATTTTCTCTATTTATATTTTCACTATATTGTGTGCACAGAAAACACACAACACAGACCTGAGTAGCATTTTTAACAGTGATAAAGGCTTCCGTATGATTTGCTGAGAAACCTTGTAACAACAACAAAAAAACCAACCCCCCCCTCCCCCCCCCAAAAAAGGCCAATTTGTCCCTCAGACACAGGTATGAAATGATGTGGGGCAGAGGGATTCATGCACACACTTATTCTATATTATTACTAAAGGATGCATTCTGTCTCTATTAGGCTGTGTACAGCTCCACTAAGGTTAGTTATGTAGATCCTGGCTCTGCACTTCAAAAACACAAGAACAGCTCCTTCGATTACTGTCAGTTTAGGCATACAATGATCTTATGAGCAAGTGATATCTTTGATAGCAGCGTATTTCTGAAGACAGTATTTTTGCAAGCAATCCTATGGCAGGATGCTAGCTAGCCCATGATACTGTTACTTTCTCTCCCTGTGAGGCTTTCTTTTTCTTTATTACATTAAGTTACTGCTGCAGACATATTCTCACTTTGTGTCCTTCACCAAAGGAACTGGAGGCAAAAGTCTCATTGATTTAAGACCTGAGGGTGAACTAGTAATCCCAGTGCTTCAGGAACTCATTTGGAAGGGAGACTATAAGGTCTTTAAGGCAAAAAGATAAAGGAACACCAAACACACTGAGTTCACACAGATTGTATCGACTCCTGAAGGCCCCTTCATGTCCTTTATTTTCTCTTTTGATTTTACACTCCACAATAAAAACAGCCAACTATCCCAAAGAATCCAGGCCTATTCTAAGTCCAAAGGCATTTTCAGGTGAATTGATGTTGTAAAGTCTCTAGGTCCTTATATCCATCAGAATTCCCAAAGGGTAAGTTAACGTGATGCCATTTCCACTTACTAGGGTCACTTTCCAAGGCAAAGGCAATGCCTGGCTGGTTCACAAAGCTTCTTGGCAATCTTTTCCAGCTTTTTTTTTTCAAAGGGGCATCACCAAATATTCAAAAATGTTTGCCAGTAATAGTGCATGGAACAAAATGGAGATGTGAGGAACTGTCTAAAAGAATAAGCAACTATAAAACTGTTATTTATAAAATTCAATACCAAGTACCACTTGACTCTTTACAGTTCCCTGCACGTATGAACAGATCATTTGTAGAATACCCCACAAAGACAGCAGGTCCTCTCATCCCAAATGATGACACCTGTGACAAAAAATTTCCTATCTGGTGAAGCCCACTGAATCTGCCTGCTCAGTACTGTAGAAGCCACAGCTAGAAATAAATTTTCTGAATGCTTTTCTCTGGTCTCTCAAACAGTCTGGATGTTAGCCCTGGATAATGCCTAAAAGCTTTTGGAAACATTAGCCCTGTGCTCTGCACATCATGTGTATTTATAGTGCACAATTAATAACATCATAGCAGATACATAGTAATGTGAGTAACAGCTGACAGACCAGTAGTAGCAGGTTACTTGAGCAAGGGGAGCACTCTCTGAGACTGCTCTTGGCTACAGGACCTTTAAGAACAACGTGGCAATGCCAGCTCTCTATCTCAATGCCATCCTGTGCTCCCATTTTTTCACCCACCTTGCACCATTGGCTGCCTGATCTCTCGGTAGCTGAAGAAGTTCCACTCAAACAGATGCAGCAAGAACTGAAAGAGACTCAGAGCGACACACAGAAACAAAGCAATGCTTATGCATTTCTCAGGCAGATGATGAAAGGTCTCAGTACTAAAAAAGCCATCTCACACTCCCTGCAAGCTTCGGCACCCTTACTGAACTTCAGGCTCCCCTGGATGCTTTACCCTTCCATTATCAGTAGAGAAGGGTTGCTTTTCTCACAGGAGTGCGTATTCACAATCGAAACTGTTTTATTCTGCTTCTCTTGTATAGATCTATCTGGGCTTGAGTACTCATGCGTGGCCAAAGCCACACATTGCTCACAGAATGCACCACAGACCCTTTCCCCCCCCCACTGCCTATGCAAGGCTACAGCTGTGTCAAGGCACAGAACCTCCATGCAGACATTCCTGGCTCCCAAGGCACAGAGGTCACTATATAAAGGGTGGCTATCTCCATGCCCCTCCTAAAACAGGCAGGGATCCTGTGAGTGTGAGGATGCTAAGGAAGGGAGAGACCTCTTCAGTCCAAGATCCTCTTCTGGAGATAACACCAAATGTTCAGACTCAAGCACATCTTAACTTACTTGAAACATAAAAAAAAAAAAAAAAAAAAAAAAAAAAAAAGTATTTACCATAATTTCTGCTCTAGAAGTCCAAATGGTTAGATGTAGAAAGGGATGGATAATGCAGGGGACACTCTTCTCCCTTCAAGTGAATCTATACCTCCCATAGACAAATAAGAAAGACCATCATCCACTAGCATAAACTAAGTTCTATCTGATTGTGTACTGCTGTGGAACTGGGGTCTTGCTGTGTGTTGCTTCACTCAGCTCATGAAATATTTCTGTAATGGTAACAGACCATTTGTGAAAATGAAGTTCAGACTAGAGTACAGCAGATCATGCAACAGTGAGCACTCGACTGAAGGCAATTTGTCATGCAGAAGTTCTGCAAAGAGAACTATGTTTTCAGAGCACCGCTTAAACTAAGCCATCTTCTCGAGGACCCCAGTCAACCCGCTTGTACTTAATACATTTTTCTTGTTGGAAGCAGCATATGTTTGCAAGGACATGGCTGTAGCAGCCAATGCCACATCCAAAGCAGATTGAGAAAGCAGAGCCTTTTCCACCCTGCCCCTGAGGCCACGACTAGGGAGGGCTGTAGGAAGGTAAACAAAAGGAAGTGCTCTCTTTGCATTTATCTACACATTAGAAATACAATTTCCAGGTGTACTCCATTTACATGAAATTAAATTTTGCCCTTTTTTAATAAGTCTCTGCAACATTTGCCCATTTGGATGGCCTGGATGATCATTAGTTACATGCCAGTGTGAGATAATCCACTCCAAAGTCATTAATGCAGTGGTGTGATTTGGCTCCAGTGGAATCACGACACAACTGGATATGACTCAAGTAGGGCTCCATCTGCAAACAACACATAAAGAAACACGTTATGGCATTTCAGCAGCATGGAACAGCAAACAGTGCTTCATTCCAAGAATCATTCCATAAGTGAAAGTGACCAACAACTAACTTACACTACTGTCAGTTTAATTCAAGATTTCACTTCCAAGGAATGAAAGCACACCCTGCTCCTTAATTGTTTTTGGATGAAGAATCTCGCTGAAGCTTGCATTTCTACAAGATATTAAGAGCACAGAACACGCTATTAACATAAAATACAATAAAAGTAAATATGATACAGAATCACTAGAACTCAGTTGTAAATTTTAATAGTGCCGCAGACAAAATCACATTTGCTTTTTAAGGATCCATCCTTTTTTTCATTCACCAAGATACAACTGGATGTTCAAAAGGTTACACGTGCAGAACAAAACCACCAATTCTCCTTCTTAAAATATAAGGGTAAGCTTGTAATACACACGACTTTGGCATACCATTTCGTGCAATTACTAACTACAATCTCTGATTTCAGAATGCAGAAGTAGCGATTTTCCTCCTCAAAAAGCAGCGCCCGCTTCGCTTAAGCCAACTTCTGCTGCGGGAGGGAGGAAACACGCAGGCGAGCACGCGGCGAAGGGACACCGAACTCAACAAACGCTCTTTTGGCAACAGCCATCCCTCGGCGCGTGTTCCGGCACGCCTCGCGGTGCTGCCCAGCGCGGAGGGCCCAGCAACACCCCCTCCCCGCGGCGGGGCGCGGGATCGGCGCGTGCGGGAACAAAGCCGGCGCAAGCTGCTGCCCGGCACAGCCGCTCCCACCGGGGCTGCCCCGACCGCCGGCCACGCGCAGGGGCTGGCAGCGGAGCCGCGCGCCTCCGCCCGCGGGAGGAAGGCCAGGAAGAGGGGGAAGCTCAGCCCGCGGCACACACCGCGCCGCCACTCACCGCGCCGATCCGAGCCGGTGTGCGGGCACGCCAGAGCGGCCGCAGGTGCCGCGGAGGAGGAAGCGGGGGCGGGCGGCGCTGGCGAGCCAACCGGGGCCCGGCGCGGCGCCGTGAGTCACCACGGCCGCGCAGGGCGGCCGGGCAGCTGGTATAAGAGCGCCGCGGGGACACCCTCCCCCCGTGCATGTCTCCGGCGCCCTCCTTTCCTCGTCGCCTTTCTGACCGCGGCGTCTGCACGCCCGCCCTCCCCGCCTCTCCTCCCTCCCTCTCTCCGTCCCCTCGGCGCGGCGATGCGGTCGAGCCGGCAGCGTGGAGATCGGAGCGCGGTGGCCGGCGGCGGGTGTGGGGCGCGGCGGTGGGCGCTCCCGCGCTGCGGTGCGCTCTGCCTGCTGCTCGCCCTCGGCTGCCTGCTGACTGCCACCGACGGTGAGTGCGGAGCTGGGGCGCGCACCGCCGGGGTGCTCCCGCCGCTCCCAGCGATCGCTTCTTCCCTTTCACCTCTCTCGGTTGTTTTCGTGGGGTTTTTTTTTTGTGTGTGTGTGTGTGCGCCTTGTCTGGTTGGGGTGTGCTTTTTCTTTTGTGCGGGGGGGATTGGGGCTCCGCGGAGAGGAGGGGAAGCGCGCGGGGCCTCCGGGCTCTGCCTGCCATCACCACTCTCCGCCGCGAGGCACCGCTTCCACGGGCGGACAGAGCACGCATGGGGCGCTGCGGGTGGGCCCGAGCCCGCGGCCGGCTCGCCCCTCCCCGCCCCGGAGCGGCTCTGCCGGGAGCGCCGCGGTGCCGCCGCTGCTGCGGGAGGTTTGGCGATGTCTGGCGGTGAGGGAGGGTCTCCGCGCTGGGCTGTGAGGAGCGCAGCTCCGGGACGGCCCACCGTGCCGGAGGGGTTGTCAAACTACTCTGCAACTTCGGCTTGGTGGCATCCAGCGGCGCTGGCGTGGCTCCTTCGGGCCAGCTGTAACCACCATGGGGGATCTCCACCTGGCGGCGAGGTTGAGCCTTACCGCGCTGAAGCCCTCGCGAAGCGGGCCGTCACAGGTAGCTCAGAAGGTGGTTGTTGCCGGTGTCGATGTGGTTACCTCTGCAGCAATGGAACTTGAACGTTAAGCTAGTTGCATGGTCAATTAAAATCATTTTCCCTTTGACTGGAGGGGTAATCAGTGAACGGACTTCTCTCTTTCTCCGGGAGACGAGCTGCTCTCCTAGGGGGGTGGTGGGCAGTTGCTGTGTGTTGTACTGCATTTGAGCTGATGGCCTGGGAGCAGTGTGCTGTAATCTCCTGACCAGCGCTCTGAAGTGCACTGAAGTGTTTGGCTTTGGTTGTGTTCTCAAGACATGCTTATAGAGAGTTAGGCTTTGTAGCCCCAGCAGTGTGCTGCAGTTTAGACATGGGGTTTGCTGGGTAGGGCCCTGCCAGGAGACTGCCTCCTAGTTCTCCTACCGTAACTGAGAAAGAAGTCTGTGTTCAGACCATGCCTCCATTTCCTGATCTGTAGACTGCTTCCATGCCTTCTCTACAGTAGGCACAGGCCCTTTGGTTATGCAGCTGTAACACGAAGGTTGGAGCTTGCTGGCACTGAGACCACTAGTGCGTGGTAGTTAGAAATCTTATGAGGAGCCAGGCATTGCAGGCAGCTCTAGTCATTTGAGTTTCTTCATTCAGTTTGAGGTGGTGGCCTCCCAAAGCAGCTCTGCTTGTTCCTCTGTGTGTGGGTTTCCCAATCAGGATTGCAAGCTTTTCTGGTAGTTGGTGTCATATGACAGCACACAACTGTCACATGTCTGGCTGGCCTCAGAGAAGTAAACTGACAGTCTGCTTAAGGAGTGGAGACAAATGGTTAAGGCAGAGCTAAGAGAACGCATCCAAAGCTTTTTAACTTAGTTTGAAATGGTAACTGATCCTTCATCCTGCTTGTAAGTTCGTTCCTCAGATGTGGGTAACCTGGGAAACAGTACAGTGATATTTCTTACACTTAGCGTACAAGTAACTTGTAGTTACTTGTCTTCTACCTCTTCCACCCAAGACTTATTCTAAAGAGGATGAAAGGTTCTGATGTATGACCAGCACATGCAGAACAGCTTTTGAATTAATGGTTGTTTGATATCAAGCTGAAAATCACTAGATGGCTAACGACAGAAGCAGCAGCTGAGCTATGAGGCTGTTTCAAAGAATGGTGGATTAGAGTGGTAGTGTCTTGCTTAAATGTCTGCCTGGCATTGCAGAACTGTGCTTAGTGCAGGATGGGACTGAAGGTGGTGATCAGCTGGAACTTGCTGAGTGTGGCCTTCAGAGCTTGAGAGCTATCTTAAAGGAGTAGCAACAGATGATAACCTTGGTGGGTGAGTGTTTGGCTAGCAATTCCTTATTTGTTCACAGGCTGACAAAAGTAGTTGCTTTGGTAGGTCAGCTGTAAGAGAAATGGCACCTCTTTGGGATGACTCCTTGCAGTGATTGTAAAGTTACAGCTTTAACTCCCAGCTCAGCTCCTGTTCCATTTAGCTTTGTAGAGTGTTTCCCTGTTGTTTTTTTGGTCAAAGTGGTGTTACACTGCAAGTTACAATATACTGTGCAAGCCTTTACAAAGTTATTCTAGCTTGAAATAGCATAACTAAAGGCTGTGGGAGTTATTTTGGTATCTCCTGAGTGGCAGGCTTAGTCTAATAGTGCTCTGGCGTGCTATTTTGGGAATGGTTGGCTGTTCCCACTCTGAAAGCCTGGATAAGAACGTCTCAAAACTAGCAGGAGTCAGTCACTTTGTGTTTTAGCTAGTAATACAGAAATAACTAGAATGCTGTGTGACCAGGCGAGCAGATGTCTACTTCTGTTAGCAGCAATTGGACAGTAGGGTGATGCCAACTGATAGCAAGCTGATAGCTGTGGCCTCTGTACACGCTCAGCTGGCTGAAGTCTCCCCTCTGGCACTACTAGGCAAGCTGCTTTTTTGACAGCTGTTGACCAAGCAGTGTTAATGTTGAAAACCTTGTGTTGGAAACTGCCTGCTGGTACAACTCCCACCCTGGAAAGGAGTGATGAAAGTAAAGAGTGTATGTGCTGATGTTCAGTTGTCCTGGCACTCCTTAAACAATTCCCACAAAACAAAATGTTACAGCTTAACTCTGTCAGTGTTTTACTCAACCAGTAAAACTGCTGAAACATCAGAGCTCAATAAGCTGCTATTTCAAATCGTTTACTTACAGCATGAATTTACATTATACAGTTGGCAAGTAAAACTGCCCTTGTTCTCTTGCTCATGCTCTGTCCAGTGCTTGCTGTTTTCTAATGCTTGAGAACTGGCAATATAATGTGAAATGGATCTGTTTCAGAAAGTTTATTGGCTTCCCTTCATTTGGAAACTGTCTTGCATATTGCATGTCATACACCAAAGATATAAAATAGCAAGTGGAGTTCTGCTAAAATTAGATGCCCTATCAAAGCTGTGGAAGGCCGAAACAGAGCACCACCATTACAGTAGATCAGGGAGGAGCAGGAGTTTTGCATCATGCCGTAGACATGTGCAGCCAAAACTTATGCATGTACTCACAGACTTGCATTACGTGGAACAGCTCTGGCTTCTCTGCTAAAGAGGCATGCTGCTGCTTTCACTGACAGTTGTGGCAGGGCTTCAAGACAAAGCATATTCTCTTGAGGGACAGGGACATACCATTTCAGGATGGAAGATATTCTGGAGAGTTCACTTCAAGCATCATGCACAACAAGAGTATCTGACTTAAGCATATTAATAATCAGGCTTAACAGTTTGGAGACAAGAGACTTAATTCCTGAAAGAAGTGATAAATTGTCTTGCTCTCTTAGCATTATGCTAGACCTAGCTTTAATAATGAGGAAAAAATACAGATATGTCATCGCACTTCCTTTTGCATCTACCAAGGAATGCCTCTGTGGGCCCTTGCTCATGGGAACTCTGTTAACAGTCAGATAGTGGGAACTATCTCTGTCCATTATTGTAATTTCTGTAACTTTGGGGCTATTACTGAAGTAACTTACATGATGAAAAAATGTTGTTCAGTTATAGAGCTGATATCTAAGCCACCTTTACAAACATCTTGGGATTGTAGTACATTAGCTTCAGAGTACTGGAATGCCAGTCTGGTTTGAAATTTAGTCATGTTTAAAAGTAGCTTGATCAAAGTCTCTGGAGGTTTTTAGAATGCAGAGACAGGCTGTAGGCAGCAGGAGCCTGCTCATGAGCATCCCTTTGCCTTGCAAACCTGACCCTGTCTTAAAAAGGAAAGCTCAATATTGTGAACACTGATACTGATTTACTACCATCTGGCAGGTAAACTGTTATACTGCTTAATCTCTGCAGTTTTACAGTGAAGGAAAACTTCTGGTTCTACTGTCGTGATTCACAAAGGTGGCAACAATAAAATAATTCAGAACTTGGCATCAGCATGAAAGCATCTGTTTATTGAGTATGGGATGCAACAAAGGAAATAGTGCTAAGTAGCACAGGGGCTCAGGTTCTTTTCTTTTCATTAAAGGTGCAAAAACAAAATGTGAGGAATCCCAGTTCCCCTGTAGTAATGGACGCTGTATTCCTTTACTCTGGAAATGTGATGGTGATGAAGACTGTTCAGATGGCAGTGATGAAAGTGCTTGTGGTAAGTAGTCAAGCAGCAGTAATCCCTTTGTGGCTGTACTCAGTAGTTTGCAGTAGGGGTTAACAGCAGAAGGTGGGTAACTGGAGAGATGTTTATTCTGACCAGCATTTCTTACAGCTCTAATACAGAGTAGAGGAAGAATTGCATAGAAAAGCTGGGGGACTATCTGGGTGTCCTGTATCAGTATGATGCAGCTGAATTTTCCTAGTCCCTGGAATTCTTCTGGAATTGAGACAAAGGCTCATAACTGAAACTTTATTTGCTGGGGGTGGCAATTGTCTAGAATGCAACACTGTTTTTCAGTTTTTGCTTGAAAACACAGTAGAAGCTTGTTGCCGTTTGTATGCAGATGATGGCTATTGCAAGGTTAGATGTCCTGTTATGTGTTAAAGTGGTTCTACTGCATTTCTTGTAAACACTGATTCTAGCTCTGGCTGCCAGCCTGATGGTTTTTGTTGACATGAAGGCCAGGGCAGATGACTAGACATACTTAGAGACAAGGCAGAACAGACTTCATATCCAGCACTGGTGTGGCTGGACTGCTGGTCTGCTTGAGTTATGCAGTTGGGTTACATAGTACCAGGCTTCTGTAATGACACCACAAATCAAATGCCTTGATAATGAGCATGAAGTTCAAAATCTGAAAATAGCTGTTAACAGACCTTAATTTAACTCATGTGTAAATGAAATCATGGCTTTTCTACCTACCTAGCTACTCTTCTTTAACATTAGCAGTCCTTCAGTATCTGCTTTTGGGAGTATAAGTGTTTCTGTGTGCTGTATAACTCTCTGGGAAGTATCAAATAGTGGTGGTGTTAGGCTGGTGGTGGGGGGGGGAAACAAACAAACAAACAAAAAAAAACACCAGACATCCAAGAACTAAAGGTTGTTGCACTGGTTTCCTGGGGGTGAGGTAGCTAGTCTCTAGCTACCAACAGAAAAACTGAGATCTGGTATTTAAAAAGTGCCTGTCCTTTTCCCTTTCAGTGAAGAAGACTTGTGCTGAATCTGACTTTGTGTGTAACAGTGGTCAGTGTGTGCCGAACAGATGGCAGTGTGATGGGGATCCAGACTGTGAGGATGGGTCTGACGAGAGTGCTGAACTGTGCCGTAAGTGTGCCTTGCCTGTCAGTGCAGGCAAGCCAGCAGGTTGTGCCCATTTGACTTCTTGCTTGCTTGTCACCTGGCTTGCCTTTTTTCACTTTTCACTTGTCTTGGAAATGCACCTCTATAAGGACTAGCTTGGCTTTTGGCCACATCAAGGTCTTGACAAGACTTACTGCTGATTAAAAGGATTCAGAACTGGGAAGTCTGCACTTGTGCTTGGCTAAAGATAGCAAATACAAGATTTCTGTTACAACTAGAGAAGTTAAGCACAGCATTTCAGGCCTGTGTCTTGTTCAGTGTGATCACCATCCTCCAAGACAGCTACTTAACCAGGGCTAGCCATAGGAACTAAGTGACTGACTTTGAGCTGGGGGTACAGAAGCAGAAGTACTAATCTCTGACTATGAGATTAGCAGCCTCAGTCCTAAGTACAGTCCTAATCAAGGGATACAGGTCTGTCGGACCTGTGAAGCCTCATTCCTTATCAGTAGGACCTATGCTAAGGTGCAATCACTGTATTTCAGCCCTGAGTTTAACTTTACTTTGTATTTACTCTTGCCTACTACTGTGTATTACCTAGTCTCCTACAAGTTTAACAGTTTGTGATATTCAATCACAAAAGCTACTGTGACAGAGATACTTTTAAAAGATGCTTCCTGTTCCTTTTTTTTTTTTTTTTAATACTGAATACTACAGACCAATATAACCTCTTCCATGTTAGAGCCAATGATTTCATTGGATGCTGGCTGTGTTCAGAGCAGCAACCTTTCAGACTCAACTTTCAGGACAACTGCTAAAATCCAAGATCAATAGCTCTTAAATTTCAGAACTCTTAAATTGAACTTAAACTTTTTTCAATAGATATGAGAACATGCCGGGTAAATGAAATCAGCTGTGGTCCTCAGTCAACCCAATGTATCCCAGTGTCCTGGAAATGTGATGGTGAAAAAGACTGTGACAGTGGAGAAGATGAAGAGAATTGTGGTAAGGGATGAAATGGTGGCTGCATAACTCTATTTGAAATTGACTTGTCTGAAAAGGAGCTAGCTGGACAGTATACCTGGGAAGATAAATTTATTATATCACTATTTTCTTAAACCTATATGTATTGCAGCCCACTTAAAAAAAAAAAAAAAAAAAAAAAAAACCAGATCTTTTCTAACAGTCCTCTACACTTTGAAATTAAGAAATACAACAGCGTAAGCTGTTCAGCATCTGTCTTTTTCTCTGGCTAGTTTTGGGAATAGCTGTAGGCTTAGTTACATGTCAGATAAACCATCAGAATTTGTTCTTTTTACGGTTTCTTAACAGATAACTCTACTTGCTCCTTATATTAGGTTTGTTTCCTAAAGATGTAGCTGGGATTTGTGGCCAAGGAAGCAGCTAATTTACTACATAGCCCTGTTTTACAGTATTTTGCACGCTTATTTGAAAGTGTAGATTAGGGAAGCTGGGTTTCAAGCGTTAAGGGGCAACTTCAAGCCAGTCCACAAGTGAAGCCAAAGCTGCCTCTTAGGGTGCAGTGTTTGTGGCTTGTTCTAATGTTTTTGCTGTAAATGAGTTGCCTGAGATGTCCTGAGGTGAGACAGATTTGCTGTAAGCAGAGTTACAGGGCTTGCTTCTACCACAGCTACCTTGCCTGGATGGCTTAATGAGGTACAGATCTTTGGACTTGTACTCTGCATCTGTGGGGTAGCTGTCTTTTTCAGCAAGCAAATGATTTAATCTGACAAGTATATCTACAGACAGCATTTCTAATGAAGTTGATAGAACTATCAGCCTAGGCATACTGAGCTGCTAGCTACGTTACTATAAAACCAGTATTATCTGTACCAACAGAAGTTCTGTGACTGCTTAATGTCACAGGACCAACTTTTGCAAGATCTTCATCGGCTTATCTTCAGTGGCCCAGGTAAATGAGCCACTACTATCCTGGCACAAAACACTTCAATTTCAAACTACAGTGCATGCTGACCATCTGGCTACCTATACCTTAGACTGTATTCCAGAGTTAGCAATTCTCTTACCTTCTGTCTCTGGTTCACAGGTTCTGAGCCTGTTTTCCTAAAGGCTAGCATGCTAAAGCAGAACAAACTTACTGCTTCAAAATTTTCACTCAGTAACTCAGAACTGATGTTTCTCACTTTCATGCTTAAGGCAAGGACAGCAGTTCATATGTCGTATGTGCCTCGTAGGTGGTCAGTAAGATTATCCCAGAGCCTTCTTTGTACAGGATATTGACCTACTGTCAGCTGATAGAGCAAAGAAACTGAAAAGCAAAACATGTTCTTTCAAAAGTCTTCTTTATGATAACCTGCTAATATTTTTCACTCCTGTTACTGCAGGCAACGTGACTTGTAGTGCAGCAGAGTTCACATGCACTAGTGGACAGTGTATTTCCAAGAGCTTTGTCTGCAATGGTCAAGATGACTGCAGTGATGGTAGTGATGAGTTGGAGTGTGCACCTCCAACATGTGGTGTTCATGAGTTCCAGTGCAAGAGCTCAACTTGCATCCCTATCAGCTGGGTGTGTGATGATGATGCTGACTGCTCTGACCACTCTGATGAGTCTTTGGAGCAATGTGGCCGACAGCCTGCACCTCCTGTGAAGTGCTCTACCAGTGAGGTGCAGTGTGGCTCGGGTGAATGTATCCACAAGAAGTGGCGTTGTGATGGAGATCCTGACTGCAAAGATGGAAGTGATGAAATCAACTGCCGTAAGTTAACTTGGTCCTTCTTCTATAGGAGGTGCTCCTTGGCCCCTGTCTTTCCTTTGGCAGACTTCAGAAGTCAAACTGTCTAATGGCTGTCCCCACAGCTTCTCGGACCTGCAGACCAGACCAGTTCAGGTGTGAAGATGGGAACTGCATCCATGGGAGTAGGCAGTGCAATGGTGTGAGAGACTGTCTGGATGGCACTGATGAAGCAAACTGTAACAATGGTAAGTGTGCAGCTAATCAAGACCGAAGACTTGCAGAGTTGCTGAAGCTCGCAGCCTCCTCATGGTCTTCATTATCTCAGTTATTCAGTGTTCTGGACCTGGCAAATTCAAGTGCAGAAGTGGAGAATGCATAGATATTAATAAAGTGTGTAACCGTCAGGGAGACTGCAAGGACTGGAGTGATGAGCCTCTCAAGGAATGTAGTAAGTGAACAAACTTCTTGTGCAGTGCTAACTACTAAATGATTTCTCAGCCGTCAAATGTTGGGCTGAAATACTTATGTGTATTTACTTAGTAGCAAAAATAAACAAGAGTAACTCAGTTAACAGAACTGTTCTTTATCATAGCCAAACTGACTATTGGGATGACTTTGTGACCTGGAGATACATGAGTCCATTAAACTCTGAAGGTTACAGGATCCTCAGTCTTATTCTGCTGATGCCTACTTGTAACACAAGCAGCATGTTGATAGTTGAGCATAGGTGGTCTTGAGGTGGTCTTCTTCAAATGACTTCAAGTACCACTGTGATCTTTCTCCTTGTGAGAAAGCAGATGAGTGTCTGGTACAGCACTCCATAACTAAGATTTCAGGACTACATATATATGCTGTTTAAGAAATGACCAATTCTTCTCTTCTAGACATAAATGAATGTTTAGTCAACAATGGTGGATGCTCTCACATCTGCAGAGATCTTGTTATTGGCTATGAATGTGACTGTCCAGCTGGGTTTGAGCTTGTAGACAGGAGAACCTGTGGAGGCAAGTATCAAATAAGTTAATAGTAAACCTACTAGTAATACTGTAGATGAGAACAAAATTTATTTCTCTTTACAGATATTGATGAATGCCAGAATCCTGGTATCTGTAGCCAAATCTGTATCAACCTGAAAGGGGGTTACAAGTGTGAATGTAGCCGTGGCTATCAGATGGATCTTGCTACAGGAGTGTGCAAGGCTGTGGGTAGGTACTGGCATAAGACAATATCTCTAAGCCTGAAGCCATTGCTTTGAAGTGAGGCAGTAGGTGATGTAAATTTTCATGGTACTGTAGTTGTGACACTAGTTGTGCTCTTAACAACGTAACTTGTACAGACCTGGACAGTCCTAGCATTTTGAATAATGCTATGACACAGCACTTAAAGCAACCATGTCTACCTGACAAACTTTCTCCCGGGGAGGAGAGCGTCCATCATAAAGGAAGAAAAGAATGGGGTATGGTACAGCTAAGATGTTTTTCAGCATCCGTTTCCGAGTGTGGAATGGCAGATACTAAATACAATTCGTTAAAACTGTCTTGAAGGCCATTGGTATGTGACTTGATGTCTAGAAGCATCGATAATATATACTTTTTTCTGCAGGGAAAGAACCATGTCTAATTTTCACCAACCGACGGGATATCAGGAAGATTGGCCTTGAGAGAAAAGAATACATTCAACTAGTAGAGCAGCTAAGAAACACAGTTGCTCTAGATGCTGATATTGCTGAGCAAAAGCTTTATTGGGCTGACTTCAGCCAAAAAGCAATTTTCAGGTAAATGGACTTGGCCTCTAACTCTTAGTGCTACCCTTAGCACCCTGCCTTTTACCCAAGATTCTCCTGTAGGCTCTTGTGCTGAGAACTAGATAACTGATGTCCATGACTAAGCAGAGCAGGTACAACCTCCTGGAGCTAGCATGTGTACACTTGTTGCACTTCCTTGTATCAGGTTCAGTTGTGACTTTTTCTAAGGTATCTGTTTTACAAGTACATCTTCTAGAATGCACACAGCTCCTGGGCATGCAGCATTTTGCTGAAGTGTGCAAAGCTGTAGTCTGTGGGGACAAAGAGGAGTAAAAGCAAGTAATTTTTGTTTTCCAGTGCTTCTATTGATACCCGTGATAAAGTTGGTACACACACTAGAATCCTAGACAACATATACAGCCCTGCAGGAATTGCTGTTGATTGGATTTATAAGAATATCTACTGGACTGATTCATCTGCAAAGACCATTTCAGTGGCAAGCCTGAATGGCAAGAAAAGAAAGGTTTTATTTCTTTCTGAGCTGAGAGAGCCAGCTTCTATTGCTGTGGATCCTCTGTCTGGGTGAGTATTTGTCCTCGTTCTCTGGAAAGAACAAATCTACCATCTAATCCACGTGTGTTTTGATAGCTGATTTACACAGCCTTTGTCTAGCTACTCATTAGCAAATGTCATAATTTAAAAGTGATACTACACAGTACTATAGTGCGTTATGTAACATAAATTCTGCTTCACAGCTTTATGTACTGGTCAGACTGGGGTGAACCAGCAAAAATTGAAAAAGCCGGAATGAATGGATTTGACAGACAGCAGCTTGTGACAACAGAAATCCAGTGGCCTAATGGAATTGCTCTAGGTATGTTGAGTTTGTCTCTGTGCCAGAGGTAGTGTGGAGCTTTAGCAGTCTCTTGGGTACAGAAGCCAAGGTCATCCTTTAGAGAACTATTTTCAGCTTTTGATATTGGGAAGCTCTTGCATGCCTAGAGACACTACAAACAGGTGCAGCACTTCAGATGCTGAAGTGGTAACCTTCCCTGCACTGTTCTGTATCCTAGCTGAGGCACAGTGTGCTTAGGCAGCACTGCAGCAGTTTTTTGTATTCCCATATAATAAGAAACAGTATGGTAGCACTGCAACTATTCTTGAGTCTGTGGGTGTTGCAGCCTTTGCAGGAAGCTCTGGCAGTCTTGTCCATGTAGCCAATAAGTGGTGGTGTTTGGTATTTTCTCCTCCTAGATCTTGTAAAAAGCCGTCTGTATTGGCTTGATTCTAAGCTACATATGCTGTCAAGTGTGGATCTGAATGGCCAGGATCGTAGACTTGTGCTGAAGTCTCATATGTTCCTTCCTCATCCTCTTGCTCTAACAATATTTGAGGTAAGAATGGCTTGCTGCAGTACTTGTCAGAGCTCTTCTTCCTAGTATGTGGCTAGCAATTATGGTGCTGAAAGAAACATAGAGATAATGGGAGGTAATGACTATTTTCTAGGATCGTGTATTCTGGATTGATGGAGAGAATGAGGCAGTCTATGGTGCCAACAAATTTACTGGAGCTGAATTGGTCACCCTAGTAAACAACCTCAATGATGCGCAGGACATCATTGTTTATCATGAACTTGTTCAGCCTTCAGGTAACTACTACAGTTTATAGTTATAACAGCATATACTTGCATGAAGCCTGCCGTGATTGTATGTTACCAAATGGTATCCTACCCCTGTATACTATCTAATTCATTTTGGTACTTGAAGCTTTCAGCTAGCCTAGCATCCCCACTGGGTTTGAGAGAGAATCTAGTTGCAGTTTTTCTTGCTTGGACAGAGCAGATATAACCTGCAGAGATAAACAACTTACTAGAGCAACTACTGAGCAAAAAATTATGCTGTACCTCTGGAGCATGAAAGCTCACTCCTGTCAATCACTTAAAATGAACCTGTACCAACAGGCAGGAACTGGTGTGAAGAGAACATGGTAAATGGAGGCTGTAGCTACCTGTGCCTGCCTGCTCCTCAGATAAATGAACACTCTCCAAAGTATACTTGTGCATGTCCATCTGGATATGTCTTGCAGGAGGACGGTCTGAGATGTGAAGGTATGGTAACAAAATTCTTTCAGGACTTACGGGGGAAGAATTGGGAATCAGAATGCTAAACCTGTAAGAGGCAACAATGACAGTACAGACTGACAACTTTGCATGAGTAAATCTGATGTAACTCCTCTTGGAGAGGGTGGTCTTCTAGCATGTATTAAGCTGCCCTCCAAGTCTGCAGGTACTGTTCAAAGTCCATGCCTGGCTTGTGTATCATCATCATTTGCAATTAGACCTTGTGCTTCCACAGCTTTCTGCAGACAGCAGGCATGTGCACAAAGCATATCTGGTCCCTCTGTTAGAAAACTAGGGGTATAAACTAACATTGCTGTACAGTGAATCCACTATCTTGAAATGCTTATGGGCTGATCATGCTGAGTTTGTGTACCTCCTTTCCAGTTCCATGCAAACCTGCTGCTGATAGTACACTGAGCGCTGGCTGTGTGGCAAGCTTGTTTGTCCAGCCTAGTGGCAGTAGAATCTCCAGGGTGTCTCTTAATAAACTGCATGTCAATTGACTGCTCCAGTCAAAGCAGTGAATGTGAGGACATGGTTCTCCATTGGCTGAAGGTAGTGGCTGCTGTATAGGATAACTATGAATGTCAAAGGCTGTATTTGACTTTATGGAACCAAATATTATACAGGGAGCCTGAAATGAGGAGTAGGGTGGCTTATATTTTCAATTACTTCAAATAGAGCTTATGCCTGTTTAACTGGCTTACTTGATTCATGGAATCATTTTTGATCAATACCTTCAGTGGAAGCTGTACTTACTGAAATAACTAATGTCAGTGTTTCCAATAAAGCTAACAAGCTGCATGACCATTCTGCCATCTGCTAAACATTTGCTGCCATGGCTGTCATAGTTAAGCCATTGCAGAACTTTAGGATTAACTGGGTTCTTGATTTATAATTAGTTTCAGGTACTGGAACAACTGTGGCTTACACTGAGACTAAAGATACCAGCACAACTGAAAAATCTCCAACTGTTGGACTAGTTCCTGGAGGTACTGGTCCCAATAACTCAGATTGCTAAACAAAAGATAAGAGAAATGCAAACTGACCTATTAGCATACTTGAAATCTTCTCCTTTGCATGCAAGTAGAAAAAACAAGCTACTTCATGTATGTAGTAGAAGTACAACAGCTGGAGTATGTGATAAACAGAATTTGTTTATTTATGACTGTATGTATGGAACCTGTAGGTTCCATGAAATGCAAAAAGTGCTCAAAGAAGGGTAGCAAAAAAAACTTAAGATAAGATGAAGCCTCTTAGCGCTGTTCTTGTAGAACGTTAACCTAATAATTTGGAGCAACTCTTGGGCTTAATGTCTTAGTAAGAAATCTGAAAAAATCTGTTAGCTTGTGATTAAGCAACCTCATTACTTTATGAATTCTTGTGCAGGTTTCAACATCAGTAGTGTGGTGTCTGAAGTAGCTGCAAGAGGAGCAGCAGGAGCTTGGGCTGTTCTTCCTATCTGTGAGTACCATTTGTTTTGATCCCTTTTGGTGTGATAAGCTCTTCTTGTTCACAAGTTTGACTTGATGCTACTCTATACTTAAAATGTATGTCTCTTCCTAAAGTATTGCTGGCGATGGCTGCAGTGGCTGGCTACTTCATGTGGCGTAATTGGCAGCACAAGAACATGAAAAGCATGAATTTTGATAATCCCGTCTATCTGAAAACTACAGAAGAGGATCTCACAATTGATATTGGCAGACATGGTGGTTCAGTTGGACACACCTACCCTGCAGTAAGTAAACTGATTGACATGCCTGAGGTTCCAAGCTAGTCCTCAGACTAGATGTAGCAGAGAACTGCTGATTGACTTTCAAGATGAGGCTGGATCAGGCTCTGAGCAACCTGATCAGGCTGTGTATGTCCCTGTTCATTGCAGGGCAGTTGGACTAGATGACCTTTAAAAGCCCCTTCCAACTCCAAGGATTCCATGATTCTGTAAATTGGGAGAGGTGTCTGTTTTGGAAAGCAGAGGCATACTGACTGCTTGAAACTACTGGGCTGAATCAATTGAGAGCTCATACTTTTAATCAAGATTTAAGTCATAGCAGGCAACTTCTGCTGTATTACTCAGATGGAGTAAACCAGTGCAAGTTTTTAGCCTGCAGAACTAGCACATAATTCAGACTGCCCTATAGCAAAGACTTGCATCGGTTGTTTTGTTTTTTTTGTCCTTTGTTGGTAAAATTGTAGTTAACATGCTTCTTTTCTTTTTACAGATATCTGTTGTAAGCACAGATGATGATATGCTGTGAGCACTGGATCAGTAATCACTTTCAGTTTACTTTGTGTTTTACACTTACGGGGATGATAAACATGCTTGTGGCTGAAAGACTTCCTCCGTTCTTTGGAAGAATGAAGAAACTTTCTCTGTGTATGGAACACTTACATAATTTGCTGTTTTATACAGCTTAACAACCAACTCTGTAAATACCTGTCCACAACAATTCAGCTTTTAGTGGTTACTGTTTTATCAGTAACCCTTGAATTGGTCAGTCAGTAACACCACTGGCCAAATACAAAGCACTTTCCATAGAAAGCCATATTCCAGCCACAACTTGTGCTATAGTATAACAGCTGTACATATGTGTATATGCCACTTGTAAATATTTCTGGAAAATCACTATCAAGCACTTTGAAATACTTAAAATGTAAATTATTGTACACTGTCTTTTTCAATGGTTGGGGCAATGGCAATAGGAAAAAACGGGTTACTATGATTGCCAAAAATTTGTAAGCATAAGTAATTTTGTATGTATGACTGAAACAACCTTGTCTCATACCTCTTAGAGCTCTACAGGTATGAATGCTCTTTGGGGAAACCACTGTAAATCTGAAATTCAGAGAAGGGGGAGAAAATAAAAACCCAAAAACTAAGCAGTTAAAGTATTGGTCTCCATTATTGTCCTCCCACTGTAGTGGAACATATCTCCAGAGTCAGTAAGAGTGTGAAGTGCTGGCTGAAGTTATTTCAGCAGTACCTAGACTGTGAAGGGAGTACTGACCTGACAGCTGCTTGAGCAGGGGTGTGACCGTGTTGTCTTTTATAAGAGTCCAGCTGGACAACTGGAGTAGTATTTTTTAGCTACTATCAGTCCTCAACTACACTTCGGTGCACAAGAGGTAGTACTGACAGATGCTACATGCCAGAGGTGGGTATCAAAGCAGTATCAGTCAGGTAAATGTAAATGCCTTGCATAGTACAAGCTAGCAGTGATGCAAGTTGTTAGCCCTTATTCCTGATGGCAGCTACAGTGCAGATGGCATCTTAGTGCCTGTGTTTGCATGAAGGAATGCCAGAGGTGTAGCTTCATTATTCACCATGGCAGCCTGCTCTGGGAGTCTCAGAGCCAAAAAGCCCATGTTGCTACACCTGTGAGGTAGTGTTCCCTTCCCTTCTGGAGCAAGGGCACTGTCTGATTTGGAGTAGGAGGGGAGGAACTGATCCATTGTGTGAGTGATGCTGACCCTTGTACTTTATTGGTGCTCTGCCTTCAACAGATGAAGTAGGTGGACCTGCTGAGCTTTTCCTACTTGCTTATACCTTGGGGAATTTAACTTAAAATGCAAGCTGAGTTAACAATTCACCTTAGATTGTTAATTTATAGTATTGGCTTTGATCACCTTCACTCCTGGAGCCTTTCTCCTGGGTGAACACAACAATTAATAATCTCTACAACTGTTCTGACTCTAGAAGGTGGAATTCATCCCCCTAGTAGCTGTCTAGTACATTCTGTTTCTGTGTTCAATTTGGTAGCACCAGATCTATTCCTTGTATACTAGTGCAATAAAGAACGACAACTGAATTACCTTGCAGCTTCTGTGGTTCAAGTACTTTGTTCTGTGATTGGAGTCAAGAAATGCAAAGATTTTGATGTTTATGCTATGACTACTTTAGTAGTCTCCAACTTATGACTAGGGAAGCCATCTTCTGCTCACTTATTTTCTTAATGCCAGATTCATTTTTTGGATCTTGGTCTTGAATTGTCACTCCCATGAACTGTGCTGTGCTTTGTTGTGGCTAAGCCTAATGCAGATGTGATAAAATAGTTAACTTCTCTCCTAGGGTGAAGAAATTATTTCTTCTTGGATAAAGGTTTGAGGATAAAACATGGTCTAGAAGAAGCTAACATTTCTTGGTCTTGCTTCAGTAATGCCTTGTTAAGAATTCTCCATCAATTATACTCTAAAATAATAAGCATAAAAATCAAGACAGGACTTGGATTAGTTCCTGGACTTGGTTCTAATGCCTGTTCTCACTGTGCTTACATTTAGGGCCTGCTCTCTTGATGCTGTTCTGTGTATGTCTTGACAGATGAGCACAGTTTCCAACTTATGCAGATTTAGGAAACTCAATACTCCTTGGGGAGTTGAAGCTTTATCAAGCTATCTCTGGCAACTCTTGTATGCCTCTAGATGTTTTCTGAATCTGGAATAACTTGCAAATAAGAGATTGCAAGGAGACCTTTGAATTTTTTTGGTTAAGAATACTCTTTATCTCAGAAACTACTCAGGAAGACAAAGTGCCTTTAATTTCAGCATAATATGCGAGAATCATTAGTTTGGCTTTATTTCGTTTTGCTTTTTTTGTTGTTTGGTTTTTCCTGTTAACTGTCTAACTCAGGATTCTATGAAGTAGGTGTGCTGAAATGTGGCAAAATCTAAAGCTGAATTGTCAGCCAGCAGCTAAATGGAAGCAAAAAGCTTTGCCTTTTTAGTCTTTGTATGAAATATGTTTAACATCACTTTTCTTGCTAAAATTCCTTGCTGTCACTGGTGTCATACCAAACACCACATGGAATAATCAATAAAGGCACTTATTCCTGATGTTGACATTCAGTGGAAATTGAAACTTAAATCCTTTTTTCAGAATCTGAAACAGAAATTGTAAGCTCTAGGAATTTATCTCCTGATTTGATTTCAGTATACTGAACAAAGTTGTCAGAACAGTGCTTAGATGCACAAGTTGTTTCTATAGTCCATAGGAGGCCTAACACTTCATACCTTCCCATAGCTGGAGGGAGGAGGGAAAGGTAACAGCCAGTTACATAACATGGTCTAAGAGTACATAAAATGTACTTAGTTACAGATGGTTTTTGTCTCTTTCTCTCACACAGATTTTTCTGCCCTGCCCTCTATCGTTTTTTTGTGTGTTTTGAAATTGTTTATTTCTACTGCAGGCTTGGAAAGTAGTCAGGGATTCCTTCTGTATAAACCACTCCAACTTGCATAGACAAATGCCTTACTATCTTTGAACAATTTTTTTCCCCTGCCATCTGCATGTCTTTGACTCTGTTTTATTGCTCTGTCATGTGACTCTTCTGGCACCTAATGAAGGTGGTGTAGCTGCACAGAGTACTGCCTTTGCAGCAGTCTGTGGCTGTGTTGATGGCTGCTAAATGGATTCTCAGAGCTTATCCTTGTCTGAGCTCCTCAGCTGTAGTCTCAAGGGCTCCCAGAGCAATGTGATATTAACAAGGTCTTTGGTCAGGTTTCACAGATAACTTGGCTTCCTATGGCACCTGAAGAGTGTATTGCCAACAGACACATAAATAGGACTTCAGCTGGTTACTGAAGTAGTATTTAAATGGTGTAATTCTTGTTTCCTATCTGAACTCAAAGCTCTATGGTTCTGAATACTTTTTATGTTTGATGTCTGCTAACCAGTATGAGTTCAGAACTAACTTTTAAGCTTTTTTTATTTCTTTCTCTTACAAATGCTCGCATTTCTTTTAGCAATGAATCTGCTCCCATACTTTTTTGCCTGCTATTTGATGTGCCTCTGAGCAATAATGTAAAACACCTATAATGCTAGCAAAAGCAGATGAATATAAAGGGAATTGAAGTTGCTCAGTGCTTCGCTTCTTCCTCTTCTCTGTTTCTCTAAAAATAGCTGCTATGTACCTTTTTCCAAGCCAACTTGTATTTGCTTACATTCTTAATGAAAGTACCTATCTTTCTTTTCCATCAAATCTTTGCTCAGAGAAGATACACTTATCTTCACACTTATCTGTTTTTACATGAGTGCTGAATCTTGCTAGTTTAGGGAAGATGGAAAATAGAGACAAAGGCTCAGGCATGAAGAAATGTAGTGGGAGGCCTCAGATGAAGGAAAAAAAAATCTTGCAGCTGTAGCAGCACTCTTCTCTCAATAGCCTTGGGTGCGAGTGAAGGCCTGCCAGCATGCTATGGGATGTCTGTAAAGGAATACATTCCTCTTTATCTTGCCTTGTTTGACACAAATGTATTGAAAGTGACACAAGTATTGAAAGAACAGGCTTGGAGTGATCTGCTCTATTAAAATACATTCCTGGTTTACTGTTTTTCACTTTCATTGTCTTGAAAAAAAAATCTCAGATTTCCCCCGTTCAATGAAAAAACCTTTAAGAGAGAGGCTATGAAGTCACACAGCTTGCCTGCTGCATATCTGGGCATTTGAAAAACTAAAATATAGATTGCACGTTGAGTGATACTGGTCTTGATTCTGCCTTGCACAGTCCTATTCCAGACATGCACATACCTCTAGCAAGCTATAAAAGCTTGCTCTAATTTGGACCTGATCTGTGGAAAAAAAATCTAAATTCCACAAACTGTGAACCGATTACAGAAATCTAAAGTTAACTAGGACACTCCCTGGTGTGTAATGAATTGCTTGAACACAGGAAACAATGGGCACAAAGTCAAATTATTTGGAAAAACTGATTTAATAGGTTATGTTTGTTTGTTGCAGACATACTGTCATGCTAAAGGGTTAATACCCAATTCAGTGGTGCAGATCCAATTGCGTGGAGTGGAATTTGTGATCGCTCAGGGAGTTTGGCCATGCCCAATGAGAACTCTTACCATTATGAATTCACTGATAGCATGGAGCACCTTCATCTCACTGCGTCTGAATGGACTTGTATGATCACCCTTAAGAATTTGGCTGTGGAGTTTTACACTCTGCTCTACTCTCCATGTATTCCAAGCTCCTCTGGTGGTGCTAAGAAGCTAAGGTTTGTAGATCTTGTGTTGCTTACAGAACTGCCATGGAACACACTCCACGGATGTTCACTGTGTTGCACCCTGAAGGTTTCTCCAAAGCTTTTCTTCTTTTAAAAGGGGAATATCCCAATAAGCTACTTCCAGTAATAATTTCACATAATCCACCCTGAGACTATAGTCACTCGAGCTTCACAATATTTAGAAGGAATTGAGGTCACAAGCAGTCTTGTTCTGAGGATTAGAGTTCAAAAGGCTCTTGGGCTGCTCACTATTTATGGGATAAGATGGTTGACTCATTGTATTTAGCAGTACACTGTTAGCAGTCCTGAGCAACCCTTGAGCATAATAGCCAGGCTGGAGAAGGAGAATGGGAGTAGGAGGGAAAACACTGTCACAACGTATCTTCTGTAGAAAAATTAAGTGGTTCTCAGGTACTTTTCCCTACGTTCTCCAGACGTGATTTTTGGAGTTCAAACTTCAGATTATTCATAAATGAAAATGCTTTATTATTCTGTCAGTCCATAGGTTTCAAGAACTTGGATAGGAACTTGAGAGGATTAGTTAAATGTTCTGAGCAGCAATTTCCCTCCAGTGAAAGGTATTCGTTGTTGAAAGGCCCCTTGGAAATGGTCCCTGATCACTGAATATAGAGATTGCCATAACTGCATAGAAGCAGTGTTGCCTCCTATGTGGTCCCTCTTGCAGCTGCATGCAAGTGATAAATTGTGGTTTTGTTTGGGCCACTTTTACTTCATAATTTCTTAGGTCTTTATTGTATAAAAACTAATTTGTACATTTCTATCTATCACTTACCCTTTCTAATTCAAGAAAGCCTGTAAATTTGTGCCTATGTAACAGATCATGGTTAGCATAAACTCAGCATATGAGAGGGAAGGAAAAGGAAAAATATTGATATTTTTAATTTGTACTTTACCTACACTAGTCCCCTAGGCCTAGGTACTCCTATTAGTCTCCATGATGAAATCTGATGGACACGTGTAGGGAAAGATCATGAGAAACATTTTGCATAGAGCTAACAAGTGTTGATTGCACCTTACCAACATGCCTACTGTCAGTCTTTCTACCCTGTCTTTTACAGTATTCCTGTGTACAAACTGTGATACATCGCAGCTTGAAGGGGAGGACAAAGGGAAGGGAAAAAAAGTGGTTAGGTGCTTGTGTTGTGAGGGATATGGTCAATGATTTGTGCACTGCGTGGAGGTGGGTAACAAGAAGGAATCATAGAATCACTGAAGTTGGAAAAGACTTCTAAGATCATCTTGTCCAACCATCCACCTACCACCAATATTTCCCCATTAAACCATGTCCCTCAGTACAACATCTGAACACCTCATAAACACCTCCATGGACAGTGACTGCCCGGCCAGCCCATTCCAGCAACCTGACCTGACTCAGAGAAGTATTTCCTAATGTTTATCTAGAATCTCCCCTGGTGCAACTTGAGGCTTTTCCCCCTAGTCCTATTGCTAGTTACATGAGAGAAGAGGCTGACCCCCACCTCACCACAACCTCCTTTCAGGCAGTTGTAGAGAGCAAGAAGGTCTCCCCTGAGTCTCCTCTTCAGACTGAAGAATCCCAGTTCCCTCAGCCTCTCCTCATAAAACTTGTGCTCCAGACCCCTCACCAGCTTCATTGCCTTTGTCTGCATACAGCCCAGTGCCTCAATGTTTTCCTTATATGAGGGGTCCAAAACTGAACACGGTATTCAAGATGCAGCCTCAACAGAGCTGAGCTGAGTACAGAGTTCTGCTAGCAGCACTATTTGTGATGCAAGCCAGGATGCCACTGGCCTTCTTGGCCACCTGGGCACACTGCTGGCTCATGTGAGCACTGACAAAAACTCCCAAGTCTGTTTCCTCTAAACAGTCTTCCAGCCTGGAAGACTTCCCTCTATCCTGGGATGAGTCTTGATCAACATCTTTGTCTGGAATTCTGAGAATTGCATAGAGGATGTGATTATCAGGTTTACAGAGGACAAGAAATTGGTGAAGAGGCAGAACACTGGTTAAGAGTAGAAGTGCTGTCTGTGGATACCTGAACATGTGTGAAGAGGTGTCTTGGTAGGGACCCCAGAGAGATGTCTCAGAGAAGAATACAGCCCTGAGAATCAAGGGAGGGCAGAGGCTGTCTCCTCTGCTAAGAGCTCATCAGATCTCATCTGGGTATTGCATCTGCTTTGGGGCCACCAAAAGAGGAAGGATGTTGATAAACATGGCCTTATTCAGTAAGCAGCCAGCAAGATGGCTCTAGGAGAGAGGTCTTGCCCTGAGAGAACAGGCTGCAGAAAGAAGCCACTTCTGCTGGGAAAAGCATCATTTTATTCTCCAGTTCCATCTGAAATGAGTAGCTCAATAATTTTACACTTCAAAATGTATTACTGCTTCAAGCTCTTGTAGTCTGCAGGTCATATGAAGATTGAAACTTATTTACTCCCTTGAGAGTATTCTTACTCTCTAGGAAGTAGTGATTTTCTAAATTTCAGCTTGTTCCTGAAGTGCTAAAAGGAGTTCCCATGTGAACCTTTTCCAAATAATGACATTTACTAAAATCTCAGTACAAAAATTCGGATTAGATGTGCAATTACTAATGCAAGAACAACGTAGTCATTCTAATTTTCTTTGAAGAAGAAAAAGCTATCTCTTTCATTAAGTAGCAGTAGTAGGGGTGTTTTGGAGGGTTTTTTTTTTTTGTTAGTTTCGTGGTTGCTGGTTGTTGGGTTTTTTGTTTGTTTTTGATTGAGGAATAGGATAAAGTAATTGAGGGAGGAGTTGTCCCCGCTGAATTTATATGTGAACTATTTGTTGTGATCCCTTCAAATTACTAAGTTCCCACTACCAGTTAAATTTTGCCTTAATAATAGAATTTGCACAGTTGCTTGGAAAGAAGTAGATACTGTCAAATCATTGAATGAGCTGCCAGTAGACGAATAGTTAGCTCTGCGTAACCCTTTTAATTCCTCGGACATCTTCATTGCTGATATAAATTATGTTAAGTGAACACAGACAAAGAAAAGCTGAAAGATTCTTATTTACAGGGAGCAGGATTTAAATGGTTTCATGAGAAAAAAGAAAACATGCTAGAAGTGATTTTTTTAAGCTGGCAACCTAAGTAAAAATCACCACCAAATGGTGAAAGCTATAATTTTGTTGGCTGTTTCAGTAACTCAAAGATTACTTGCAGTCATCAAACATTTCTCCTTATAGGATACCATATGAAGGTCCTTTGTTGACCAGTGAGAATCCCTTGCTGGTGAGTGAGGAGGCTGTTCAGTGCTCCATGCATGAACGTAGTTCACTCTGACATGACTTTCACTAAGAACTATCCCAACACTTCCACCTGGTGTTCAGCACTTACACTTTGGGGAATGGCCTCTGCAAGCAGCTGTGAAATAAATCAGCACTAATGAAAAATAATCAGCACTCCTGATGTTTATTTTGTTCTTCTATTCATTGTCTGACACTTCAGTAGCAGCCAGTTCATTTAACAAAAAACAGTGTGGCACTTTTCAGCATCGTGCTTTAGGGATAACTGGGAAAATGAATGTGCCTTTAAATTATTTTGGAATGGGAGGAAGCAAAGCATCCAGCCTGATCATGCGTTCAAAAAGAGAACAGGAAAACCCCAATCCCTGAACCAGTGCAGGATACAGCACTCACTTCTAGCTGTTCTAGAGCTTGGGTTAGTCCGGAGTAACATTCACCATCCATCTCCCGAGTCAAAGAGCAAGAATAAGCACATCCTGGATGTACATCCTGGATTATTCTGATTTTCAGAAACAAATAAAAGTATTGGAGCATTTGATTACAGAGAAGAGTATAAAATAAATTAAAGCCAGAGGTTAAGCTGCCACATTAACTTGTCTTGCTTGGAATCGCTCTTGGTTCAGACTATTACTTTATGAGCTGCAGTGAGTACAGAGAAGAGAAGTAAAAAAGATTCCCAGTCCCTAGTTTGAATATGAATGAAAGTCCAGAAGGTGAGTACAGCACAAGCCAGAAGAAGGGAATATATTTTGTTAGTGCTTTAATTCACTTTGGTGCTTTTCATTTGGTGCAAATTGGAAGGAAACGAAATCAATGACTATTTTCAACTTGACAAATTTATAGCTTAAGTTGCCTAAAACTTAACAGTTTGCTTTTAAAAGAAGTACACAGCTAAGTGTATCAGGAAACAGTCCAGTTTGCTCTGTACAATGTGCTTGAAAGAGGAAAATAAATGTGCAAAATTCACAGAAATCCTTAGCCTGGAACAGAAGAAAATGCCTCGCTCAGCAATTTGTCTTCTTAAATGGACAAGCTGACACAGCTAGATACAAAGAGGTATTGTCACTGGATCCCTTGGCTTGTTAGAGTTTCTGTGCTCAAGTCCATCATGTTCTATTATTTATGGTTCACAGACCTTAGAGGTATGGCATGACAACACAGTCCCGTGCTGTGTAAGTAGTCACAACTGCTTTTGGATTAGGTAGATACAGAAGGCCATTAAATAGCCCTTCTGGTAAGCAAATGGAAAGTATATTCCAGCCATTTTGCTATTTGTCTCTCATTTCATTTACAGCAAAATCTATTTTCTGTTCATCAGTTTTTCTACATGTAACATGTCACAAGAGATTGGTGAACATTAACTAGAGCTTGTAAAGCTCTAGCAGAGCATGGAGGGGATGCAAGTGCATGTATGAACACTCATAAATATAAGAAAACATATATAAGCAGATTGCATTTATGGATGGCCAATGATACCTCTTTCTTAACCAGATTTACACAAAGACTTGAGGTGATTTCTATTGTTCTGCTACTTTGGCTTTCCCATTAGGTCGTGTATCCTGGTGTGCATCATAAGAACGTTTACTTCACTGTTAGCTGTAAAACTTTTCAGTATGCTGTGCCTAATGAGAGAGAAAACCAAAATTAAATATGAAAACTGTAATGCAAACATATAAATTGTCTTTATTCCATGAGTTGTAATGCCTGAGATGTAAACAGCAAGTTTGAATGTTACCAGACAAGTAAACAGAAAAAGCTGTGTCATTAACTGGATTTTAAATGCAGAACCATAGGAAAACTCCCTGGAAATCTTCTAATTCACTCTCAGAGCAGAACCAGTTCAAAGCTAAATTGTGTTGCTCAGGGCCTTATATGGGCAAGTTTTGAACTTTCAGGGAATGGAGTTGCCACTGCCTCAAGGCGGCTTGGTGCAAGACTGCATTGCTCATGCCCAGAAGACTTCTGAGGAACTGTTCTCTATGATGCAGTCAATCCACTTCTTGTTCTTTTGCCCACTCTAGTACCCTGGGCCGAGTATAGCACATACTGTCATACTGGCTGTGTTTGGGAGCAGCAGCTGTTCGTGGTCCCATGTGTATGCTGCTGCGCATGACAATCCAAATACCCTGGTACTTGTATGCCCTTTGCTTCCTTATGGTAATAACTAAATGTCTCACCCACAGTTCTCAAATTCTCAAACTATTCCATTGTTGACCAACATGTCTTTAAGACGTTAATTTCTTTTAGAGAGGAGTAAGTAAGACTTTCTGACACAGGGCCAAAAGCAATGGTCTGGTTCTTTGAAAACAGTAAGGGATCTGAATGCAGATGCCAACTGTTAAGACAAGTAAGCAAGTATTCCTCTTTCGCACAGCTAACATAGTGCTTTTAATGAAAGTAAATGTACTCAGGGACCTAGTAAGACTTTTGAGTAAACATATAGATCTCTAAGCTTTCAATCCACAGCTACAGTCAGTAGATTTGAAACAGCTCAGGCTACATGGGAAGCTCAAGAGTAATTTGGATTTGCTTTATGTTGCTTATGTTGTCCCTCTAGTCTTATCAGTGGTTACATGAGAGAAGAGGCCAATCCCCAGCTCACCACAACCTCCCTTCAGGTAGTTATAGAGAGCAGTAAGGGCTCACCTGAGCCTCCTCCAGACTGAACAATCCCAGCTCCTTCAGCCGCTGCTCGTGAGGCCTGTGCTCCAGACCCCTCACCAGCTTTTCCTCTGAACCTGCTCCAGGGCCTCAATATCTTTCTTGCAGCAAGGGGCCCAGAACTGGACGCAGTACTCCAGAACTGAGTGCAGGGGGACAAGCATTGCCTTGTTCCTGCTGGCAACACTGCTTCTAATGCAAGCCAGGATGCCATTGGCCTTCTTGGCCACCTGGGCACACTGCTGGCTCATGTTCAGCCAAGCATCAATCAATACCCCCAGGTGCATTTCCTCTACACAGTCTTCCAGCTACTCTTCCCCAAGCCTGTAGCGTTGCCTGGGGTTGTTGTGGCCAAAGTGCAGGATCCAGCATTTGGCCTTGTTGAACCTCATCCCATTGGTTTCAGCTCAGCTATCCAGTCCATCCAGATCCCTTTGTAGGACCTCGCTACCCCTAGGCAGATCGATACTTCCAGCCAACTTGGTGTCATCTGCAAACTTACTGAGAGTGCACTGAATGCCCTCAACCAGGTCATAGTATTCAGGCCGTAGATCCAGTCAGGAACAGGTTGAGAGCCTGTGGGTTAGAATTAGGGACAGGACTAATAAAGGCCAGCTGGTGATAGGAGTACACTACAGGCCACTTGATCAAGGGGAGACTGTTGACAAGGCTTTCTTGCTTCAGATGTGGGAGGCATCATGCTTACAAGCTCTCATCCTGGTGAGGGACTTCAGTCATTCAGATATCTTTTGGAAAGACCACACAGCGAGCTGCAAGAAGTCCAGGAGGCTCCTGGAATCCATTAATGATAACTTTCTGGTCCAGGTATTGGACAGACTGACCAGAGGTGAGTTACTGGACCTCCTGCTCACCAATGCAGAGGAGATCATTAAAGGTGAAAAGGTTGGAGGCAGCCAGGGCTGCAGTGGCCATGCCCTGGTCAAGTTTGTGATCTCAAGGAATGTGGGTCTGGAGAAGAGTGACATCAAGACCCTGAACTTTGGAAGAACGAACTTTAAGCTGTCCAAGGAATTGTTGGCCAAAATCCCCTGGGATGATGTCCTTAAAGACAAAGATGTTCAGGAGAGCTGGCTACTCTTCAAGGATGTCTTTCTCAGGGCACAAGAGCCCTCCATCCCTCTGAATAAGAAAGCGGGCAGAGGAGATAGGGAACCAGCAAGGCTTGGCAAGGACCTGCTGGCCATATTGAGGGCAAAGAAAGGTGTGTACAAGCTCTGGAAACAAAAGCGTGTCACCTGGGAAGAATACAGGAATGCTCTCTGGACTTGCAGACATGGGAGTGGGAAAGCCAAGGTGCAGGCGGAACTGAACTTGGCGAGGGATGTGAAAAACAATAGGAGGACATTCTACAGGTACATTGGCCAGAAGAGACAGGCTAAAATGATGTACCTCCTTCAGTAAATGGAAAAGGAGAACTGGCTTCAATGGATGAAGAGAAGGCTGAGGTACTGAATGAGTTCTTTGCCTTGGTTTTCACTGGCAGCCAGGATTCTAATATTTCTCACATCCTTGAGCCCTGCATCTCTAAACCTCTTGGTGGGGAACAGGGCAGTAAATCCCCCCCCACTGTAAGGGCAGAGCAAGTCCGAGATTGCCTCATGAGATGGAATGTGTGCAAGTCTATGGAGCCAGATGGAGTGCATCCCAGGGTTCTGAAGGAGCTGGCTGAGGTGGTTGCCGAGCTGCTCTCCATCATATTTGGAAAGTTGTGGCTGTCAGGTGAGGTCCTGGATGACTGGAGGAAGGGTCACGTCACTCCCATTTACAAGAAAGGGAGCAAGGAGGACCCGGGGAACTACAGGCCGGTGAGTCTCACCTCTGTACCTGGGAAGATCATGGAACAGATCATATGAGGAATGAGCGTGTGATCTGAGACAGCCAGCACAGCTTCACCAAGGGAAGGTCATGATTAACCAATTTGGTGGCCTTCTATGATGGAGTGACAGCATTGGTGAAGAAAGGGAAGGCGACCTATGTCATTTATCTGGACTTGAGCAAGGCCTTTGACATAGTCCCCCACCACATCCTTATCTCCAAATTGTAGGTGTGTGGATTTGATGGGTGGACACTCGCTGGATAAGAAATTGGTTAAAAGGCAGACAGAGGGTGGTCACCAATGGCTGCAGGTGGAGGCCAATAATTAGCAGCATCCCCCAGTGGTCTGTCTTGGGACTGGTGCTCTTTAACATCTTTATCGATGACATTGACAACAGAATCAAGTGCACCCTCAGCAAGTTTGCTAATGACACCAAGCTGAGTAGTGTGGTTGACACGGTGGAAGGAAGATATGCCATTCAGAGGGACCTCAGCAGACTTGAAAGGTGGGCCCAGGTGAGCCCAATGAGGTTCAACACAGCAAAGGGCAAGGTTTTGCACTTGGGCGGCAGGAATCTCAGGCATTTATACAGACTGGAAGGAGCAGTCCTTGAGAGCAGCCCTTCAGAGAAGGACCTGAGGGTCCTGATGGATGAAAAACTTAACATGAGCCAGCAGTGTGTGCTCGCAACTCAGAAAGCAAACGGCATCCTGGGTTCCATCAGAAGAGGGGTGGTCAGCAGGGACAGTGGAGTGATTGTCCCTCTCTACTTTGTTCTTGTGAGGCCCCATCTGGACTATTGTGTCCAGGAGCCCCCAGTACAAGAAAGACAGAGAGCTGTTGGAGAGAGTCCAGAGGGGAGACACAAAGATGATCAGGGGACTGTAGCACCTCCCCTACAAAGACAGGCTGAGGGAGCTGGGCTTGTTCAGGCTGGAGAAAAGAAGGCTGCAGGGTGACCTCGTTGCAGCCTTTCAGTACCTAAAGGAAGCCTATAAACTTGAGTGGAGTCAGCTTTTTGAAAGGGTAGATAACAGTAGGACAATGGAGGGAGGGAAGATTTAGGTTGGATGTCAGGAGGAAGTTCTTTACTATGAGAGTGGTGAGGTCCTGGAACAGGCTGTCCAGAGAGGTTGTGGATGCCCTGTCCCTGGAGGTGTTCAAGGCCAGATTGGATGGAGCCCTGGGCAGCCTGGTCTAGTATTAAATGGGGAGGTTGTGGCCCTGCATGTGGCAGGGGGTTGGAGATTCATGATCCTTGAGGTCCCTTCCAACCTGTGTGATTCTGTGTGATTCTGTGATTTGAGAAGACAATTTTCATTCTGCTGATCTTAAATCAAATTCTGCACTGCCTGCTCCCTGAAAGTGGGCATATTTGTTCATTATTAAACTAGGCATAATTAAGAGTTTTGCTTCTATGCTAATATTGCCCTCATCAATCTTTCATTTTTAATTTCTCCTCTGCTAGTCTTCTCAACGGCTCCTTGGATCATTAGCAAACATGAGCAGTACAAGATAATCAGCAACGCAGGAAGAAAGAGACAGTCTTCTGAGGGTAGGTCACCCCATACTGTTTAAGATGTCAGCAAATAGTTAGTTCTTTTTTTAATTTTTTTATTCCACTTCAGAAAACATTGCTAGGTATTCCCACTGTGAGGAAACATAGCTTGCTGGAAAGCTGGGAGAGACCAGGATGCAGCCCTCCCCACAGCCTCCACACTTTTGCTCTGCTTCAGCAGTGCAGAAGGAACACCAAACTGCCCAGTGCAGAATTTCACACAGCTCACACAGAACCTGAGTGGTGCTTCTGTGGTACTGATCCGGTTGTGCTGGGGGACCAGGCCACTTCTCAGGAAGTGTGGAGCACAAAGCTGGGTTCCGTGGCTTGCATCTGGGACGTGAGCCAAGCACAGGAGAGCCCTGAGGATGTGTGCCGCCTCCCACTCTCCTCCCCACAGCAGCTGCGTGCTGCAGCACCCAAATAAATCTTCATCACTCCATGGTGGATCTTTTGTTCAGCTGCTTTTGCACATGGAGGCCTGGGTGTGCCATCAAGTTAACACAGGATTCAGAGCCTGAATCTGCACTGTTGTCAACTTTGAGCAGTAATTAAATGTGCATGCCAAACAGCAGTCAAACAGCTCTACACCCTGACCAGCATTTTGTCTGGCTTTTGTGTGCAATCAAGTGATTGCACAAGAGGCAAAACAGAATAAAATCCATCCTCTGAAGAGGGAGATCATTTCAGCAAGAATAGCTTACTTGCTGCAGAACAAACTGCGGATTTAGCCATATCATTGTCATTTCCACCCTAGCTACAATTAATTAAAAGTCCCTTCATGCAATTAAAAAGAAGAAGCGAACGCTCAGATATATTTGTGATTGTACCTAGACATACAAAAAATAACACTGTGTGTGGCATCACGCTGAACAAGAAAAGGTATTTTTAAGAAATACTTTCAGTGGCACAAATGAAAATTGCCAACATTTCCACATCTTACTCTGATTTCAACAAATTCAAAGCAAAGTTATTTGTTCTGGATAAAGGGGAAAATAACAGATCACTAAAAATGTCACGCATTAAGTTTATTTCACAGCTTCAATGTTGGATATCACTTCCATTACAGTGATGTAACAGCATAAAATATAATATTCCTTGTCTGAAACTCTATACTTCTGATGGGTTTGCCTAGAGTTTGGAGAACAGCCATTCCTCAAATGTCTGTGGGGAATCTGGAGCTGGGACTGCAACCCTATTTCCTCAAAGTAGCAGCTTTTACAGACATGGTAAAAGAAAGTAACTGCCTGCCAAGTT
Source organism: Lagopus muta (assembly GCF_023343835.1). Classification (NCBI taxonomy): domain Eukaryota; kingdom Metazoa; phylum Chordata; class Aves; order Galliformes; family Phasianidae; genus Lagopus; species Lagopus muta. The sequence goes on from NC_064472.1 coordinate 27,075,802, forward strand.
CAGTAGGACACAAATTGCAGAAGAGCAGTCTCCAGGACAGAGATAAGAGTGAAGAGGTTGTTAAGATGGATCAGCTAAATTTGACAGTGAAAGTTTTCAGTCTTAATTTTCCAGGTAGCTTGTTGACTGCCGTATGCAGGATACAAGTGGGCAGTTTCAACAATACAGTGAAAGTCTGGAGTGTGTATCTATTGCATAACAGTTTAATCTTCTCGATTTGATGGGCTTTACCACAGTTACATGAGCTTAAGAAAGCTGTGAAGCTTTAAGGTCACAACCTGAGACCAGGATATGCCTCAGCCAGATGGCAACTTTCCATCCAACACAGGGGATGCTTTTACTTGTAACTATGTAAAGAAAATGTACATATAGATGATGTGTTTTAAGAGTGACATTCTAACATTCAGCCTGCCTCCATGGAAAGAGGACATCTATGGTTTAAAACATTTGATTAGGATTATTAAAAAAAAAAAAAAAAAAAAGTTATAAGAAGCAAATTTTTATCCTCTGACTTATTCAGAAACACTTGTGTCTATCCAATATTTTGAGGATATTTTGACCACACAAGCAGAAAGAACTGTGTAAATTTCAGGGTTCCAAAAAGACAAAACAACAACAATAAAAGACCCCAAACCAGCATGTCAAAACACATGAAACAGAAGATGATGCAATTGATTTAAGGAAATAAAATGATCTTTTTTTTTTGTAACAGAGCAGTTAAGCATTCAATAGAAGAAAAATAACAAACGTAATAGTGTAAGCCATTAAACTTTCATTAAATAGAAGTTTTACAGCTTTCATTTTTCTGTGCTATAAGTATTCAGAGTCTGAAACTATGACCTCTCAGATGCTTTCCTTATGACGCGTTGTTGTGTCCATCCACGAGAGGGCAACATGACAAATCTACATCAGTGAGTCTGACACCCAGTTGACAAATGACATTGAAATATAACAATGCCAGTAAGGCAAGCAAGTAAAGACATAAAGACTGCGAGGAAATGTTTTTCTGACCTATGACCAATTTTTATGTACAATAATCCAAGAAACTAAATGAAAATCCATTTAAAAGGTTCCAGGTGCCAAAAAAACACCAAGAAACTGCGGTTTGATGCTTCTCCCAAAATGTTAGCATTTTGCCCATTCCATGTACATGCACACACACACACACAGGTTGTATCAAACTCAAAACTGATAAGTTTTCCTTTTTAGGGGACCCAATTATGCAAGCAAGTGAATTAGTGTGTTTAGGTCAGCTGCAACCATGCCTTTTAAAATTTATTTGTTATATTGCATTAATGTTCTTTCTTCCTTCTTAAGAATGAAAGGGAAAGTAAATAATTAACTAATATATTCCCACCTTAGTTGTTTTTCACTAACTTTCATATTAATGACTTCGCCCAGGTTCACGGCTACACCTTGTGCTATTGGGTAGCCTATAATAATCCCAGTGAACAACTAACACTTTCATTGGAATATCAAGCTGCAAGCTTAATTCTGCTGTGGAAGAGATTCTTATTAGTCTATAGTAATAGTAAATGAAACTATGAGGTCCTTTCCCACAGCAGACCATGTGTTCAAAAATATTCTATCTACAAAGAAATTAATGAGCAGAATTTCTTTCCCATGATTGAAATAAACATTTGTATCTACAGCATATGACTCCCCAGCAGCAAACTGCAATTGTAAGGCAATTTTCATTTTCTCCTATTTTAATTATAGAGTGTGTTGTAAAGACATTAAATAAATTAACAAGACCATTGTTCATACACTAGTAGATTTTTGCCTTGCTTGTTTGTGGTCTTAGATTGTTGTCTTTGTTTGCTGTGCACTAGCACAATTCTTACATGATTATATGCCTTTGTCAGACAAACTGGAAGGAGTCACACAGAATCACACAATTGTAGGGGCTGGAAGGGACATCAAGAGATCATCAAGCCCAACCACCCTGTTAAAGGAGAGTTGTGCCCTACAATAGGTCACACAGATAGGTGTCCAGACAGGGATTGAATCTCCAGAAGGAGACTTCACAACCTCTCCATCAACTCTGTTAAAGATTATTTCTTCCACATGTTATTACGGAACTTCCTATGTTCAAGTTTTAGGCCATTCCTCCTTGCCCTATTGCTATGCCCCACTGAGAAGAGCCTGGCCTCACCTATTTGCCTCCCTCTTTCCTTTAGGTATTTATAAACATTAATCAAATCCCCTCTAAGTCTTCCTTTCTCCAGGCTGACACACCCAGGTTACTCAGCCTTTCCTCATACCAGAGATAGTCCAGTCTCATCTCTGCGGCTCTCTGCTGGACTCCTTCTAGGAGATTCCTGCCTTTTTTGAATTGATTCCATACAACAAATGTAATTTTAGGTGACTTCATTGCATGCCTTTACAATAAAGTGGTTTAGGTCTCTGTGCCATTTTCACTCATAAGCATGGGAACTAAGAAGCATTTCTATGGCTGTTTCCCTTGGCTGCTAAGGGAGAACCAGAAGTCCCCAGGGAAAGAACAATGCAAATGGTATGATTTAAATCCTCTGCTATGGCTTTTTGAATTAGACCCAATGTGCACTGCACTTTGTGGGCAGGGAAGCAATAAACTTGCCATTAGTGGCTCTTTGGTCTTTGGTCTTTCTGTCTGGCATGTAGTCAGCCGGGGAAAATTACAGCAAGTTTGACATACTAGTACACCAGCGCAACCTTTACAGTCTTTGTGTCTTGATGAATTAAACTTTCCTGGGTTAATAAGAAGGTTGAGCCACTAACTTCTTTGGCTTATTGCTAAACCATGGTTTGTTCACACAAGTCCAGGCCCTTAAGAAAACATTACGACTGTTACCTATACCTACTCTACCTCAGCCTTTCAGAAATACTTTCCGTATTCTCACCTCTTCAGACAGACAAACTGAACAGGTGCTTTCAGGAAATCATGGCTTTCATTAATCAACTTATTAGGAAATGTTTGTATTTTTTTTATCTAGAAAGACTTTTTCCATAGAAGTGAATTTAACACTGGTACAAAAAAATTAAGTGGTAGTTGTAAAAACTGAAGTAGCTTCCTTTGGCACAAACTTAATTCAGTGATGTGATTTGCTACTTTAATATCAATAGACTCCAGAAACCAAGCCATTGGGCACTCGCTCTGCTGTGAGTGATTGCCAAAGAAAGCAAAGAAATACTATCCAGCATTTGTATAGCTCTACTTTTAAGGTTATTGACTTGTTTGATTTACCACATGTAAACAAAACACGTAGCTATTGAAGTCAGTACCTAATCTTTCTTGCCAAAACCATTCATACTATCAGTCCATCTCATCTATACATACGTAAAATGTTTCATGTGCTATTTTGAGTTTAGCCTTTTGCTGCTCTGTGAAAATAAAAATAAAAACTATTTGTAAAGCTGTGTCACACATCTACGTCCATCCAGCTTGTGTAGTTCTTGTAGAGGCAATAGGCAGTGCATTCACGTGCTGCTGGCTTCCTGCAAAGGCCTCTCAAAGGTGTGGGAGACAGGCATGGAGCATGCCGTTGTGCAGGAAAGTGGAAACAGCAGTGAGAGCAGCAGCAAGAGAGCTCACATGAAATCTTAGGTACTGTGTCATGGGTTGAGTTACATCTGCTTTACTGACGCAACCTAAAACAAGACATATGGGCTGTAAAATCTGTCTGCTTGGGGTATTGGCTAATCGCTGAGGAGCTGGTGGCTGTTTCCATTCTAACAACTAACAGAGGAGGGGAAAAAACAGGATGTGGTTTTTCCTCTTTCATTTCTCTATCTTGCTAGTCCTTTTAACTAGGCAAAGTAATGTGCCCAGAAAGGTCATGGTTGGGAGAGCTCACATGAGAAATTCACATTTCAATATGGCATATGGAAGGCAAATCAGCAACAAGCTTCCATTCCAGTGCTAAAGGTCAAAAGTCAAGAAAAGGAATTACCAGCCCGAAGTAAGAAATCACACTGGGGTTTCTGCAGTTACAAAATGCATTTATATTTCAGGGTGCTTTCAAGTGGAGAGTTTTTCTTTCCAATTCTGTATTAATCATTACAATCCTCCTCAATAAAAATGATTGGCATTTAATTGGTTATAGTCACATCCTGTCACCTGAATACTGCTGGTTCCTTCGCAGCCATTGTATGCATTTATGTAGGGCATGTTTGAAGTCTGCAAGTCTGAAGGGCCACTCTCCAAGGCATTAAACAATGGCAGACTCACAACACAGTACCTATCCTGCAATAGGAAAGCAACATATAAGACTGTAATCTTTTTTTTTTTTTTTTTGAATGCTACTGACATTTTAGCATTGCCCAAAGCTGTTATAAAGGTAAAGGCAGCACTGTAATAAATAATGAATAAAAACAGAAAAAATTATTCTGCTCTACAGAATTTCCAGTCTTTTGGGAACAGAGTAGCGTAACAAATAATACAGTAATAGCACTATTGAATAAAACGTCAGATATGCTTGTTTTCTTACCATAACAGCCAGCTCTCCACACACAGGTCTAAATCTATAAACAGGGCTGTTATCACCACCCTCAGAGTCACAAAGCCAAACCTCCAGACACTTTTCCAAATGGTAGAGCCCTGAGCAGAAACTTCCTCCTCAAATAGGGGTAGGGCTGTGTGTCTGTGATAGGATTTCTCCCACCTGCTTTCTCCCAGTAAAAGCATGATGACGATTACAGTGGCATTGATGTTCTGCAGTTTCTTGTTATGTTTTAAAGAGTCCATGGGCATAAGTCAGTATATGTTTGGTCAAAAGGTAACAGGGGAAACAGCAAGCAGAAAGCCATAAATAGGAGGAAGCACTGAAAAAAGAAGTTGAGAGTTTTTCAGCTCCAGACCAAAATGGACAATAGTGGAGCAGAACCAGACAACTGTTTTGTCCTAACTGTATCGCTGTAATTGTGTTTTAGTAAGCTGAACTGATAGTAAGCTGAGGTACTTTCTTGAGAAGGCATCTCACAGTAATCTCCTGTTTCTCCAACTTATAGGTGCAGTAAGACACTCTCTCTTCTCTGAAGCTTAGAAAAGATCAGTCCTTTGAGGACTACCCATTGGTGTTACTTAGACTTAAGTATATAAGATTTGTTGTTAAGCTTTCAGGGGACATAGTAAGGTCACAGACACTGTGTGCTGCATAGTATTTTCTTAATCGATTATTTTTACTGCATTGTTCCTTGCACACTTTCTGTCTTTCTCACTATTATTGAAAGTTCTTTTAGATCTCAGTTGCAAGAGCTTGGTTTTGTAGGCACCATCTGCTCCATGCTTTGTTCCTCAAGCCAAGTAATAGAAAACTCCACAAACAAATGCATCGCACATCTATCCCACCACTTTCATGGGATGACCTCTTCCTTCAGCTCGAAAATTTCAGCCTTCAAAGAAAGCTCTTTCAATGTTAGAAACAACTTTTTTTTTTTTTTCTTTTTTTTTTGCCCCCTGGTAAAGAAACTTATCCGTTCTCTCCCCTCACAGACTGAATCCATCCCCACGTTCTTTAATAGTTTCCAAAAGGTTATCACATATGTATCCTGTGAAACCAATGCTAGGATCACAGGAGATGAGGCTTGCTTTGTTCATTTTGTCCTGCTCAGGGTACTGCAACCCAGGTAGTACCCTTCTGTTACTGACAGTGTAAAAATAGAGGGTACCACCTGTCCTGGGAATGTAAAAGTGGATGCAGAAATGTTTGGCAGCACTACAGAATCTGATCTCTGGACCTTACACAGACTGAAAGATCTTGATAGAAAATGGCAAACACACAAAATGAGATGGTCGATGTTCATGCATATATATATATTTACTGATCTTTATGAGGTCTATTCAAAGGCTTAAGGGAGTAGCCTTCAGGACAGTGCTGCTGATCCATAAAGCTGGAGTCCAGCTATAGCGTTAGAAGCAGAAATATTTGCCATGTAGAGAAGAAACGTCCTAATTCAGTTTTAATTATTGCTGTTCATGACAATTTTGCATTGCTCTTTGATTCTGTTCTACAGAGTATAAGTATTTTTGAACTATAATCATGGATAAGAAAACATAAAAAATTACAAGAGAACAATGCCAGCCTCATTCATTTGGAATGTTATAGTTATCTTTCATCTAAGATTTATGACTGGCAGAATATCTGTAATAATGCATTTAAAAGTATCATATTCTATGCTAACTTCCTCCAAGATCTCAAAGATCTTACACCTCACAGATAGATATGATATCATTGCTTTATGTATCAAGATCCTACAGAGACTCACTTAAACTACTTTTCTCCAACCCTAAGACCAGTGGCTGAACCACAGAGCATCCTGGCCAAACTCCACACAGTGTTCCAAAGACATACTTGCACCACAGAGTCCCACAGGAATCTCATGTTCCTTTTCATTTCGTGCTCCACTCTGCTTTGTTGCGCAGTGTCACAGAGCTGAAGAGGTGCACCTGGCCAGCTGGAGACAGCTGTGATTCTTTGATGAATGAAACAATCCATACACTGTGCGAGAATGAGTTTCCATGATCATATCCTTACTCAGTGTGAATTAGCTCGAGCCCATTAAAGTTAACAGAGTACTGATTTATTCCCTAGAAAAAACAGAGACAGTTTACAACAGTGTGGCTCTCACCAGTTCACTAGTGGGATCTAATGTCATCATATTTTTATACCTTACAGAATCCAGATTTGAATGACTCACACTCATTTAGCAGCCTTGTAAAAAAAAAAAAGGGGGGGGGGGTGCAATGTGTGCCATAATTCCTATAGTAACTATTCCTATAGTAACTTCTCATCTGTGGAACTGTTGATTCAAACTTGGATTCGGCAGATGAAGAAACACCAATGATGTCAGAGTCTGCACATTCATCCAGTTTATTTAGCTCAAGGGAGCTAAATACATGCACACACATTCAAAGACTCTCCACCACACTGTTCACAGCCAAAAATCCCATTCTCAGAGGACAGGACAACTGAGGCTAAGATGTCAGCTGAGATTCTACAGCTGGTGAATCGGCATTTACTGGAATTCTTATTCTCTTCAATCTCTCTTATTATTCTTTTTTTTTTCTTCACAGTTTATCCAGATACTGCTCACAGCAATACCAGCCATCAGGTTATCTTATGTCTTATTGCTATTCACTTCTCTGTTTCCAAATTGCATTTAAAGAATTTCACGTTTTGGCTCAAAGAAAGAGGAAAGGTTATGATTGATTGGGAAACATTTTACTTCAAGAGCTACTGCCTTTGCAGTTCTGTGCCAAGCAGATAATTGCAGCAGCATATTGTGAGTAGATTGCAGGGGCAGATATAGTATTGTTCTCTTCTCCATATTCTTCATGAATGCAAAAGCAAAATCAGGCATACTGCCACAGTCACAGTTTGAGTCCCTGAGCAGATTGTTTCTCTCAGAAGCAAAATCAAATACAGTGAATCAAAAGCACTTCTGATTCCTTCTTACCCTGAGGCACATTAACGGCAAGCTTGCACCTGTGATAGGAGGCATTGATCACCACTGTTTTTCCAGTTGTATTTTTTGAAATACCTTGTGCTTTCACTGCATATCTCAAAAGTCTAAAAAGCTGGAATCTCATTTTTCTCCTTAAAGCATAATTTGAACAGATTTAGGTGGGTAAAGACCACTTAATGCAAGGAGTACCAGGGAAGGTTATGGAGCAAATCATCTTGGATGAGATTGCACAGCATGTACGCAGTGTCCAGGGGATCAGGCCCAGCCAGCATGGGTTCGTGAAAGGCAGGTCATGCTTGACCAACCTCATCTCTTTCTACGACTGGGTGACTAGTCTGATAGATCAGGGAAGGGCTGTTGATGTAGTCTTCCTAGACTTCAGCAAAGCCTTTGACACGGTCCCTCACAGGCTTCTTCTGGGGAAACTGGCTGCCCGTGGTCTGAACAGATACACACTTCTTTGGGTAAGGAACTGGCTACAAGGCCGTGCCCAGAGGGTCGTGGTGAATGGAGTGAAGTCCAGCTGGCAACCCGTTCCAAGTGGTGCCCCCCAGGGGTCGGTACTGGGGCCCATCTTGTTTAATATCTTTATTGATGACCTAGATGAGGGCATTGAGTGCACCCTCAGTAAGTTTGCAGATGACACCAAGCTGGGAGGTGGTGTTGATCTGCCTGAGGGTAGGGCAGCCCTGCAGAGGGATTTAGACAGGCTGAACCACTGGGCTGAGGTGAATGGGATGAGGTTCAACAAGGCCAAGTGTCGAGTTCTGCACTTTGGGCACAACAACCCCATGCAGCGTTATAGGCTTGGGGGTGAGTGGCTTGATGAGTGTGAAGAAGAGAAGGACCTGGGGGTGTTGGTTGATGCTCAGCTGAACATGAGCTGACAGTGTGCTCAGGTGGCCAAGAGGGCCAACAGCATCCTGGTCTGCATTAGAAACAGTGTGGCCAGCAGGAGCAGGGAGGTGATCATCCCCCTCTACTCAGCTCTGGTGAGGCCGCACCCCGAGTACTGTGTTCAGTTTTGGGCTCCTCACTACAGGAAAGATTTTGAAGTCCTGGAGTGTGTGTAGAGAAGGGCAACAAAACTGGTGAGGGGTCTGGAGCACAAGTCTTATGAGGAGCGGCTGAGGGAGCTGGGATTGTTCAGTCTGGAGAAGAGGAGGCTCAGGGGAGACCTCATTGCACTGTACAACTTCCTGAAGGGAGGTTGTGGTGAAGAGTGATTTGGCCTCTTCTCCCAGGCAACGAGCAGGACACAGGGCAATGGCTGCAAGTTGTATCAGAGGAGGTTTAGGTTGGACATAAGGAAGAACTTCTACTCTCAGAGAGTGGTCAGGCACTGGAATGGCTGCCCAGGGAGGTGGTGGAGTTGCCATCCCTGGCAGTGTTCAAGAGGTGTCTGGATGATGTGCTGCGTGATATGGTTTAGTGCTTGTGGTGGCAATGGTGATGAGGAGACGGTTGGACTGGATGATCTTATAAGTTCTTTCGTGAGTACAGGCTTGTAAACTGGCTCTTTGCTCAGGAGCAGATTTCACTTCCGGAGAATGGCCTCAGTTATTCTTCAGATAATAAGCAATGAGTGTATGAATTGCTCCCATGAATTGTTTATTTCATACCATGATGCATGCTGAAGTGAATTACTTTTTTGTTGTTGTTGCTCTTAAGCATGAAATTCAGATGGGAACATTATGCAGAAGTCCCCAAAGTGTCTTTTGTTTCTCCAGCAGTTCATTTCATTGTGTCATCCCAGTAACAGATCCTCAGTATAATTGTGAATGAGTTGTTACATATCTAGGTTATGTACTGCAACAAGGAGGAAGGGCCATCTGGAGCCTCCTGGTAGCCAGCTCCTATAAGAGTACTTCATCTTGGCTGTTGAATTCAGGGTATGCATAGTAACTGACAAGATGGCACACTTGCATATTGCAAGATATGTACTTCATTTTTCTGGACTGCCACATGGCTTAGGTTTTACCTGCCTGCAGATGGTTTACGTCATCACGTAGGTGTTTTAAAACCATTTGGGAGAGCTCTGTGTTCGTAGTGCAACAAATAAAAGTGCTGTAACAAGGACACATTCCCTTCTCTCAGCTACATTATGTAGTACTTACTCCAGATGAACCTATAAAACATACCCTCTCACCCAATAAGCCATCCTCAGTTGTAAATCAGTTTTACCAGGTGAAGGCAAAGGTAAAGGCAAAGATAAAGGCAGAGGAGTTTCCTTATCTTCCCACTTCATAACAATTAGCAGTTGTAGGACAGTTTTAGCATGTACAAGCTGTAAAATATGCCCTCAGAAGAGAGATACACTCTGTTTTATGTTCAAACTATTTTTTAATAAACCTTCACACCATACTTGCTTAGCAAGGAATTGCACGATACCATCCATTCAAAAGTCATTATGGCACAAATGGAGCTGTCATTACTGCATTATTTCCAGCCATGGAGGAACACGTGCTTTGCAACATCTAGCTCTCAGCAATGCTGTCAGCATTGTTGTTTGTTTTGTGCTGTACATAGGAATCCCATGCAATTGCCCAGATCCCCAATTTTATAAATGCAGAACAGCAAAACTGTTTCTGCCTTCATATCTTCCTGTCTTTGTGCAGATTGGAGACAACAGACATAACAGATGGACAAGTTCATAACACAAGAAGGAAATATCAGCTGTGCCAGAGCACATCAGAGCTCCATCTAACCTACTGTCTGGTCCCTGGCAGTGGCCATCTGCGGGTGCTTAGGGAGAATTTAAGGACATGATACAGCAATAGTTTGCCAGAACACTCAACCCATCTCCACTGATTGGCAGGTCAGATACTTCAAAACACAGAATCATTTGAAGACTTCGTTAAAGACCATCTAGTCCAACTCCCCTGCAGTGAACGGAGACAAATACAGCTAGATCAGGTTGCACAGAGCCCTGTTTAGCCTGACCTTGAATGTCTCCAGGGACAGGGTATCCACCACTTTTCTGTTCCAGTGCCTCATAACTTGTTGTAAAAAACTTCTTCCTTATGTCCAATCTAATCCTCCTCCTCTTTAGTTTTGAACTGTTTCCCCTTATCCTACCACAATGGACCCTACTAAAAAGTCTGTCCCCTTCTTTCTTATAGTCCCCCTCTTGATACTGAAAGGCCACTATCAGATGTCCCCCAAAACCTCTCTTCTCCAGGTTGAACAGCCCCAGCTCTCTCAGTCTATCCTCATAGGGTAAGCGTTCCATCCCTTGGGTTATTTTGATGGCTCTACTCTGGACACGCTCCAACAGCTTCATATCTCTTCTGTACTGAGGACTCCACATCTGGTTGCAGTACTTCACGTGAGGTCTCACCAGCACAGAGCAGAGGATCACCTCCCTCACCCTGCTGGCCACACTTAAATTGATGCAGCCTATGATGTGATTGGCTTTTTGGGCTGTGAGGGCACACTGCTGGCTCATGTCCAGTATGCCCCCACATTTGTTTTAGCAGGACTGTGCTCCATCCTTACATCTCCCAACTTATAGTGGGAGTTGCCACAACACAGATGCAAGACCTTGCACTTCTCTGTACAAAGTCATTGCCTACCTCTAAAGCAGCCTTTCATGTTTTCTTCTAAGAATTAACCTAGTTCCATTTGTTAGCCATTAACACTTTAGCAGCCACAGAGTCTTTAGGCAACTAAATTCAGAGCCTTACAAGCTGTCATGTAAAGGAGAATCTCTCCAGTTTCCTTTGTTGCCCTTAACTCAAGAAAAACCTCCGAGTATCCCACACTCATCATCACTGCACCATGCACAATCTTTTCATGACTCCACAAGTGCAGATCACGTCTTTCTTCTCCTCTCCAGGCTGAGAATCATTACTCATGCAGCCACTTCTCAGGATGAAGAAATGCAGAAGTCTTTCACACTGACAGTAAGGTCCACAGGATGGCACAACACTTGCCTAGCCCCAAATTCAGTCTGCCTGGAGAACATCAGGTTGATTTAGCTCTGGGTGAATTATTCCCCGGGATAATACACATCTTGGTGAGTACAGCCATGCACAGTGAAAATCATCCCCATCCAGCCCAGCAGCATTCTGGCACTCAATGGACAGCAAGGCCTCAAGGACAGTGGTGAGCAGAACAGCCCTTAGCACCCCTGCCCAAGGTATGGGATGGAGGTGAGTTTCTCTGTGGAAGGTGAAAGAAGGGAATAGCAACAGAGCAAGCTGAACCACACTGCTGATCTGCCCTGAAATTCAGTTCTGCCTCATTGCATCAGGATCTGTTCACCTCCCACCCACTGCATCTTTCTTTGTGTTTCCACAGGCTGCTCACCACCAGGAGACTTCAAGTTCTTGCTTTTAAACCACCCCACTGAATGCTCTGAGACAGTGAGCAAGACTATGTTACGTCTCATCAACATACTAAATATCACTTATCTCACAGAGAGCAGCAGTAACTCCAGGGTGTTTAACTACCTAAGGTACTCGAGCACTAAGAAACACAGTAAACAATTAATATAATTTAACTTTACAGCTAACATAACAAATTAAAATACAGAAACAAACCCATTTTTTCAGTTCATTAGATGGGACATAAACTCTCCTGTGAACAGGCCTGACAAATGGGATTTCCCTTTAGGGCATTACTTATGAAGAATGACAAGTAGAATATTTCTATCAGCACTTTGCTGAGATTCTGTCAGCAAATTCCCAAACCTTGCAGTTTCAAACTAAACTGAGAGTTTCTCTTTCATGGCTCTTATTAGAAGCTCATTCTCACCTAATGCATACGGTCCTCCTCCTAAGATCAACTCCAGTTCATTACAAATAAAATTTGGATATCTCATCTAGTAGGTAAATGTGCTGTGCAAGCATCATGCTGAAATGCAGAAAATTCTTCATCCAGACTGACACTTTGTCCTAAAGAACCAAGATTTCCATCCATCCGATCTGTTCACCTATTTGTACCTCGGATCACCCCAGCATCCAGTCACAACAGGAAAAAACAAAACAAAAAGAATACCTCTTTATCTGCAGTCACCATCAGCACGTATGACCCATCAGATCCTGTTTGCACTGCTCATAGCCTCCATAGCTCCCTGTGAGCTGCACCTGCAGTCTGATTGTGCAGCACTCACTTCAAACTAGAGACACCGTGCAAAACTGAATGCTTAAATCCTTCCTCCACCAAGTGTTTTTTGTTATTATAAGTTGAGGGGGAGCTCCCTTGGGAGTTTACGTGGGCAGAAGGTTAAACGGATTTGTTTGTCAGTGACATATTAATACCTATTGATGTACATCTTACATTTTCTGAGTTTCATGGCATCAGCTTGACTTAAACAAAAAATCTGTGATCCCAGATTCTTCACCACTGTAAGCTGTTACAGCAAAGGCTGTATTGCCTTCCAGTGTACACAACAGCCTGATTTACTTTGGTTTATTTGGACCAAGGGTTGAGTTTGCCAAAGATTTGCTCCTGTTACCACAGGTAAGTAGGGGAGGATTTAGCTTACCTAAATCCTATCAAATCTGAAATGCATGTACTTAAAATTCAGCTGAATTTCAGCAAGCAGTCTAACCCATCTGCTTTTCTTTACTACCTAACACAATACCTCAACCCACTAGCCCACTGTCCCTGCGCTAACCTGGCTGTGCTGCTGGTCCTCCTCTTTGAACCAGGATTAGGAACTGGGCACGCCCTACCCACCCAGAGGGTATTTGGGGACACAGGAACAACCATCCGTCTCCACACCAGTCTGCGAGGGATGAGTGGGGGTGGTGGTGCAGCCTTGATGGTGCTGTGATGGTGCCACTGCCTGGGGACAGCATGCCCGCCAACATGGGTGAAGGCTGGAGGGACAGGAGCCCCAGAGCTGCTGGCTGCTTGTCATCAGATGCTGCCAGCATGCAGGGCCCACTGGGAGAGCAAGAAGGCTGTAAGCATAAATCTCCATTGTCCCGTGGACAAACTGGGTAAGCATGTTAACTTCTTCCCAGAAAGCAGCGCCTTATAAATTGGGTACTTAAATTAAGTGGACTGATTTATACCATCTGTTGTTAAATATATTATTTGTGTGTGCCTGTGTGTGTTTCTTCAGGTTATAAATTAGGCTACAGTCAAGTAGATGGTACTCGCATGCTGCTTCACTTACCAAACTGACTATAATGTCTCTTCTGTAATCATTACCATTTAGCTGCTCTGGACCTATGCCAACCTAGGGCCTATATTCAACTGCTTATTTCTGAGGATAAAAAAAAATTGGAAAAAGACAAGTAGAAAATGGCTGGAGCCCCAATGTTGAAAGCTTACTATAGGGTTAATTTAAGTTCAAGATTTAATTTAAAGCAAAATTCACAGCAAAATAAAATATATTGAAGTCCATAACTCTGTGAGCACAAGGGAAACAGCAAGTCAGGACACTGTAAGGTGTCCCCAAGTTCTCTTCCATTCTCCAGCATAACCAAGGGTTAGTGCATGCCCCCTTGAAAGTCTGTATGGTTGGACATTACAGGCCTCAGGAAGGGCTGTAACCTCAGAGGTGGACAGCAGCAAGAAGTTCAGCATGTGGCCAAGTAGCAAGAACATCTGAACTGCCAGAGCCCCAATGGGCAGTGCCAGCTGGTGATCTAATTCCAAGAAAATACTTTATTTGAAGTCAAGTATGTCCCTCCAGTGTGTATGTGGCAAGCTGGGAGCTACCCTGGGATACTTTATGAGCTCCATGTGCTACCCTGCCTCCAGCAGACTTTATGCACACATTGGTTTGATTCATGGGGAGATGTGGAGGAACTGTCAGGCCTCTGAGAAGCTGCTCACAAAAAAGAGATGGGAAACAGAGAGTTTAGGGAAATACCTTCTCCTGAAACATTTCCGCTCCTTTTAAAATTTCTTTCTGAGCCTACAGTGCTAAGCCTCAGTTAATGTGAGGCAGCTGAGAAGCTGTGGGTACTGATGTTTACAGTACTGTCATGATCGTTTCATTCTCACCTTGTTTTCTCCTGTGTTTGCTTTGCTTACATTATCTCTTGCAATAAACTGCAATCTTACTTCATTTTGTATGAGTCAGGCTGCTTTTCTGTTCACCTGAAACAAGGATTTCTTTTGGTTATTCTTCGTCATCACCAGTTGTGCAGTTTTTAGTCCATCAGTATCTCTTATCTATAAATGACTATTCATGTGTTTCTTGTTACCTTCCACTGCTCTGCCCCGACACACAGCACCTGAGCAGCCTCTTGCCACAAGGCCTGGGTCTCCCTGCCGCTTTCAACCAGGAAAGAGAACAATTCAGGAAGATTTCATCTCTGGTTTTGTTCTCTATTTCAAACCTATGAAAGCTGCAGTTTGTGTTTCTGGTTATGTGCCTGCTTGCACTACACCCATCAGTAGTTGAAATCCTGTGCACAATGCCTTGTTTTTATACCAGAGTAGTGGCAAATCACAAAATGGATCATATATCTTCTTTCAGCAAGGACATTTCTTCGTGTAAAGAAAGGAGCACTGTGCTTAAACACACTCTTATCTTTCTCCTGGGTCTTAGGGCAAGTCAGTATGATCCCTCTCTATTTCCCTGCCTCTCTGGCTCCCCACAAAACAATTAAACGCAACTACATCCTCATTACTGCATCTGTTGTCTTACTTTCAGTGCTTATTTTCTTGCTACCTCCGTCCCTCTGATCTACAGCCATTATTGCCTGCTGCTTCTCCTTCACGCTCATTTCCCTCTACAGTTACCCAGCATGTGGCATCCCACACCTTCCACATCTAAATTATGTCTGGCAGGTTGCTGAATGCTTTGACCCCACAGTGTCAACTTTCATGTTGATGAGCCATATAATCACATAGGAACTGTACTGACAAGCTAGTGGAGAATTTAGATAATAACTAAATAGAAAGAGATGACAGATAATGAAGTAAGACATGGCACAATACAGTTAGTGAAGCAGAATGGTGGCAGAATACTGCCCTTCAGGACCCATTTGCGCTGTGGGGGATTTTAGCAAGTTACTGAGAATGAAAACTTTTTTGCACATACTGTGGAAATCACTAAGAGACAAGACATGAAAATGCTTCTTGGGCCATGCAGTCTTTGGGACAGAAAAATGTCACACATTCTGGAAAGCTCCCGACCACCTACAAATGACTGAATAACAACTAAGTCAAGTATTGTACAAGAAGAGACCTCATGGTCTCAGACCCCAGACTCCTGATACTCCATGCATCACCAGAAACCATATCAAAGAATATAACAAACAGCATAACTACACTTTTTCTGAGCTTTGCAGCCTCCCACAGAGGTGCTGACAACTTAGGCAAATCACTCTATTTGCTACATTGTCGAGATTAGCTATTAGCAGTTAGTCACGTTTGGCTTCTTTCTTCCAAATCTCTGCTGTTTCTGAATAAGCTGGGAAACAGCTGTGTTTATCATCCTCCTATTTTCTGCTTCAGGCCACACCGTACTATCTTATTCTGGGAAGCTCTTCCTTTCCTTCCCTCCTTCGTCCCAGCTTTAAGCTATCCTCAACACAGTTTTTCCAAGCTGTAAGGAAGTAGCCACATCTCACCACTCATGCCACTTGCTTGCACTGGCACCAGGCGGTGTCTCACCAACACCTGGCTTTTTATTCCACCTTCCGAAGCCGCTTCTGATCATGATGGTGTTACAGCCAATCACCTTTCTTCACTGCCTTTTATTCTCCTAGGGCAACTTGCAGAGGTGAACTGTAAGAGCTTTTTAAGCTATCAGGTCCTTTATTTCTGAAATCATTGTTGTGAATCTGCTTATACCAGACTAACATGTTACCTGCAGTTGAAGATGTAGTCGTAGGATATTATTAAGCCCTGTATTCAGAATGATTCTTAGTAGAAATGAAAAAGAAGTGAAATCATAGTGAAGAATAAGAAGTCCCACGTATCTCCTTTCTGTCCTCTGAAGGTTTTCCTGCACTCTGATGTTAACACCATATATGAATTACTATGCTGCTATGTGGGAATCAGCAAAAAACTTCAGTTCTTTAAAAGCATTAGGTATGGTCATAGGTAGACATAAACTGATGTAGTGCCATGGAAATACCGAATTCTCACCTGAGACAAGCAACAAATAGTATGTAGGAAACCAAGTACAAGCAAGCAGGACAGGAGCAGGATGAGGTGTTTTCATTCAGCAGAACTGGGGCCCACGGTTTTGGTGCAATGAGGAACCATGTGGAGTTTTGCACAAAGATGGAGCAGAAGTCCTCTGGGGATGCTGCCCATGAGGAAGATAGTGGGGAGCACTGCAGCATGGCTCTTGTGGAGGTTTCTGCCTTTAAACATCTGTAAAGAACAAGGAAGACAAACACAAACCTTGAATGAAAACAGGTGTGGAAACTTAGCTAACTACAAAAGATTCTGGTTTTACTTCACCTGCAGGTCTATTGAGGTAATCCAGTTACCCATGATGTGAACATTGTCAAGTTTCTGCTGAACAAATATTTGCTAAATATGGTCTTCCACACAAATCTGACAATCTGTTCTGTACAGAGGTTTTAAAACACATGGCAACCCCCATTTCATATAAGACATCATGTAATGAACCTGTCATTATATCTAAAAAGTTGCTGAATAGGGATTCCTGACCTGCTTTTAAAACAGTAGAATATAGTGAATTTTCTAAATTAATCAATCTTCTGGAAGATTTTCTAGATATAGTGTCTATCAGAGGCTGTGATTAGGTTTAAGCGTCACTGTCACCTTCAGAAAGCTTCTGCAGTTCAGCAGCTTTCTCTGTTCCTTTCTTTGGGTGAGGAAGTAGAATGGAGGCACTGATGTTCTGCCAGAAGTCAAAAGCAAAGGAAGATTTTTCAAAGGTATATTCATTATCTCTTAAGAAACGGTATCAGTATCAGTAAAAGGACTTTTTTTGTCTCCTTCAGCTCTCCATAGAGTGGAGACAAAGGCAATTTCTGAGAACACCAAAGAAAAGAGAAGTTTTGGGCATTGCATTGCTCTGAGCAGAGGAACTCAGAAAGTTTAAGCCAGTGCTGTGCAGCGTGTGGAGAGAGCAGAACAGAAGATTAAGCTAATAACCTGTTAAAACCACTCAAACCTATACTCATGAAATGCCTGACAAACTCACTCTATTAAAGTGATTTACAAATGGTACATGGTTGTGAGAAGGACAGCAATCTTGTTGACAGATTTTCACACATTTGCATAAATATGTGTGTGTACAAACAAATACATGCAGAAAATCTGGCTAAAATCCAAGCAGCAAAATCTTTCTCGGCCCCTGAATTGTTGTGTTCTTTGGTATGCAACACTGTAGATAAGGTTTTACTACAAGACTCTGCTTTTGTTATGCAAATACCTCTTGGAATGTGAAGTTAGCACTAATGGATGTATCTCAGCAAAATCTCTTTCTCCACTGCAAGGTTATTTAATTTCATCAAAAAGTCCCAGGAGTAGTTTGCTTGTTTTTAACCAGCCTTTCATATCTATAAAGAAATGCTAATAATTTTGCAGCAAAACATTTCAATTTGTACGCTAAAAAGCAGAGCACACAGTGAACTAAACACTCACTGAGCACACTGCACTCTCTTAACATGACCCAAGAGGTGGGCTCTCCAGCTCTGGGCTCTGCAGGTGAGAGCATCTCTGGGGTAAGTACATGGCTGAGTGAGGACTGAAGAGTGCCAGTGCCAAGGCCTGCTGCTGTGGAGCATGGGGACAGACTGGGCAAGGAGAATATGATGCAGGTACATCATGGGCAGAGAAGGAAGTAAGGTCCAGCCCCGGAATAAAACACCGGAGAACAGAGGCAGTCCAGCCACAGTCCCAGTCTGACAGAGAGACAGAATTTTGCAGTGGCAAACTCTTATGAATTATAGGTTATAAACTTAAAAATCAGTCCAACTCATATGGTATTGCCTCCTCCTCTCCTCAAAGACAGTGCTCAAGCTCAGGTGTGAAGCTGGATGTGCCTGTACTGAGGAGGACCTCCTTCCTTCCCCACAGACCTGGCAGATCCCAGGATGTTCTTTCAGATTTGGGAGGCAGCATGAGACCTGCATGCAAGGAAAATACAGGTGCAAAGCTGCAAGCAGAGGTTCAAAAGATGACTGAGTTGTGCTAGCATACTACCAATTGGAAATCACTTGGAGTGCTGGGAGATGAAAGGCTCAGGAGGGGCCACCTAGGAAAGGAGAAGAAGAAACTAAGAACAAAGCTATTGGAATGGGCATATTTGTTAAAGGAAGGAAGGAACTTGGAGAAGGCTGTCCAAATTCTTGAAAAATACTTCCAGAACCAGGTTCCTTTGCAACTTTCCAAGTCTGAGTGGCCCTCTTGAATGCAAAGTGCATGAACTGACATTTTCCAATTGCTAGCTGATTTCAGTAAATTCTACATAATGGATCAGCATTTCTACTGATGCTGTGTGAGAGCACATAAATCAGGAGAAATGGCTGTCCTGAGGCTTTGGCACTTGTACATATCATATCACATTATAACAGAAACCTCACCATTGGCGCATCACTAAGGATCACTGTGCTGCCTCCAATGGCTGTGTAGTGATAGTCCTTCCTCCTTGCAGAGTTTCACCTGCAGTTTTCTCTTTTTGGCAATACACTATAAAAGCCTAACACCACCCACTGCCCAAAAACCAGTATGTGGTATGTGAGCATCACGGTGTGGCCTCTGCTTCCATGGTATTTCCATCTTCCCTACATAGAGCTGATATTCATTCACAAGCAGTGAGTACAATTTGCTCTTGTTGATGCTGTTGTCTGCTTTTTAAAGTTTTTTTTTGTGTTCACTGCAGGGCTGGCACCAACTGCCTGTGTATGAGGAGACATTAATATTTATGAATGAGCCACTACAAGCGACAGTGAGCAGTAGAAGCCTGGCAATATGCAATATAAAAAATAGCAGCTGATCCTTCTACTTTATGTTTCCTAATTTGCTCCTCTGCATCCCACCTACAAAACAAATAAGGTAGCCAAGGAAGAAAAATGAAGGAGGAAAAATGTCCTAACTAACTAGACTGGGGATGAGTGACTGCGAAACCTAATTTTACCTGTTTTTTCTATTTGGGCAAGTACAAGCAGAGACCCTCAGGTGTCTGAGAATTTCCCTCCCAAGAATATCTAGGTTAGAGTCATTAGCTTGCTAGTGGCCTTTCTTGTTCTCCTTAGTAGGAATGTCACAAAGTGCTAGCATCTGACAGACATCAGTTCCACCTGCTAGAGGCTGATGCTGCTGCAGTACAGTACGAGTAGTGAGCAATGAGCATTTCCATAGACCTCTCAGAACTGGGACTGTGCAGACCAGCAAAAAGCAAAACAAAATGTTACAGCAAAGGCTGGGAAAAGCAGTATTAACATACTCTCACCTGAATCTTAATTAAGAAATATTCAAGAATTTTTGGTAGTGAAATGACAGTATTTCCAATTAGTGTTTTTCTTATGCCTGAAGTAATTTGCTAAGGCGAAAGAAACAGCATTGAAATGTTCATTAATTTGTATTAAGACTGGTAACAAAGGACTAACCATGACATGTTTTAATGTTCAAAGCAAACTGCAGAGCAGATGAGAGCCTGTAATAATAAGGCACTGACATTTCTAATTAGTATGAGTGTTAAATTTTTTTGAATGAAGAAACAGAACGGACAGTGGAGAAGAACTTATGAAGCAAAACATCTCCAAACACACTTGAATATGAACTGCTAATAATGCATGCCTTAAACAGTGTAACCTGAAGAAGCCTTGGTCTATGCACTATGATCCACTGATCCATCAGGATACAGTCTGAGAACAGATGCAGTGCAAAAATTCTCAGCTATTATGTCTTTCTGCTCATCAGGACCAAGTAAACATTAAAGCTACAACCAGGAGGCAGGGAAAAAGGGGGAAAAGTTTAGGTCTTACAGTAAATAAAATACCACCAAAACAAAATTACTGGAGTTTGCAGGAAAATACTTGAGATTAACAACACAACAGCAGGAGTGGAGAACAACAAAGGAAAAATATTGCCACAGGTGAGCAGGGATAGAATGTCCTGACAGCTTGTGAAAAAGGGTCAGAAGCTGTGAGAGAAGAAAGGCTAAAGGACTGCAGATGGAAAGCTCTTAGCAATACACAGGTTCAGGCACTGTGCAACACTTGCTTTTACACAAGGCAAGCTATGTACATGCATCACGTCCAAGGGGCAGACTTTCATGCCTACAGTACCACTAAGGATATTAATGAGGTGAGATATGGCAGAAGTAACACTTTCTGCTCAACAGCTGACAAAATCAGACCCTGAAGATACACTTGCTTGAAAACAGCTCATCTTTTTTTCCAGCTATATCAGTCAAATTAATAAGCCTCAAAACTCTCACTTTATGGCTTTTTCCAACAGCATCACTTTGCAGCATGTGTAAGATCTCAAGCTGGGGCAGAACTCAGCCACATCAGACTAGAACAGCTTCTTGGAGTACCTGCTGCCTATGTTTGAGAAATCTCTGAATTGCAGCAGCTGGTCCTTTTCCAGATCACACCTTCCTCCAGGGCCTGAAGATGAGCATTCAAATTTGCCCTGGTTATGTCTGCCCCAGGTGCAAAGACACAAGGTTCATGCTATTGGCAGTGGTCTGACCATAGCAGTGCTGCGGACCACATCACAGTGTTGGTTCAGTCCAGGCCTACCTGCCTTTTTGAAAAGCAGTCATCAGCATGGGAAACCCACCTAGAACTAGCTGCTGTTAGGCCCCTTACTGACGGGGAAGCCAGGCATGGTGAAGCTGTGACACTGAGCAGAAAGAAATACAAAGGCAACATGACCAAAGATGAAAAAAATGTTTAACAGAAACTTGAATGTCATGCTATGAGACTGAGAGACTGTTTTTGCATTGAGATACTTGGGAAAAGGCATATATGTTTAAGGAGCAAGGGCTGAAACCAGGATACCTCCCTTTATTCTTGGTGCCTCAGGTTAGTTTTCAAATTTGCCAATGTTTTAATAAAGCTGCTGTTGCAGGATTGCTGGGATGTTTAACACGATAGCTCAAGATTCAACAAGAATTTGTCCTGACTTAGAAGCAACAGAAAAAAAATTGGGCTTTCAGGTGCTCCAGGCATTCACTGCAGCCTTCTGTACCAGTGAGGGTGCAGCCAAAGGTAGAAATTTTGCTCTGTTTTACAGCATCTGAAGAAGAGTTTGAAGCAAAGCATGCTAGAAACTTATGCACATGTTCTCCTTTACTTACGCTGTGTCAAGAAGAGCATGGGACACAGTCTGTTTGTATTTATTTTCTTACCTTTGGAAAGCACTTTAAGACCTTTGATAATGAATTTCCACACAATATCTGCATTTTAATTATTCATAATTTTAATTAAGGAGAACTAAGACCCCCATATACTCATGTAGATGAATGAAAGGAGTAGTGTTCCCTCCCTCTCCTCTCTGCTCCTCAGATATTTTCACTTTCAGATTATTCCTAATCCTTATAATCTTGAATTAGGGAAATATATGTTTTTTATTATCAATAGACTTTTAGGATTTTTTTTTACCATACTGAATTTTCATATGTTTATGGATCCATAATCATTCACGTCACAGCCTGAGGGAGATGAGGCTGAAACAGGATAATAGCCTTTAAATCCCCTTCTCTAAGCACTCAAATCTTCCCTGTCAGCAAGATTAAAACGGTCAACAGCAGTCTTCATGTGTCTATATCCCACACTCAGCTTTCATAGCAACTGAAGTGGCAACTGGCAAGAGGAAAAATGCAGAACTGCTGCTGTGTTTGATACCAGTAAAGAGAGAAGAAAGCGGTACTCTCTGTCCTATTAGTGCCAGAAAGGACTGATGCTAATTTCTCAACCAAGTGGATGAAAATAAGGGAGAAAAGCAAGGAGAAATAGAATGTTGCAGTTTAACATGAGGAGACAATTTCCTTTCCTTAAACATAAAGGAAGAGAAAGGGAAGTATCAAGTGTCTTCACACAGCCCAACATGGGGAAGGATAATGAAGGTGTGTGTTTAGACAAGCAGAGTGATTTTTCTGGAACTGCTCCACTGAGCTCTCAGCCCATGCTGCTCCTTGGACCGGAGGGAAACTACAACTATTACGTGGATGATGAAGATGAGGAAGAAGAAGAAAAAGACCAAGGAAAATGGCCAACAGGGGACCCATTTGAAGGAGAAAACAAGCTCTCATCATCCATTCCTTTCTCCCCAGTCTTTTCCCCTGGGGCCCCAGCCAGGCCTTCCACTTCATCCGTGCTGAACATTAATGTTGGTGGCCAGAGCTACCGTCTCACCTACCAGGCAGTGGCCACCTATCCCAAGACCCGCCTGGGCCGCCTGGCCACTTCCACAGACCGTCGCTGCCAGCTGGGCCTGTGTGATGACTACGCCGCCCAGGTGGATGAGTATTTCTTCGACCGAGACCCAGCTGTCTTTCAGCTGGTGTACAACTTCTATGCTTCGGGGGTGCTCCGGGTGCGGGATGAGCTGTGCCCACGCAGCTTCTTGGAGGAGCTGAGCTATTGGGGCGTGCGGCTCAAATACACACCCCGCTGCTGCCGCATCTGCTTTGAGGAGCGTCGTGACGAGCTGAGCGAGCAGCTGAAAGTCCAGCGTGAGCTGCGCTCCCAGGCAGAGGCTCAGGAGAATGAGCAGCTCTTCCATCACATGCGCTACTATGGGCCCCAACGCTGGCGCCTCTGGAACCTCATGGAGAAGCCCTTCTCCTCCGTCACTGCCAAAGTGATGGCAGTGGCCTCCAGCTTCTTTGTGCTCATTTCTGTGGTGGCTCTGGCACTCAATACAGTGGAGGAGATGAAGCAGGTAGACAATAAGAGTGGAGAGAGTCGGCCTGTCCTGGAGCACATTGAGACTCTGTGCATTGTGTTCTTCACGCTGGAGTACTTGCTGCGCTTGGTCTCCACACCAGACCTGCGTCGTTTTGCCAGCAGCGCCCTCAATGCTGTAGACCTCATTGCCATCCTGCCCCTCTACCTGCAGCTGTTGCTTGAATGCTTCACTGATGATGACCAGCCCCGAGGTCGGGGCTCTCAGCATGAGTATGATATCGAGAAGGTGGGACGGGTGGGCAAAGTGGGACAAGTGCTTCGTATCATGCGTCTCATGCGCATCTTCCGCATCCTCAAGCTGGCCCGCCACTCCACAGGGCTGCGTGCCTTTGGCTTTACCTTGCGCCAATGCTACCAGCAGGTGGGCTGCCTTTTGCTCTTCATTGCCATGGGCATCTTCGCCTTCTCTGCCATGGTCTACACAGTGGAGCATGATGTATCCAGTACCAACTTCACCAGCATCCCCCATGCTTGGTGGTGGGCTGCCGTAAGTAAACTCAACTCGCCTTACTCAGTAGCCAGAGATCTTCCCCTTCCTTCCTCTTCCCTCCTTTCCCTATCCTTCCTTCCTCTCCCCTCCCATGATAGAGATGCTGACAGTCTTGAAAACAAAAGACCCAGATCAGTGAACATCTGCTCTGAATTCTGAGCTTACAGGACATATGCACTCACTCACGCACACACATGCATGCACTCATTCACCTCTGTTGTAAGCTTTAATCAGGACTTAATCAGGCTGCCGGCACTGACATTCCCATCTGACCAAATGCAGGCAGTACTTGCCTTTTAAAGAAGGGTGCAAAATAACACAGAAAAGCATTTTTCCACTGAATTCTGTTGTCAGTGTTACCAGAACAAACCAAACAGTGTATATCAGTCTAACTGATTGCAGGTTGACATGAGATTTTCATTCCTGCTGTTTTTGAAGACATACTGTGATCCATCATGTAACTGCAAGAGGGTAAGACGTGTTTTTTGTTTTTCATGGTACTCTGGACAGTCACATTTGAAAAGTTAAACCATCCCAGAGCTCTGGCCATTAAAATTCATTAGGACCAGCAGCTGTTGCATCCTGCTCCTTAAGTGTCATTTTCATGATACGTTTGTACACATAGACACATTGGTGATTATTTAATGTATGCCAGTCTTGCAGAGAAATAAATACAAAATAAGCAGAATAGCTCAGGGAGCTGAGATAAACTGCCCTCTACATCTAGGTCATCTGTCTGCATCCCACATCAGGGAGGGATGGTTAGTGGCTGGTTAATGTCATCTTGAATATTTTTTGCAGCCTCTGCCAGAAAGAGTGTGATTTTAGTCCCTCTCAAAACAATTGGAGTGGTGGTTACTGACTGAGCTTCTGCTGGCAAGCCTCAGAAAGAAAGGCAGAATGACCTCATTTCTAGAGTCTGCCACTGGGGTGATGCACATTTGAGCACATCACCTTGAGGTCTGAACTATCACTGACCTGTAATGCACTGTGTTATATGGAGAGATGTTTTTAAGGCAGTGTTTTCCAGACTAAGGTAAGTTCACATCTTGTGGGGGCATTAAATTATAGCCAGGAACACAGAACGGTGAGAGCTTAATGCCCACTCCCTTGCTTAAATGTTTCCTGGCTATGGCAGAAAGATTCAGCTTCCCAAACTCACCTCAGAAGTGTTTGCCATCAAGGATGGCCGTGCATTTACTTACAACAGTTTAACCCTATTTTCTCAGTGTAATGGACAATTAAAATGATAGTTATATCCTTCAAGATGAGCTGCCAATACAAAAGAAACACCTGTGGGTTTAATGGGGCTAACAAACAGTGAAAGCTAGGAGAGGGAGCCACAGGCTTTGAGTAAATGCTTAGTAGATAATCTTCATGCTCAGGTATGGCAGCTTCTCAGCTTCTCAATTATCATCTCTACAGCAACGTTTTGGCAGGGAAAAGATGGTGGTTTTTTCCCAGGCGCTGAGGAGAGGGGGAAAAAACCCCTCTCAGTCACAACTAGCAATATTAAAAAAAAAAAAAAAAGAGAAAACAGCAGCTCTGTTATGCCATAGCAGCTGTGCCTACAGCAGCCTGAATCAAGTCAGAGGGGAGCTGGGTGTGTCTTCGCTTCCCACTACTCTGCGACTTGTTTTAGCCTGTTGCTATATGCAGAGTTTCTATATTTCATCTCATGGCAACTGATCCCATCCTGCATAATCCACATTTAAGGCACGGCTCTGGGGCACTTTCCAGGGAAAAAAGCCCAGGCAAAAAAAACTTCAGAGGAGTCAGGAGACCTCCTCATCCTGGATGATCAGCTCAGCACAGGGCACACAGCACAGCAAGACCAACCTGTCTGAGAACACTTTCCTGGGCAGCCTCTGGGGAGACCGTGGCCAACAGTTCTGTTTCAACAGTGGCTGATGAAATGTGGAAGTTCCCCATATGTCTGCAGTGATTTTCTGAATATGCAGGATACATGCAAAAAGCATTAGAGATCACATCTGCAAGCTGATAATGCCATGACTATTTAGGTACTGCTCTGAAACCCATGTAACAATGACTATTTAAGAAATTCCTACTTAGCAAGTGTCTCCAAAAGAGATGCTGTAGCTTGCACACTGAAATTCTGTGGCATAAAACATTTTTTTAGAGCCCATTAATTCATTAAGAATAAAAACTGAGATATCCAGATTACTTAAATTTCATCAAAATCCAACAACGTCTGCAATCTGACCCACAGGAGAGAACAAATGTTCCTCCCAGACTGTCACAGTGATTAGAAGACTGTGCCAGTGGAACAGAACCTTATCACAGGATAATGGTTTTGTCCTGGCTGCTAGAGATAAACATCTTGCCTTCATCTCAGTATTTATTTTTGGAGATATTTATCCTGTATTATCATTCAAATCCAGTGACTTAATTTCCATTAAACCAAATGACTAATCCTTTTTATTCTGCAGGAAGCACAAGGTGCATCCTACAAATACGCTTATCTGGTGCTGTCTCATGTACCCTAATGCTTACTTCATTTGAAATAACATTTTATTTAGCATGTTAGAAGATGGAAAACTACACTCTATGACCTTCTTAAGACTTATACTCAGAGCTAAAGCCACAAGGGCATTATAGTGAAACTCCTATTTCCGGTGGTATATTCCTACAGAAGTTTTATATCACCATTTTGTAGATACATGCATTGTCTTTAGATACTGAGAAGAAGATTAAATAAAGTTCATTGGCTGAGAAACACCTCTTGAATAGGAATAATGGGCCCATACATCAAAGCTTCTTCATACACACGTAATCTAAAAAAAGAAAATCTTGAAGGCTCAGAAAAACAATACAAAAAAACCTCTGTGAAGTACATGTGAAAGGAAAATTTGCAGATTCATATAAAACAGATACATTAAATACCACCACACCCCTTCCCCCCTCTGCCCCACACACAAACAGAAGCATTTTCAACAACTCCCAAAACTTCTTCAAAGGGGTGAATTCAGGAGAAGCTTTTTGTATACCCATCATCCGAAACAAACAGGAACATTCCCCACTGAAGGTATGCACAGACTACACTGGTTTAACCTCTGACATAAAAAGGATGAGGCAGATCAAGCAATTTATCACTATAAATATATACATATTGCAAGCGTGCACAGCCTTCTAGGCAATTAAGATCTTTACTTTTTTTCCATAGCTCCTCGTATCATTCAGTCAATCATATCGTTATATATACACTTCATTCTCCTGGATCACTTCTTCCAGTGGTGCTCACATTATAGAAATACATTTCACAAATAGCTTTTCACATATTTTTCATTGTACGTAATACTTGTATATACATGATAATCAATATTAATACTCAAAATAAAACCTACACAGTAAGTCCCAAAATACTGGTTTCTATAAGCATGCCAGATTTAGACACAGAGGACGTGTGTTCTCATCAACTTCAGAATTGCCCCTGCTCACTGCACATACCTACAGAAGTTCTGAGGAAATAAGTGCCTGTATGCAGCCTCCCTGCTAATAAGCTGAATGCTGGTTTGCCCATAGGTCAGCATCTCCACTGTGGGATACGGAGACATGTGTCCAGAAACTCACCTCGGCCGCCTGTTTGCATTCCTGTGCATTGCTTTTGGGATAATCCTGAACGGCATGCCCATCTCCATCCTCTACAACAAGTTCTCAGACTATTACAGCAAACTGAAAGCCTACGAGTACACTGCTCTCAAGAAAGAGAGGGGGAAGGTGGACTTCACGCGGAGAGCCATGAAGAAAATCTCTGAATGCTGTGGAGAAGGTGGAGCTCGCTCCTTGCCACAACACGGATAGGAGCAGAGCTTTGGATGTGAGGCTGAAACAGAGAAGCTGGAGGAAAAGAAATGAATCAGCAAAGCTAACTAAAGAACTGAAAAGGTTGAAAGTAACAAAAAGTAGGCAGTGAAATATGCCTGCAAGGAAGCTGTTTTTGAAAGAAAAAAAAGGCTCAGATTAAAACAACATTTTTTTAATTGGCAATATTAGGTTCACGAGCTTATGTGCTCATGAGATATCTAAATGATGTTCTTCAGACATACAGCCCAGAAACTCTGAATTAGACCCACAAGAAGATGGGACCCCTGCAACTGGCCAGACCCTTGCTGAAAACAAACCAGACAAAAGGGAAAAAAACCCAGAAACGCTGTAATTAAGGTTTGGCCATTTCTCTGCTGCCAGGGCAGTCTTAAAAATCAAACTTCTTACAGAATGCTCACTACATTGACTGCATTGCTGAAATCAGTTTTGCACCAGCTTTCAAAATAATGAAAACAGCCTAAGATGATTTCTTGAATATTAGCAGCATCTGTCCTCCTCGAGCTTTCAGTTTCCCCTTGCACTGATAGCTTACCTATCAGTGTCCCAATTGTATTTTCCAAATGTAGCACTGCAAGTGACTCCTATTTTCACACCTAGGTGAGCAACGCTGGTAAAACGCCAGCATTAGTAAATGCTGGTTTACTATTTCTCCCTCTACCACTTCTGTAATCATCTTCCATTATGTCAAGAATTAGTGGGGATATCTGGAGTATGAGCTCATAAATGTCATCAGTTTTGCAGACACTTCCAAGCCAAAAGCTTCTCTAGGTGTAGGATTAAGTGATAAACTATTTTACAGCATCTAATGTATCTGTTTATTGAATTGTTAAAATAATAATAGGCCTGTCAGAGAACATAAATGATAGAGAAACATTCTGTAAAAACTCTCAAATGAAATGTGTAATAGATAATATCTCATAAAGACTTTTCATGCAAAGGATCTTATCAGCACTTAACTATAACGAAATTTAAACGTCATTTAAAGACAAGGTTCACACAGCCATTATTAGGACACACATCTGACATCTTGGTTCACCTCCAGGTGCTCCCTACTTCCTGCGAGTACTGAGACTTCTCACATGGCTGGACTTTTGCACGTGTCAGAATCTCATCCCTAGAACTAAATAACAAATAGCAACAAGAATATTGAACAGGATCAGCATTTCATGCATTAGGTGGCTGCATATCAGGAATATTCTTTCTACATAAGAGCAGCCCTAGCAGTTAAAAATCAGGAATCTGAACAATACATCTGGAAGTTATTTAATTGATACTCAGACCCAC
Source organism: Lagopus muta (assembly GCF_023343835.1). Classification (NCBI taxonomy): domain Eukaryota; kingdom Metazoa; phylum Chordata; class Aves; order Galliformes; family Phasianidae; genus Lagopus; species Lagopus muta. The sequence continues at coordinate 27,104,686 of NC_064472.1, forward strand.
ACAGAGTAAACACAGTAATAAAAAGAAGCAATGGAAATGACTGCTGCTCAGCAGCACAACACTCTTGCTGTGAAATAGCCTGACAGCAGAAGTGCATTTTAGTATTTCTGAACACCCATGATGTTTCTGTGCTGCCCTATTGAATGTAAATGGCCATACTCAAAGCTCAGTCATGCTGGAGACAATGGTGTTTGAAGCTCACTCCTTAGACAGCTGAGGGTAAAAAAGTTCATTAATTTTGCCACGTCCATGCACAGTGTGTCAAGCATTGGGCCATTCTTCCTTTCAGTGATGAGAAGGTAATTAGTAACCAAGTTGCCCTTCTCATTCTCTATCTCCAGACAAAGGTATTATAAGCCCATCTGTCATTTCATTCTGTAGGAACTGTGCACTGATCAGCTGTTAAAAACTGAACCATGACTTTAAGGCACAGCTGAGCCCCATGAGTTGAATGCAATAGATACTTGCTGTTGTGGATGACACACACTGCAGCAGACACAATCCTGGCGTTCACTGAGAAGCAGCAGCTGATTTACCACTGTAAGGTGGCATGAATTTACGTTGTCCTTCTGGAAGCAACATCAGAACCAGAGTCCTGAAAGCAAAGGAAGTCACTCTCTCACACCCCCACTGCAGTTCAGTGAGGTGGTGGCAGGTAAATAAAAGAGAGAAAGAACAACTGCACTTCATTTACAATTTGCAGCTTGGTCCAGCAGTTTACATTCATTCAGTTAGATCCATTTAAAGATTTAAATGTTTATGACCACCCAACATTTCAAGATATAGAACATCCTGATTTGTCGGTCTGAAGAAGCTTGCATGTACCCCACAGATGAGATATTCATGCATGCAGCTCAGCAGGTTCTTGCCACATAGAGAAATCCAGAACCTCCTCTACTGAGGTTGGTCCTCTTTATGGCCTCAGACCCCAGATCGACTGCCAACCTCATTTTCCACCCACCTGTTTCACATGCAGGACACATTCAAGAAGACAAATACTGGAATAAACTTTCCACACAAAACATGAGCAGGAGAAAAAGGACGGTTTTCTCTTTTAACTAAGAGTTACAACTGAATGTCCTCAATAAGTACCAGTTCAGCACGATTTTTACATACTGCTGTTCTAACTGTTCAAATACAGCTTGGAGGGTCTCTCCCACCTCTGTAGCTGAATCTGTTCCAAACAGTGACCCACTACTGACAGAGCAGAAAAGTCTGTACAGCTTAAGGTTTGCAGCACTTAGCAGGCAGAAGGGCGTATGACACAGGCTTGGACTCAAAAAAGATCCATGAAAGCACTGACTAGACAGCAGAATATTCCCAAACACTCACTCTTCACTGACAGAAGAATCTTTGGATGACAGATACAGTCTGTTGGGCCTCAAGAGCCAGTCAGTCTGCACATACTGCAGCTACATGAAGGCAGGACTCACAATGCCCTGTGGGATAATGATTACAGGCCAAAATGTTTTCAGACATGGAGGAGACTAATTTCTTATCCTTCAGAAGACAATACTGCCAAATCCCACCCAACTACTCTGAAAATTAAAGCTATCCTAGCACTAACGCCCACTGCACACTCTTCTTCCCCACACTTACACACTCCTCTCTCCGAAACCCAATCCCATCTTGCTGATGGCAGCTTTGGTGCCTTTGTGATTCCTCTGTCAATTCATTTAAAATACAAATGTGACTATCTAGGGGAGGGTATAATTTGATTGGCTTTGCAATAATCTGATGCTAGCCCTGTTGTACGCAGCAGAGAAGCAGGTTCTTGGTGGAGTAATGCGTTTTCCAACAAACCAGAAGTTAGTGTTTTGAGTTTTCTGTAACAACTCTTTGTTTCATTTTCCAGACACCTCCTCCAGCTTTCTGCCTTGTGGCTTGCCTCATTTTATTGCAGGGGTGATGAGTTTAAGTCCGTGAATTCCAGTAGGTTATGCCTAAAACAGAGGTCCCCCAATGGCAACCTCCTCTGAATGCCCAAGGTGTGTCAGTACCAGCAATTTCTGTAGAAGAATGGTATGGCTCTCCCACCTGCCAAACTCCTGCCTGAGGCTCTAACCATACAAACTGGCTTAGATGCTCTAGCCAGGTCAGAGGAAGGAAGGAGCTAATCCTCACACAGAGCAAACTCCTGACCACCCACAGTGGGCTGTGTGTACCTTTGTGAGCTGATTTTGAAACTGGGCACTGTGTTTTGCCATAGTGGTTGTGGTGTTGTTGCTGCTGACACAGTGGTTCCTTCTGAGAAAGACCCTAAGTTAATTTACTCTGCCACATCCAGTCAGACTTCAGGTGGCGTCAAAAGTGTCCCCAGATAATTGTGAAATGAAACAGCCAAGTGCTACACAATAATAATAAAAAATAACACAAGGTAGCATTGATAATTTGATTACTTAAATGTCATAGAGCTTTGACAAGCAAAAGATTTCAGAATAACCTTTTCAAGGGAAAATATTCTTAGACACAACAAAGATGGGCAATACCATTAAAGGTATACAAATAGGGCTTGTTTTATGCAATGTTACTTTGGTATAACAAAGGTTTTGGTAAAGCAGGAAGGAGGTTTTTTTCAAACCACCAAGAAATTAGAAATCTTAGAATGCAGCCATATTCACGTCTTTCATTTTAAGTAACTACAGATATTACTGAGTCCTAGAGGGAGAAGGAAAATATGTTCTGTCATTATATTTCACCTCACACTTAGCAAATGTTATCCCTGGTACACAAAGAAACATACTGTTTATCTGGATGGCCTTCATTTTCAAGCTCAGTGTTGCTTGTTCTACTCATTTTAGGCCTTCAAATGATTGTAGTAAAACAGGAAACAAAAAACAAACAAAAAACAAAAAACAAAACAGAAACAAACAAACAAACACCACAGCAGGCAGGGATGCTGGAAATCTGGAGAGACTGTCCCTACATGAGACAGTGAAAATAATTCCAATTAGAATACGATTTTGCACAAATCCGTGTCTCAGAAGAACATCACTTTCAAAATGCAAATCAGCAGCTGTTTGCTGTTCTCATTCACAAAGATAGCAATTAAAGGGGTAGCTAGTGTACAGCCATAGATTAATATGCATCTGGTGCTATTCCCAGGCTTCTAAGGCAAATGGTAATATTTAGTCTATAAATACACATGATTTTAACGACTGTAAACTAGGTATAATTTAAAGTTTCTGGAGAAAAATCATGACCATCAAGAAACCTAGGAGGGAGAACAAGAATCCACTTGCTAAAAAACTAGCTTTAACTATTTAGAGCGTTCCATTTTTATGTTGTGTAAAAGTCCTTGATTCATGCTTATCTGCTATTGACAAAACTTCTACTAACTTATTTATTCAGTAGTAGAGAAATTACAAGGCATTTGACTGTAATCCAGCTTTTTATCTTGGATTTTGAAACAGAAAGGTCAGAGGTATTAGCTTTTTATGTACATAGGTAATTTAATGGAAATATGCAGAGAAAAATTAAAGTGTTCTCCAGCTATTTTCTGAGATAGAGATAATGAAAGTTTTCAAAATAAAACTGGTCAGAGCTCATTTCAACTCTGTCAAATGAGTCTGTATTGCCATTCTAACTTCTGAACCCAATTTGATCCATTTACAAGCAAATCATTTCCCCCAGTTAAGAACAAGATAAAGTACTAACATCCCTAAGAGTCAGCCTTTCAACATCACTAATAACAGTTCATCGAGCCACCAAACGCTCATACAACTTGCTGGTTCTGGCAGAACATACTGCCTGAAACACTACTGCCTGGTAAAGAGGTGGTCACTGAGAACTGTGCAAAGGAACTTTTCCATACCCATAACAAGAGGCTTGCTCAGTAGAAAAGTCACACTCCTCTTACTTCCTCACCAAAGCCAACAAATGAATGCAAAGGCAGAAACGCAGAAATACAGAGCAGCCCACCTGCAACAGCAAGATCGGACTCTGAAGGGAAAGAGCTCCGCGTGACCAGCTGAGATAGGTCTGCACGCACATCACCTCAGGCTGCTCTAGGCAACTCCTGAGATCCTGACTGGCCTGACATCCAAACTTCTTAACATCCAAATATTATATTTGGGTAAGCAATCAGGATACAAACAAGCAAGCAAAAACAAAAACCAGAAGCAGCATGTTCTAGGAGGTCGGGCACACTTCCTCATCACACACAAGTGGCGGCTGTTCCGCCGCGAAGAGGAGAGGCAGGGATCCTCCTGCGGAGCGCCGTCCCTGCGTGGAAAATTGTTCGCTGCTGCCGCCCGCAGGCCCGAGGCTGCCAGGGCCCCTGCACGCACACTGCATGAGCTTATCTCACCCAGCTTCAGGCACGCTCAAAGCCTGGGCCTCCACGAAGCCCTGCCAGCAAGAGCTCCTACAAGAAAGGAGTAATTTAATAGCACTGTAAAACTGGTGTTATTGCCACTCGGGGCTAAATGGATCTTCAATCTAATGACACCTCAGCCATTCGTGATTCATTTTGCTAAATTTAATTTCTAAAAGATAATCCCAAAGTTTGAAGTGCTTCCCACGAAGTCACTGTGCAGGAAGGGAACTGACTCTGGGCAGATCTAGAGGATGTATGGTTAATACTCAGTACGTCTATGTCAAAGACAGTTTAAGCAAAAAAAAAAAAAAAAAAAAAAAAAGGTATCAACATTTACAGCAGAAAATTAGCCACTGAAGACAAAGTTCCCTTAACTTCAGGCTGAATGGATCATTTCTGGAGAAAAGGATCCTCAATGGAGACCTTATCAGTCACTACAACTGCCTGAAAGAAGGCTGTGGAGAGGTGGGGATCAGCCTCTTCAGCCAGGTAACAGTGGTAGGGTGAGAGGGAATGGCCTCAAGTTGCTTCAGGGGGAGGCTCATGTTGAGTATCAGGAGAAATTTCTTCTCAGAAGGAGTGGTAAGACATTGGCACAAGCTGCCCAGGAAAGTGATGGAGTCACTGTCCCTCAAAGTGTTCCAGAAACGTGTAAATATGGCACCAAGGGACATGGTGTAGAGCGGTCACAGGCATGGGCTGATGGTTGGACTAGATGATCTTAGTGCTCCTTACAACCTTAGTGATTCTGTGATTCTGTTTTAGATCAATATTGAAGATTTTATTAGCAGAATAAAACATAAACAATCAAAGAGTTGGTCTCAACCAATTTTCATTCCTCTTTTGAGGGCAAGGTGAATTTAAAACAATGCTGATTTTCTGGGGGCATTTCCTATACAACACAATGTGTGCTTTGCTTCATTGCCACGCTCTGATGAGACCAGTGTCATTTTGTACACAGATTTGAGACAAGTTTGACTGTGAAGCTGAGCCAGTACAGGAGATTAACATGATTCCCTGTGAAGGTAAGGTCTGGTACTGGCTGTTACCAGGCTGCCTGCTGCCCGCTCATGCAACTCTGCTGCTTATTTCATGCTCTGGTATTAAAACATGCAACATTTGTTTAGTGTTATCAGCTCATTACTAGAAATTAATTCAACAGCACCACACACAAGTCTCTAATGGGTATGCAAAGTGATTCAGCTGAGTGAATAACCTGAGAAATGCCAGAGCAACTAGTGGAGGCATGAAGAAAAATCCTTGTGGTTTATGTTGCAGCAAGCACACTGCTGGACTGAAATAACACTTCAACTGGCACCAGAGGGGCTGGGGAAGAAGAAAGACACACAAACCTCTAAGCACCCAGCTCCTAATTTGTCTCTTGTCACAAGCTTTCCCTGCAGCTGTAATAGCACCACTGCACTAGCACCCTTTTAACACAGATCCCTTTGGCATTTTTCCTTCTGCACCAGGTGCACCAGTTCCTCCCTTTGGAAATCTGTAAATGCCTGTTGGTTTATAGCTTTGGTTTGTTGGTGAGGGAGGCCATGTCCTCACGTGCATGACAGTGTTTCTCTTTCCATACAAACCATTATCTCCACTTGGTATTCAGATTCTTCCACAAAAATCCACCTTGGAAACAAATCAGACCCACCATATGAAACTCACCATTATAGGTTCAAATTCACTATACTACGTACCTTATCCATAGACACTTTGCATTACTGTCTGAAAAACAACTTTCATGTATAAATATTGATATAAATATTGATATAAATAAATACTGATTGTGGTCAGTCATACAGAGTCTTGACCAGAGCAGTGGTCAGTCCAGCATTAACACAATTTCCTTTGTGAAAATACAGTGCTTCAGTCTTCATTCATACCCTCTGGATTCCACTCCCAGCCTCTTCTTTGGTCTTAAGAGCACTCAGTTAATCAAAAGAATATTGACCTTAAGAAAACAATCTGAAAATCAGTTTGGTTTAATGAAACAGTTACTGTGCTTATCTTCCTTCACTTCCATTAACAACAAAACAAGCAAACAAACAAAAAAGAACAACCCAACAATAAAAAACTTTATATGGGAAACCAGTTAAAAAATGAAAAAGAGAACAGGAGAAGAAGAAGGAAAACAAGTATTCTAGGTATTGTGCAATGCAAATTATTAGGCAGAAAACAATAGCCTATGCACTGAAGCAAGGGCAGTCTGAGCAGCACCTCACTGTCTTGAAGCAGACACACATTTTCTATTGTAGTGCACCATAAGATTAAAGAACAAAGCAAGATCAAGGGCAAGCATTCAAAGTGCATCCAAAGCAGAAGGAGTCAAGCAATTAGAGATGTGATGTTATGGCATATAATGCATTTGTTCTGTATACAACTGTTTATTTTAAGGACTGGTTGCAATGTGCACTTGGTCATACCTGAGCAGCAAAGCAGATTCTGATGTGCAGAGACTGTGAAGCTCAATCATCGTCTATGAAAGTAAAAGCCCTCTAACTACGGCACAATGCTGTATAAAATAAGAAATCCAACATCTTGCTTGACATCTGTCATTGATGAGGACATGTTAAAGGGAAATCATTGGAGCTGCAAGGATGCTGGTAAGCAGCATATATTCTTGGACAAAGCCTGAGAGTTTTCTCATGTTCAGGCCATGACTAACAAAATATCAGCAATTTGAAATGTAAAATTGCATGTTCCATAATCTTTCATTCTTTTGAAGGTAAATCATTCAGACATTTCTCAAAGATGGCTTAGAACCATAATCACCACGGTTGGAAGAGACCTCCAAGATCACCTTGTCCAACCGTCTGCCTACCACTAATATTTCTCCACTAAACCATGTCCCTCAGTACAACATCTAAACATTTCCTGAACATCTCCAGAGATGGTGACTCAGCCACCTCTCTGGGCAGCCCATTCCAGCACCTACCACTCTCTCAGACAATAATTTTTTCCTAATATCCAACCTGAAGCTTCCCAGGTGCAACTTGAGGCCATTCCCTCCAGTCCTATTGCTAGTTATGTGGGAGAAGAGGTCAAAACCCACCTTGCCACAACTACCTTTCAGGTAGCTGTAGAGAGTGATAATATGAGCTTCCTCTTCTCCAGACTGAACAATCTCAGCTCCCTTAGCTGCTCGTCAGATTTGTGCTCCAGACCCGTCTGATGTTAACATAAAAATATCTTACACATCACATCTTTGTTGCCCATGTGGACATGCTCCAGGGCCTCCATGTCTTTCTCGTGGTGGGCGGCCCAAAACTGAGCACAGGTGTGGCCTCACGAGAGTTGAGTACAGCAGAACGTACAGTTGTTCCTGCTGGCAACACCATTTCTGATACGAGCAGGAAGCTGTTAGCTTTCTTGGCTAACGGAGCACACTGCTGGCTCGTGTTTAACTAAGTGTCAACCGACATGCTCATTTCTTCCACACAGTCTTCCAGCCACTCTGCCCCAAGCCTGGGGCTTTGCCTGGGGTTGTTTTGGCTGAAGACCAGGATCCGGCACTTGGCCCCGCTGGACTTTATCACACAGGCCTCAGCCCAGCTATCCAGCTTGTCCAGAACCCTCTGTACATCCTTCCTACACTCAGGCAGATCAACACTTCCTCCATTTGGTGCCATCTGCAGACTTACTGAGGGTACTTAGTGCCCTCATCCAGGTCATCAGTAAAGATATTGAACAGGACAGGCCCCATTACTGACTCCTGGCGAAAACTACCTGTGACACAACACCAGCTGGATTTAACTCCACTCGCCACCACTCTGGGCCAAGCCCTTCAGCGAGTTCTTTATGCAGCAAAGAGTGAACCTGTCCAAATCTTGGCCTGCCAGCTTCTCCTGGGAAATGCTGTGGGATACAGTGTCGAAGGCTTTGGTGAAGTCTAGGTATAGTATGCCAGCAGCCTTTCCCTCATCCATCAGGTGCCTCACTTTGTCAAGCAGGACCTGCCTTTCACGGACCCATGCTGGCTGGGCTTGATCTCCCAGCTGTCCTGCACAGGCTGTGTGATCTCTCTCAAGATTATCTGCTTCACAACCTTTACTGGCACTGAAGTCAGGCTGATGGGCCTGTAGTTCGCTGGATTCTCCTTATGACCCTTCTTGTAGATTGAAATCATATTGGCAAGTCTCCAATTCTCTGGGACCTCTCTGGTTGACCAGGAATAGTAGTAGATGATGGAAAACTGCTTGGCAGTCACTTCTGACAACTCCCTCAGTATCCTGGGAAGGATCCCATCTGGCCCCATGGACTTGTGACAGTTCAGATGGAGTAGTAGGTCTCAAACTGTTTCCACCTGCATCATGGGTGGTTTATTCTGCTCCCCATCTCAGACTGGGTCAGGGTGTAGAGTACACATAGAATCATAGAATCATAGAATCATAGAATCACCAAGGTTGGAAAAGACCTAAAAGATCACCCAGTCCAACCGTTCACCTATTCCCAATAGCTCCCACTAAACCATGTCCCTCAACACAACATCCAGTCTTTCCTTGAACACCCCCAGGGTCGGTGACTCCACCACCTCCCTGGGCAGTCCATTCCAGTGCCTGACCACCCTTTCTGGAAAGTAATACTTCCTCATGTCCAGCCTGAATCTCCCCTGCCGTAGCTTGAAACCATTCCCCCTGGTCCTATCACTAATGACACGAGAGAAGAGGCCGACCCCCAGCTCACTACAACCTCCCTTCAGGAAGTTATAGAGAGCAATGAGGTCTCCCCTGAGCCTCCTCTTCTCCAGGCTGAACATTCCCAGCTCCTTCAGCCTCTCCTCATATGGCCTGTGGTCCAGACCCCTCACCAGCTTTGTTGCCCTCCTTTGAACACATTCCAGGGCCTCAATATCTTTCTTGCAGTGAGGGGCCCAAAACTGGACACAGTACTCGAGGTGCGGCCTGACGAGTGCTGAATATAGGGGAACAATCACCTCTCTGCTCCTGCTGGCAACACTGTTTCTGATGCAAGCCAGGATGCCATTGGCCTTCTTGGCCACCTGGGCACACTGTCAGCTCATGTTCAGCCGAGCATCAATCAATACCCCCAGGTCCATTTCCTCTACGCAGTCCTCCAGCCACACCGCCCCAAGCCTGTAGCGTTGCCTGGGGTTGTTGTAGCCAAAGTGCAGGACCCGGCATTTGGCCTTGTTGAAACTCATCCCATTGGCTCCAGCCCAGCTCTCCAGCCTGTCCAGATCCCTCTGTAGGGCCTCGCTACCCCCAGGCAGATCCACACTTCCAGCCAATTTGGTGTCATCTGCAAATTTACTGAGGGTGCACTCGATGCCCTCATTGAGGTCATCAATAAAGATATTGAAGAGGACAGGCCCCAGCACCGACCCCTGGGGAACACCACTCACGACCGGTCGCCAGCTGGATTTGACTCCATTCACCACCACTCTCTGTGCCCAGCCCTCCAGCCAGCTCCTTACCCAGCCGAGAGTGTACCCATCCAAGCCTCGGGCTGCCAGCTTCTGCAGGAGTATAATCAGTCTGACTTTTAAAGACAGATATAAAGAAAGCACTGAGAACCTCAGCCTTTTTCTTATCTTCAGTGGTCATGCTCCCCACTGCATCCAGTAAAGGATTCAGTTTCTCCTTAGCCCTTTTCATACTGTTAGTATATTTATAAAAAAGTTGTTTTCTTTCACTATAGCAGCCAGATTGAGTTCATGCTGGGCTTTTGGCTTTCTAATTTTCTCTCTGGATATTTGAACAACTTCTTTGTACTATCCCCAAGTTGCCCATCCCTTCTTCCACAGGAGGTAGACTCTCCTTTTCTCCCAGAACCTCAGAAAAAGTTCCCTGTTCATTCACACCAGTCTTTTTCTCCTCTGGCTCATCTCATGGTGCAGGGGGACAGCCTGTTCCTGTACCTTTAAGGCTTCCTTCTTAGGAGCAACCAGCCTTCCTGAACCCCTTTACCCTTCAGGACTGAATCCCAAGGGACCCTCCCTACCAGTATCCTGAGCAGTTCAGATTCTGCCCTCCAGAAGACAAAGTAGCAGTTTTGCTGGTCCCCTTTGACTTCACCAAGATTTGAGAACTCTACCATTTCACGGTCACTCTGTCTGGGACAGCTCTCAATCTCCACATCTCCCACCAGTCCTTTGTTTGTGAACAGCAGTTCTAGCAGGGCATTTCCCTGGTAGGGTTGTTTATCAACTGCATCAGAAAGTAATCTTCCACACATTCTAGAAACCTTCTAGACTGCTTCCTTTATACTGTATATATTTCCAGTATATATCAGGGAAGTTGAAGTCTCCCATGAGAACAAGGGCTGATGACTGCACAGCTTCTGCCAGCTGCTCATAGAACACCTCATGTCTCTTCATCTTGGGTAGGAGGTCTGTAAAAGACCCCCACTAGGATGTAAGGATGTAAGCCTTGTTGGCTCTCCCCCGAGCCTTATCTATAGGAGCTCAACACTATTAGGGTATCAGCCCCAAACTCAACACTGAAATGCTCTCTAACATGGAGAGCCACACCACTATCCCTTCTGAAGAACTTATAGCTATTCACCACAGCTCTCCAGTCATAGGAGAAATCCCACCATGTTTCCATAATCGCAACTAAGTCACAATTTGCCAGTGCTGCATGATGGCTTCCAACTCCTACTGTTTGTTGCCCATGCTGTGTGCATTGATGTAGATGCATTTCAGCTGAGCCATTGCCTCACCCCCAACCTCAGCATCATTCACCAGGCTCATCGCTAGTGCCCCTTCGTACCTACTTTAAAGCCTTCGAGCCTTTAAGTTGGTGCAGCTTTTCTTCCGACTGCCTACTGTTGAAGGACTTGGAATATGAATCTCCTTCTAAACATTTAACCTCCTCAGGTAAACAGAAGAAAAATAATCACAAACAACAGAAAAGCATAAGTGGAAAATGCAGTGGCACAGATCTGTAAAACAGCTTCTGAAAGCGTTTCAGCCATATGAAGGATGGTTTTGACTGTCACAAAAACTGATGCTATCACCATGCTGTGAAGATAACTTAATAGCAGGTGTTGTGGCAGACAATTTTCTTCATCTAACCACCCTTGGGAAGCAAAAACTTCAGCAGTACTGAACCAATTTTCACATTAGTTTTTTCCACACACAAAACAGGCTGTATCAGACATGCCTATAAAGTGCTAAGATTCATATGTGGTAAGGTTTTTGGTGGTTGTTGTGGTTTGTTATTTGTCTTTTTTTTTTTTTTTTTTTCTCCCACTTAAGTGGCCATCTGTTTTAAAACATAGAAAACCCTCTCAATGACTTCTAAATTCAGTACTTCTAACACCTACTCACATATGCCTATACACCAAGAGTTCTTGTTGGTTCCCTCCCTTTTGTTTTTCATGACTATTCTACTATGATAAAAGATACAATGCATGTAGACACAATATGATTAGCACAGTCTGAAAAGCTAAAGCAGTGTTGCTGTTGGGGGATCATAGGGCAAATAGTGAATCCACAAGACTTTTTATTTTGTAAAGCACAGCTGTACTTGTAAGACACATTTTGAACAAAAGAACTTAAGAATCCCATACTTAAAACCACCTTTGATAACAGCAAGATGACAAGTTGACCAAACTCATTTCAGCTAGTACAGCCCTTCATTAAAATTTAAATACATGACTAACACTAGCAGAAATCAAATATAGAAAATGTTGGACGTATGTAACAATTTTCTGCTGATATCTAAGATTGTGAAACCAAGCATATTTTCTGCCATCAGTGGTTATCCCTTCCCTCCTTGCCTCTACTGAATACTGCTTTGTAAAATACTATTTTGACACTATACTTGCTTGTAATGTTGGGCACTACAGCTAAATAGGTCTGGGACTTTGCATGCACTGAGAATTAAAATAAACAAGGGCTTTAAAGAAAACAAAAGTTCAAGAGTAAAAGAAAGTGCAATTATGGAATAGAGCTTTAAGGAACCAACTTGATAAAAGACCTTTAAACTCCAAGCAGAAAATACAGAAAGCTGCTAGAAAAGAGTTATGTTTAGAGTAAATAAACTTATGTGTTTTCACAAAGCACTTGAGGAATGTCATATACATTAACGAAGGACTGGCTTTGACACTGATTTTCAACTTGTATTTGTGAATGGTCTTATGAACTCCACAGATTTCTTCCAAGAATTTAGAAGGAAATGTGGCCTGATGAATGCAGCAACATTTAAATAGTCAGTTTTCAAGGCGAAAGAAAGAAAACTCAAAGGCAAAAGAAATGACTTTAAAGAGTACTAGTACTAGATTATTAGATCAGCACTATTTTTTTTTTACATACCATAGGAATAGAACACTTATGCAAAAAGCCACTGCACGTCATGTGGTGTACCCATGTGGAGATAGCCCTGCGTCCATTCTGACAAGTCCGAACCAGATAAGAGATGTATGGGATTAAGAAGCAAAGTATCACAACTGATAGGCTTAACTGCAGTACATGTAGTCTCAATTCATCCTCCCCTCCCACTCCTATTATTTGCAAATAGTAATGATCACACTTTGTTCTCAGGAGGACATTCAGAGTACTCAGAAAGAAATTCAGAATCACTACGTACATTTTTTCTGCTTTTTGAAGAAACATATGCTGATGGAGAGTCTGTGGAAAAGTGAAATGTTTTTTGTTACTGGTACCTGCAGCCATCAGCAAGAAGGGGGAAAATGTTCATTTTTTACCTTAAATGATGAGATACTGAGATGCAGTAACACCCGTCTGAATATTTCCAAAGAATGCTACACCAAGGTCATCTGAACTAAAAAACAAAAATAATGACCTTTACTGTGCCAGACTGTCCTAGCCCTCTTAATGATTAAGTATTGGCTGCTCGCACTCCAATGTCTGCTACACAGAGCACCAGAGGGAAGTGTTGGCTCTGGAGAGCAATGGAGACTGTCACTTCCCTAGACATCTGCTTTAAAATAGGTGCCCTGTAATTTCTGGAAGATGTTCTCTTCTGAGCAAGTAGCACATTTACTTGCTGTATATGCACTTCCATTTTCTTCTTGGCAAGAAAAAAAGACAATATCATTAGCTCTGTTAAGACACTGATAGAAACATAAACAATTTAGACAGTATGAAGTAGTTGGAGGTCCTTGTCAAGTGCATTTCAGACAAAAGAAGAGAACACTGAAAAAAACCTGGCCTCTGAGTCTCCCAGAAAATCTGTCCCTCGTACTTTTACACAGTCATAGACACCTGGTGCGAAAGAAACAGCACTGCATCATCACCTTCACTGTGGTTGGAAAAAAAGTGTCCACTATTGAAGTAACTTAAGCAACTTTGGTCTTGTACCTCTCCATCTCCTCCCTTTTTCTCCTCTTCTAGCAGCGCTTTTCAAAATTTGGCTTCAACTGGCATTACTTTAGTGTGTATGAAGAAAAGTTGTGTAACTGGATTCCTCCATAAAATAAGAAAAATTGTTTGGATGGAAGCACAGTGAGCCACTGGGTGGTGCATTTCAGCAGTGGCAACAGTGGCAGGAAAGACAAACCATGTTCCAGATGGGCATGCAGAGTTTTCTGGACCACATTATTACAGTGATACAAATTTCCCGTCAAAGAAAAAGTTCAGGATGCAGTCCTCAGTAGGTAAAGAGATGTGCACTGCCTTTGGGATAGGAAAGAGACGGTCCTTCCAGATTTCCTGAAGCCCAGACAAACCATCACCTCTAACCACTACATGACAACGCTGACTAAGCTGAAGGCTTGAACTTCCAGAGCCAGGCTAGAGAAGAAGGCACCTTTTTCTTGCAACACAATAAGGCCAGGCCCCACAGCAGTTTGAACACCATGAAGCATACTACCCGTCTTGGCTGGACTGTCCTACCACACCCTGTAACACAGACTTGGAGCCTTCTGACTTCCATCTGTTTGGGCCAGTGAAAGAAGGACTGTGTAGGCAATATCATCAATAGCAACATCATCCATAGCAACTGTGCCATCCTGCCAGCTGCACCTTCACTGGTGCAGATGTTTACAAGTGTGGCACGTGGATTCTTATTTATTGCTGGTAAAAATGCAGAAATAACAATGGCCCCTGCATTGAAAAACAGTGTTTCGTGGCTGAAAATTAACCAGATAGCATTACTGTGCTTTTCTTCTGTGGTTTCCATGGAAATAAATAAAGGCATTACTCCCAGCACAAACTGTGCATTTAAGTTCTATCTCTGCAGAAAAGTTTTCTCTAGCAGAAAGATAGTGTCATCTTTAGCATAACTGTAACTAATGTTTACTTAATCAAAAGTGGTATTTCTCAAATTTTGCCAAGAGAAATTAGCAGTCACTCCAAATAATTACATAATTTAAAAATTCAGAGAAGGAACACAAAACATCAAATCAGATTCACCTAAGTAGATGCTCTCATAGAGCTTTTTGCTGTTCTGTTTATTGAAATAGTCTTTAAGCATGACTTAGTTTCAATGCTATGTTTAATTCTCTGAATTGGAAATACGTCTGTGCTAGATTTCAGGCATTAGCTTATTCTTCTCAGTAACCTGAAAATTGGAGAGGGATATATCATACTTCTTCCTAGATATCTGTTTTACACTGGCACTAATTATTCAGTCACACATTTGTTCTATACTTATTTCAGTTTGGTTTTTTGGGCTGTAAATAAGACTTATTTAGAAGCAGTTTACTGTATCTTAAATTCCTTATCTGTTGCTAATTAAACTTATCTGTTTCATTGTCACAGGAGAAAATCCTGTTACAGAAACTAATGAGCTGTAACCTTCAGTAATTGATCCTGGAGAGGATATCTGCTTACAAACATGAAGGTTTTACACCATTGCCAGTCAGGTCTAATTGGGATTAACCTTTAGATACTCACTATTACTCAAAAGCTTAGGTGGAATTAGATGGAAGCACTGTCAGCAAAGTATCAGTAAATGAACAGATGCACACAGAAACAAATGATGGAACTACTTCAAAGTGTAACGCTTATGTATTAATTAGTTTAGTCTAACATTAAGTAATTAAAATTAGCTGTACTATTTCTAAAAATTTGCTTACTCATCGTGGCATTTCTCACTCTGAAAAACATTCTCCCCATGGAGACAGGACTACAGCACAGGACCAATGGGTAGCAGGAGGCTACTTCTTATTAAGATGAAACTATGTATTTCTTTGTTTTGTATAAACTACTTATAATTATACATACAACCTTGAAAATACACTTGAGAATTCCAAAACTTGTAAATAGGTATTTCTAGGGAAGCAAAATACTTTACCACATGCTAAGCATGCAAGTCTGAGACTCAAAACAGATAATCTGATTTTCTTGGGTGCTGAGCACTGTAGTTCCTTATGGTCTGTAAAGCAATTGTGGTAATTTAGGAAACAGACTTTGTAAATGTAAAACACAGGAATTATGCTAGTACTACTGACATATTGACAATAGATAGCAAAGTCTTGGATGTCTTCCAAATGAGTGGTCCTTATAACACACAGCATCAGAAACACTGCAGTGTTTCATTTCTGTCTAAACACTCATTCTGAAATCCAGAAATGCTAATGTTTTGTCAGAAGAATGCGGAACATAATTAAATTGATACTACTATTATTGGTATCTTTTAGCTGAGCAATGCTCTTATAAGTACCCATAACATATTCCCCACAACTCGGAACTGGGGCCAGTTTTAGCTTTCTAACCACTGATCTTGATGAAGGAATCATCTGTACCCACACTAAGTTCACAGACGACCCCACGTTAGGCAGGAGTGTTAATTTGTCTGAGAGTAAGAAGGCTCTGCAGAGGACTAATGAGCTGCATCCACTTCCATGGTACTCTACAAGGCTTAATGCTAGATGTTTACCTGGGTTATAACAAATTCATCCAGTGATATATGCTTGCAGAAGTGGGGAAGTTGCGTGGCAAAATAGAACCTGAGGGTGCTGGTTGACAGCCAGTTGAACAGGGTCCAGAAATGTGCCTTGGAAGCTGAGGAGACCAATAGCATTACTGGTTTCTACCAGAAATGCATAACCAACAGCACTCGGAGAAGTGATTTTCCCTTTGTGCATAGTTCTGGTGAGAGTGAGCCTTGAGTATCATGTTCATGCCCCTTACTGTAAGAAGGATATTGAGCTGCTGAAATGTATTCAGAGAAGAGCATGAAAATGGCGGAAGGACTAGAAAACAAAAGATACAAGGACTGGCTGAAGGAATTGGGGTTTAGTGTTACAACCTGGTTGGATTTTATGATCTGAAAGTCTTTTCCAATTATGATTCCGGGATCGTTTCCTTACTATCTTCCTAAATGATTCTAAGAAAGCTTTGTTGAAGAATAAAAATGCTTGCAGACCAGAAGCCAGTCATGAATACACACGGGACTTGAAGTTTTCCAATGTTATCTACCAAGTTTCTGATGCTTTTTAGGGAAATAATCTTGACTGAGGATATGAAAAAACATTCTTGCATATTAGCGTATCACTAGCCACTTCCAATTAGTTGCAATGTATTTTAAGCTAAGGAAGCTGTATTTAGGAGAAATAATGGCAGCCAATGCAGTACTAAAATCTGAGGTGCCTTACCAGGATAAGTGTCAGGAGCAAGTGACTCCTAGTATCAGGAATTATTTTATTTTCTGTCTGGATCAATCTAGCAGTATGGCATTAAACACCAACAAGTTGTTACATGAATGCCTTATCAGGAAAGTTGCCTAAGATTACATTTTTCTAAAGAAAGTACAGCAAACACTTGATATTCCACAGAAGTAAACTCATCCTTCTTAGTACAAAGAAGGTAACAAAAATACAGACTGGCTTAGTAGGGCTTAGAAGTCTTTACTTTTCAGAAGACTGAACTAAAAAAAGAACTGAACTATGATCCAGTGGGAGCAAGCCTCTCATTTTAGACCTTGTTTAAAAAAGATAGAACAACAACATTTTCTTTCTGTTCTTGTCAGTTCTTGAAGGATGAAAACTTCCATCACTCCTTCACAGGCTAAGAATTGTTTTTCCTAAGAATTTGTTTATGGAAAAAAGAGGGAAGGGTATTATGAACACGTGTATTTACCTTGTATGCAACAGCAGCTCCAGAACAGATGCTTCCATTTTTATCGTAACTAGGACATAATAGGCACACAGATTTTAACAGGTATCAAAACAATTCTGTGTAAGTTACTAGGATTTAACTTCATCATGATGTCAAGAAGTTTTCACAAACACTTACATCTTGAGATTTCTATTTCTAAGAGCAACCATTCACACAAAGCACAATGAGCTCAAGAGACAAACTGCTTCCAAAATGATTTAATTCACAAAAGCTTAGAACACAGACATGGACCAAAAATCTTACCAAATGGCAGCTAATTGCATAGTTGTTACTGATCTTTTTAGCTTTGTGTACACTAAGAAGTCAATTTCTCCAGCAATGCTTCTATTCCTTTTGTATTTTTATTCAGCTTCAACTTTGGAACAATTTTTTTCAGTCCTTTTTTGACTGCATTTGTCACTTTTTGATCAGTGCTTCGGAGAAGGCTACAAGAAGAGGCAATGGGGAAAATAACAAGATGACAAAAGTCAATATGTAGTTCATATGAAAAATTGTCCACATGCGGAGACTAACGACTTTAAGAGACAACAGAATATAACAGTTCGCCCTGACCTATTAGAGAAAGATGTAAAACTTTCAAAAAGCATGAACATAATGACTTCTCTCAGCTGAACCAGCCCTCCTCTGTACAGCCTTGCCAGGCAAGAGTGTCAGCCCATGTTTGGGTCAGCCAGTATCAAGCTCACTCCCATTATTGCTGTCTTTCTTGCAATGCTGATAGTAAAAATGGATGTAGTCAAATACATTTAATAAAGTACTTTTAATATTCTGTGTTTCCTTTATTGCAAGACTCAAAAACTCAGTAGGTCTGTTCTTTACTAGACATCACCTTCAAGGAAAAAAAGATTATCTTTCCTAGCTAACTTTTCCTCATAAGAAAAGAGGAAATCCATAATAAACCATAGAACATAGCATAATATACAGCATAATATTCTGTTTCCACCTCAGTTGTCCTTCTCTCCCCTTCTTTCAAGGTAGTAGTGTTTAAATATAGTAGTGAAATGTTTTATTACAATATAAAGTAGTAGAAAGAATCACAGAATCACAGAATTGTAGGGGTTGGAAGGGACCTCCAGAGATCATTGAGTCCAACCCCCCTGCCAAAGCAGGTTCCCTACACCAGGTCGCACAGGTAGGCATCCAGGCAGGTCTTGAACATCTCCAGAGAAGGAGACTCCACCACCTCCCTGGGCAGCCTGTTCCAGTGCTCCGTCACCCTCACTGTAAAGAAGTTCTTGCACACATTTGTGTGGAACTTCCTATGCTGCACTTTTGGTACTATGTATACCAAAGAATGGTACACATAGTTTGCCAATTCAAAATGTTGAGTGAACACTGCCTAAAAAGTTTACTATTTTATACAATCCATATATACAATCCAAAACAGCATTAGAAGTTGCAACCAAATAAACCAGGTATGTCCAACCTGCAGCCTACTTTCTACCTCACACCATTGCAGAAAAAAAAAAAAAAAAGTATAGGTAATGGTGGTGACTATGTTGAAAAATAGTGTTTTGCTGCTGAAAATGTGCTCTACCAAACAGTTATTGTGCTCACTGTATCTGTTGTAGCTTCCTTGAAAGTAAGCAGGAGGCATTACTTTAAGAGCAGCCTAAGGATATACAGCCCAAAACAATCAATTCTTGTTCACTCAGTGTGGCTCAGACAATCCATTATGTTGAACACGTATGAACTAAACTAAGATTGGAAGCAAACTGAAACACACATGTACTGGTACCAAATAGGCTGCATGATGCTATTAGTCTTTACAAGCCTCACAATTATTCTATTTGACTTAAATATACAGATACTTAAAACCATGTTTCCTTCATACTCTATAAAAACGACTTTAGCGGCCCTTCTGTACCTAAAGGAGGCCTCCAACAAAGCAGGAGACATTTTGTCAGGGAAAGCAGGCACAGGACAGGGGTAATGGCTTTAAACTAAAAGAGCAGATTTAAATTAGACATGAGGAAGAAATTCTTTACTTAGAGGGCAATGAGGTACTGAAACAGGCTGCCCAGAGAAACTGTGAACAGCCCAGCTCTGGAGATGTTCAAAGCCAGGCTGGATGGTGCTTTGGGAACTTGCTCAAGGGGAAGGCATCCCTACCCATAACAGGTGGATTGGAACTAGATGATCTTTAAGGTCCCACCCAACCCACATCCTTCTATGATTCTAAGCAGTAGACATATCAAGCTGAACTGAGTAAAGCAGACAACAAATTACTGGTGCTTAAGGAGAGATTTGTTTTGTCTCCTTAGGAAAGTCACTTGAATTTCATCTGATAACATCTGTACGAATATATGTAAAGCTGCTTTCAAACTGCTGGTATCTATAGATATTTCAAGACACTGTTTTTAATGTGAAACATCTGCATGTCTCACAGTACTGCCAGAAGACAATATAGTCTTATTTTCCCTTAAAGTTCTTCTGGTAAGCAGATGTCTATGTATGGACAGAAAATTCTACAATTAAAAAAAAAAAAAAAAAAAGTGACATGAGAATGAATAAATAGTTTTGTGTACCTACACTGAAACATATCACTCACAAATTCAAAAAATACTGAGCAGAGATAACAGAAATATAAGGAAAACAGCACCTATGACATTTTGTGTACAAAACTTCATTTACAGTAAGCCCTTCTGTAACATCTGCAGAGCTCTCTTACAATCTTATGATGCTTCCCATGTTTTGTGCTTGTCCTCGGCCAGAAATAGGTGCCAAATTCTTTTACAAAAGTCAAAAACAATAAGGCAGTGGAAGGCTGGTGTCTGAAGTGTACCAGGTATCTAAGCAGGTCACTGCACTCAACGAGCTGCACATTAATTGGTCACTGTGCTTAAATGACCAGGAAGCCATAAGCTTCATATGGACTGAATGGGCAGTTCTGAAATTTTGATATGCAAAAAAGGCAATGACAGAGCAAAAATTAACTACAGTTTTGAGAACATGCAGCATCTGCAAATTACCTCTATAAGACAGATGTGAGTTCCTTCATGATAAAAGGACCTCAGTATTTTCTTTTTTATATTAGAAAGCAATGATTTTATTAAGAATACTGACTAAATTAGATTTATCATTGTAGTATGATTTAGATAACTCCTCTTTACTTTAATACATAGAGTAAAAAAAAAAAAAAAAAAAAAAAAAAAGAACTTCAAACTACAAAGGATTCAGATGAAAATAAAATTCCAAAATAGAATAAAAACACCATACACCAAAACAAAACCACACCTCACAAATGCTTTCTCTTCATCCAGTTAGGCGAGGTTCAATTTTTCTGAAAAGTGTCTGACTGATAGTCTAGGGGATGAGTTCCCCTACTTGGTAACAGAGCACCTGTCAAATCTTTACCCTATAGTGACATGTGTCATACCAGAGAGGGGTAAAAGCTCACATTCCTAAGATAAATTTGCATAAATTAACATACATGAACACATGTTCTGTGCTGTCTTCTATAATAAACACAAAACAAGTATTTACATATTTGCAGAAGTGTTCAAAAGCTGTTGAAAAGCTGTTCTCACACAGACAGCTGAACAGCTATTCAAGTATGATTAATGGAAAAAATTCCACAACTTACTTCAAAATGTTATTTGGACAAACAAAATATATTAGTACATAAACCAGCAACATTATGTGTTAAATGACTCTCCTCAGTCTTAAGTTAGAGAAAAAAGTCCAAGCATTAATACACTGTCACTGCACAGGCCTTATAAAAAATCTCTACTGAACATCTGTGCAGAGGATTAGATTACTTATAGGCTTTAGATGCATGTATTGAACTTGCAAGAGGCAAAGAAAGCATTACAATTTTATGAACAAAACTATCTTTACAGCCAGATCTATAAGTCTACTGTGATGTTGTGTAAACTGTTTTTTAATCTGGATTGCAACTACTGTTCTAATACCATTTCTTCTCAGAAATAATCTGAATGGCAATGACTGAATAAACTTAGTATAAAACTCAGATTTCAGCAGTAAGACTCGTATTAGTTAAACACCTTTTGATTCATCTTGCAAAAGTGTGGGAATGTCAAAGTATCCTTTCTTATTATCCCAAAGATAATAAGAAAGATGGAAAGCAAACATCAAGGAACCTACAGTAACTGTAGGAGAGGGAGTAGCTGTGGAAAAGGGGAGATGGTGTTTTCATTTTCAGAACCATTTTGTCTGTTTGAATTGTTTGCCAATTCTGCCTCAGACTAAGCCTATATGAGTAGGTCTTAAGGCAAAACCTTCAGTTTCCATGACCTGACACTAATGTTTAGTTACAGTGTGAAAACAGCAACAATTAGTACCACTGTTGGCATATGATAAAGTGATAGTAATCTGATTCTTTTGTGCTCTTTTTGATCTCTAGAGCTGCATCATTAACTAATTCCAAGTTGCAAGCCAGTCAGCTCATCATTTATAATGATCTATTCTGAATACTTATCTTTTTATGAAAACATACCTGGGCTCCATGATTAAGGCATCACGACACAGTAATAAGTTACATAAAATAAGAATCTGCATTTTGTGCAAGCTGACCCCAGTCACAGGTACTTCAGGGTAAGCTATTTTAATGTAGCTATTTGTGGAATCCTCCTTTAAGCCTTCTGTGTTTGTAAATACATGGTAGGTACACTTAAAATTAATTTTTTAATCTTATTATTTTTCCAATATTGAGTGGCTTCCTAGAACTGTAGATGCCCAAGCTCAAAGAAAAACCCTTGGAAACCTTGGAAATGCAGCTTTGAATTTTTGCAGCATCTTCCACTGCAGATTTACCACTGGCAAAAAAAAATGAAATCTCTGCCAGCATAGTGCCAACTGATAATTGCTGAAGAAATTATACTAAGAACTAATAACAAATAGTCATGAGCCTTACATACCAACAAAGAACAATGGCACCTCGGTTTACTTCTGCCCAGGTCTTCAAATTCTCAATACCAACACATTCTATCAATGTTCTTCCAAAGCAGCCTTTAAAACACAGAAGAGGGGCAGGGGGAGAAAAAAAAAATTAAGATAGTACCCTTATATAAAGAAGCAAGTTAAAAATTCTCTCCAACTGCAATTCAAGCAAACAGTTTTTAGCCTCTATGCGTTCATGAAGTTATTATCCCTTAAAATAATTCAATGCACTGATAGGTTTTTGACTAGTTTCTAGTACTTCTAATACTAGAAATATTGCTTAAAATTTAGCCAATTGCAACACTGGGTGACAGCTTACTAGTGTAAAGTATTATCTACTTTTCAATTTTTTCAAATGATTTCAAAGGCTATCTATATCTTAAGGCATACACTCCAAAGTAAGAACACCACAGGTACACAGCTATATTTGAAGAACTGAACTTGAGAGTGAATTATCTTACAATTTGTAAGCTGGGCAAATTTAAGAGGAAGTAACCAAAGGTACCCCAAACTTCAGCACTCAAACACTGATGCTGTTTCTCAGTATCACTTCAGATTAGAATTCCAAATGAAGAACAAGTTAGTTTTTATTCCGCTGTTCCACACGTTATAATAATTTGGTTGTTTTTTAATGCTGATGCCATAAAATCACACCAACAGTACTTAACATCACATAATTCAGTGTAAGACAAAGAAACAAAAAGTAAAAAACTTGTGTTTAAAGTGGAAACTATATACTGCAAACATAAAGTCACGTAACCATCATAATATCAATTAGTGTAGTCTCCAAAAGATGTTCACATAAAAGATATCTTTGAACGTATCCAATAATTCACTTACAAAAAGGAGCAGCAAAACAGCCTCCTTTCAGAAACATTTAATAAGGCCCAGTGATCTCTCGTTTTTCAAAGAAACAGCAGAAGGCTGAACACAGTAATTATTAATAGGTATTTCAGGTCTGATAATTCCACAAGAAAAAGCCCTCTACGCACAAGAGAAGTTCTCTCTTGTTTACCCTACACCATCCACCTCCATTCATTTTTCAAGTTTTTTATATAGGAGAAAAAGCAATCTCTATTCGTATATGGTGATACACATACAAAGATTTTGCAGTTATATAATAAAATGAGTTCCAAAAAGCTAAATTAAGATGAGAACATCTGTGCCCAATCTCTGCCTTCTGGGATATAAAACAGCAAAGATGTCCTATTTTTGTGCCTGAATTACTGTAGGAACAGTCATACAGTGGTACCTCAGCAGCACTAATGAACACAGTATGGATTACAGCTTGGCTCACAAGCAGTAATGAAAGAAGTCTTTCTGTCAGAAAAGCTTTACCATCTCTATTATTATCCTTTAAATTGCTGTGAGTCTGAGCAAAGAAAAATATTTTAAGCACAGAAACTAACACTGCCCAAGTACGCAGTAAACTCAAATCTGCAAACTACACATCAGTACTTGCTTTGCAGAAGAAAAATGTGCCTTTTATGTTCTGTCCACACAATTCACAACAGCAAAAAAGACAGAATCAATGATCTTAAAAGATAAAATTTTCATTAATATGTTTACAGAAATAAACAGAGCAATCTTATTTAGGCTATATTACAGATAACATAAAAGTACAAATTTGATCAAATAAGGCTAAATTTCTAACATACCTTCTTTCCCACTCTCTCTCCTTTTTTCATCTTGCTCTATTAACCATTTCAGCACTAAATGACCTGCTGGATGCTCTGCAATGTGAAGCTTTAAAAGGGGAAAAAAACCCCACAAATAAATTATTCAGTGACATTTCAAAATCCAGTTATATTATAATGCCTGCACGCTTTACTTATTTCTTCCTTTGCAAATATCTGAATATTTTTTGAAAGTTAGCAGTTTGTTTTTATTCTGCCTTGCAGCATCTAACTTTCAGTAGTATTAACTGTATTTTCTACTCTTCATCAGCTAATATCCACCACTCTCAGCACTTAATGCTTATTTAGTAGAATCTCTAGTTGTTCTTTTACAAAAAGATCTACACTTTCATTATTTTCATAGACTCCAAAAGTCGCCACAGTACAGCTCACAGAAAATCAGAGAAAGAATTAGTTCATTATACCGTAATTATAACAAATGTGTATTTTAAGAAGCAGAGGTAAGTGATTTTGGAAACAAGAGCTTGAAGACAGGTGCTTCTTCTAGTATGTCCGGGTGTAAAGCCCACATTTCACGGTGGTGGCAAAGAAGCAAGAAATCTAGTTAATTTGTTAAGAATGGGTGATATTTTTAACATTCTTCCTCCATCTATAAACTGTCTTGATAGTTCTGTTCGTACCTGAAGTACCTCTATTGCCATTCTCCATAGGCACTATGGAGGGAGGGGCACTACAAAATTCAGGGAGGCTGAGACAATTCAGCAAAACTACAGAAATCTGGAGGGCATCTTATTTACATAACATTTTCCATTTTCTAGTCTACAGAGACTTTTGTCACTGACTTTAACTCAGCAAAACAGTGGAAAGGTTCCCATGTATGTTTTGAAGGGACAGTCATACTGCAGGAACAGCTGTTAGCTACAATCTTCCCTTGCATGAATATATTCATTCCTGAAAGCTAAGAGGCCCTGTCATTCTCAGCGTAAATAGCTAAATGAACTATAAGAAGTTACTAACTGCCTGTGTTACATGACTGTCAGCTACTTTCCCACAGAATATTTAAATTAGTTCTGGAAAATTCAAGACCAGGAAGTATCTTGCTTCTCAATTCAGATGAAATTCTAGCTCAA
Source organism: Lagopus muta (assembly GCF_023343835.1). Taxonomy (NCBI): domain Eukaryota; kingdom Metazoa; phylum Chordata; class Aves; order Galliformes; family Phasianidae; genus Lagopus; species Lagopus muta. The sequence continues at coordinate 27,129,724 of NC_064472.1, forward strand.
GCCTCCATTATTACATACACAATAAGTTATTAAAGGAACATATCAGAAAACAAAGTGAGAAAACTTCTAGCGTACAAGTTTATTGTAGAAGTCCACTGGCTTCTTAGATTAAGGAAAAAATATGCAGACTTCATGTTAGTAAGCAAATGCACTGCAAAATGTCAAGGTCTTATGTCCTGTTACATTACCTGCCCATCACGGCCACCTGGAACCAGCTCTTCTGCTGCTAAATTAGCAATTGCATTTAGTGTGGGCTGAATGTCACCAGTAGCTGTTCTTAAGATGTCAGCAACCAAGACAAAGGCAGCTTTGTCCATTACTACTTCTTGGGTATGTTCTTGCAAATACTCTAGCAAAGGTGGGGAAATGGCTTCCAGGAGTTCTTGGCGGCGGATTTCAGTATTCTTCTTACTGATGAAAGAGAAAGCAAATTAATGCAGAAGATTTGCTCTGTACGCACATCAAATCAGAACATACACATTCTTTGAGACAGCTAAAAATTGTTAAAGATCAAAATAATTATTCTTCCTTGTTCCTCATTCAGTTAAATGTCGCACACATTTTGAGAAAACAGAGTAAGAATGTATATAGCTTAAAATTGTCATTAAACTTCACAAGAGTAAGTTTTTCATTAACAATGGTAATTTAACCTCCATCTGCTGGCTATTCATTTTGCAATTGCAACTACTGAGAGAGACTGCTTAAACAATTCACTTTAAAACTCTAGCAGCTTCAAAACCTGACAAGCATCAATATCAGTACAAGATAAGCGGCTTAAAAAACATTAATTTTAAATTTTTATTGCTATATCTGAAGGTCTAGCAGACAACCTAACTCAAACAATCATCACATACAAACTTTAAACAAAAAACAGAAAAGCAAGGACTTCAGATTGATATATAATAATAATACTTATACACTGTAAATAATGTATTATTGCATATATTTCAATAAAATTAAATTTATCATTAGGGAAAGTTGCACGAACATTTCTGGACTCTAGGAAAAAGAACGTCATATCTCAGTTACCTATAGGCATTTCCATCACCCTGCTGCAGAAGTGTGATGATTTCTGGAACAAAATGTGCAGGGTCTCTAGGACTTAGCAAGTACAGCAAGACTTTTTTTCCATGTTTGTTGGAAATTAAACTGGCCAGGGAAGCATTTAATTCCTGTAGAAGTGAATAAACAGCAATAAAACATTAATGAAGTAGTAGTTTTGAGCCACCAGTAGTTATGTATTTTTTCAAATGCAAAGCTTAGAAAAGGAAAACTACATACCATAAGCTAAAGAAATGGAAGAAACGTTAATGTTTAAGACAGGTTCATCAACGTCACTGATTAGAAAACACTATGAATCAAGTTTATTAATACGTACAAGTACAAACAGCAACACATATTCTGGTACATCATAATTGTGTACAGACATGATTTGAGTAGAAATAATAACCTCAGTAGACCGAACACACAAAATATCATCTATCACATCACCCAATAGTGATCACTGATACCATACCAACTTTCAAATAGCTGTATAGACAGTCCTTGAGAAGGGATATCCTAAAGTGATCAGGGAAGACTCAACAGCAAAAAAGATTCCATTAATAGAACAAATCCAACTTCTGATGGCAGCACCATCAGCATTACTTGGAGTTTATGCAAGCATTAGCAGAAAGCACAAGGCTTTTCCCAAAGACTAGCTGATGGCTGGCAATAACCATTTTGTAAACTTCAGAATGAGCACCTCATCCCTTGTACAGTGAGAGGGCTTGAGAAGAAATACTTGTGTTGTTTTAGTCTGTACGTATTTGCATTTTTACCCCCTTCTTGATGAAGACTCCTTCAGATAGCAGTGCTTTTACACTAGTGCTTTCAGAATTCTGTATACTATCAATTTATTCATTTTGGAAGTACATATAAGCGCTAACAGTTTAAAAATTGGAGGAGGACTGTAAGTGGCTTCAGGCACTTCCATCACATTCTATGCGCCTCTGCCCTTAAAAACCCCTTCACCACTCTACCCCCACCGTTTTGAAAATTCTTTCAGCAACTCATAAAAGGAACTGAATGATAATATGATTTAAATCACTTCCCCCCTCCTCTGCCCCCCCCCCCCCCATCCCCCCAATAAACACTAGGCCTGGTTAGTTGCCTTTGAATAAAATAAAATATCATAAATATCATATCATAAAATATCCTGAATTGGAAGGAACCTACAAGGACCATCAAGTCCAACCTGTGACTCACACAGGACTATCCATATTTTGCAGACCCTTCTTGAACTCCATCAGAAACAGTTTCCTACCATCTGACCTGAACCTCCCCTGACACAGCTCCTTTGTGAGGGAAGAGAAAGGGACAGGTGGCTAGAAGCTGGCAGGAAATGGTAAAAATCTTCATAAACTGTAACGAGCATCATTTGGATGCAGCACTTCATGTAGTTCTTTAGTTTTTAACTCAATCTTCACATTCCAACCCAGAAGAAAGGGTGTCTAAAGGGGAAGACCCCTTCTCCTTGGCGTGTACACTGAGATTTAGATCTGTGTGTAGTTATTTTTACATGGATGACAGATGTTCAAGTATTTCAAAACTTAGAACAGGTAAATAAAATACTTAAGTTTAATACAAGCAAATACAAAAGACTTTGAAATCAAGCTATAACACAGTCAATTAACATAATAAAAACATTTATCTCTAAATCTTGCAAAAGTTCATCTCTCCCACTATTTTTGTGACTGATTAATCACAGAATTTACTTGCTTTCAGTGCCAGAGCTATAGAAGGTACCAGCAGAAACTCTAAATGACACAACTGCACTCCTTTCAATGGAATCTTCTCCCTAACGATACTTGCTCAGAATATTCCCAGCAAGAGCTTACCCACTGAAATCTGCCTGAATTCTAAACTCTGACAAGCATTCAATATATAATTCCAATCATATATGAGGGTTTAAAGCAACATAAATTATCTGATCCAGGATTAAGGCCACATAGCTAAGAAATTATAAGAAAAGACTTTCCTTTGAGGCTTTCAGGAGTTTGCAATTCTCCCTCTTACTAAAAAATTCCCAACCATTCTTTCAATATAACGAGCAATGCATTTTATAACATAAGAAAAATAAAAACACACAAAAGAAAGACTTGGCAGGTGTTGCTTTTTTTCTTCCACAAGTCTTTGTCTTCTTCACATTAATTCAGCTTTTAGTATGGACAGAGAGGTAAGTTTAAAAGGTATTTCAGAGTCTAATTTTGTTTTAAAGAAAATATTACATTCTCAATTCTTCTATAGAATATACTTCAGTATTTGATTTCTTCATGCTTCTGCCTCTTCGTCAGACACTAGCTCTCATTCCCCATCTTAAGAGCTGGTTTTGATCTCATTTGAGAAATTTTTCATTTTCCCTGATGTCTTTTTCCTTTTCCTGGCCAGAAAAGCTACTTCTGTGCAAGAATAAGTTGCCTACACACGCTCTCCTTTACTTCTCTGTCCAGTACGATGACTAAACAGCAAACATTCAGCTATCCGGGGTATTATCAAGAAGTTTCAGGTGGTGGAAAAGATACAGAGTATTCAGATGCTAAGTGACATAGAGGAAGATAAAACCAAGCATAGTATCTTATTTAATAAACCCTCTGTATAGCAGGGCGCTTGAAACACCATACAGAAGTTCATCAGTGATCTTGATGAAAGATAGCTTTGATTTGTTAGGGCCTATTTGTTTGGAACTTGCCCAAAGTTGTTAAATCATTCAGTGGACTCTGGAAACCAGCTGTGATCACAGGTTGTATAATGGAGAATCACAAGTCACCTCCGCAATGAGATGCTTTCACTTTACCACACTAGAGAAAGGGACTCTGAAAAGAATTTCCATGGTAGGGTAAACAAACTCAGTATCTCCTGACAAAGTTCCAAGCAAAAACAAAGCAAGCCTTGTCATTTTCTCATGACAGTGTCATGCAATGCATTTCCCTCATTTTTAACTCCCTGCCACTGGCTCTCAATTCGCATGTATCATTAATGTGATGAAACCCACCGCATGAGTATGGCTATGAGTACATTACAATATACATATATAATATATATATATATCAATATTATTTTATTCATGTTAGAATTAGTTCTGCATTATAAAGCCCTTCTTCTCAGTGTGAAAACAGTAAAAACATCTTATAGTAATAGTAAGAATTGCATGTAAATGTGACTGAAGTAAAAATACTTTATGAAAATTCGTTTTTGGAAAGAAGGCGGGCAAATGGGACATTCCAAAAGGAAGTAAATGCAGACAGGACTATACTCCTTTTTTTGTTTATTGTGTAATTACATGCAGTTGCTGCAAAACAGCTGAACTGCTCTCATGTTTCAGATGCCTATATCCACTTTAGAAACTAGATGAATATTTCAAGGATTTTTATCCCAAACATTAGTTATCGTTTAACTATCAATACACTGAGTAAAACGTCAAGCTTTGATAGTTAATGTAAGCCTATGGCTTTAGCATCCAACCAAGAGTCTCCAAGTACTTATTTTTGTTAAAAGTTTTGTTACGCTACAGTCAAACACGTTGCCATATTTCTTTTCTGCCATACCACCAACATCCCATCTGACATCATGGGTGAACACAATAAAGTTGGAGGCATTACTTTCAAAGCAGCACACATACCAGGAGAGCTTAAACTTATGATGACATTTCTTAATTTAAAGAGATTCAAGTCATTCCGTAGTCTGGATGAACATGTACAATTGTTAGCAAGTAATGAATCTAACTTAAATTCAAATTCAATAAGTAAATGCAGAGAAAATGCCGAGTTCTTTTATGACAAGAAAAAAGTGACACAAAAAGAAATAAAGATGGAAAGGGCTTAAATGATTTCTAAAAAGTGGATGGATTCTTACTGTCATACTCTTGTAAAATGAAAAATGAGATAATGCCTGTGCTTTAGGAAAAAAATAATTACTTACAGTTATAATTAACTGTTTCACAAGTTTAGTGTCGTCGATGCAATCAAATGCTGCCAACAAAACCAAATGAGAAAATTCACCCTGCAAGGATGGGAACAGAAAACTTCAGTGACACAGTCGATTTCTGTGAACAATTCATTTTGTAATAATTCATTTTGAACCAACACTTAAGACAGTTCAACATTACCTGAGCATACAAGCTAATTCTGTCTGCGTCAGAACGAGAAGCCTAACAAACCTGAAATCCAGGCTTAAGAGAAGCCTGTTTCTAAAAATGTAGATAAATTTGATCTGTCATTATAAACTGCTATATTGCTTTATCATATGCTAGATATTAACCCAATACAATTGTATAATCATCACCTGAAATCATAGGATTTGCTTTGCTGGCACGCTGTATTCAGATTTTCTTTCACAGAAATATGAAATGGTTTGGGTTGGAAAAGCTCCAAACCCCTGTCATAGGTAAGGACACTTTCTACTTAGATCAACATGCCCAAAGCCTCAAGGATCCTGGCCCAAGTTGATTCAGTCAAGGTCATCACTGGCTTTCTAGGCTGCAAGTTCTAGGCTGCATCACACTTCCAGGTGTTGTCAAGCTTTTCATCCACTTGTACACCAAGGCCTCTTCTGCAGAGCAGCTCTCTGCCCCGCCTGTATTCACATTTGGGGTTGCCCCAGCACAGATGCATGTGCTTGCACTTGATGTTGCTGAATCACATTCACTAAGGCTCATCTGTTGAGCCAAGAAGATTCCTCTAGTTAGCACGTCTTCTTCTCCAATACGTCAATTGCACCTCTCAGTTTAGTACTGAGTTGCTGAGTTGGCAGAGTTGCTGACAATACACTCAATCCCACTGTCAAGGTTGCCATCAAACATGGTATGTAGTAGTGGTCCCAGCAGTGAACACAATTAGCAACTAGTTTCCACTTGGACACTGAGATGATGACCACACCTTTTGAATGTGACCATCTAGCTAATTCCTTATTTACCCAGTGGATTATCCATCAAATTCATGTATCTGCAATTTGGAGACAAGGATGCTTTGCACAAGTACGAGCAGATGATACCATATGCTTATCAGCCAACACTGTAAGCTCTGCCATGGATGGTAACTTTCAGGAAACATTTTTGCCCTTAGTGAAGCCATGCTGGTTGTCACCAATTATCACTCTATCCTATGTGCCGTGACACAGCTTCCAGGAGGCACAGGGCTGAGCCTAATGAGCCTTTAGTTCCCCAAGTATTCCTTCTTTCCCCTTTCTAAAAATAGGGTTATGTTTCTCATTTCCAGTCACGGAGAACTTCACTGGAGTGCCTCAGCTTCTCAGATATGATGGATACAGCTGACTAAGTTTATTCTCCTGTTCCCTCAGGACTCATGGATGCAAATCATCAGGTCCCACGGATTTGTGAACATTTAGGTTCCATAAATGGTTTCAAAGCTGATCCTCTTCTATAGCTGATCCTCTTCCTAGTCCCTGCTTTTGTTTGCTGGGATTTGAGGAGTGTGGCTAGAACACTTTCTGGTAAAGACTGAGGCAAAAAAAAGTAATTCAGCACTTCAGCTTTCTCTATATGCTACGTAAATAGGTCTCTTGCTTTCTTTTGGAGAAAAGAAACATCCTGACATTTTTGTCTAACTTTCTCACTGTTAGGAACATAGCTCTCGAGAGCAGAGGAAGTGAGCCTTGAGTATCAGCCAAGTTTTTTGGGACACCTATCTCTCCAGGGCTTTATCCCAATACGCCCTAACAACCAGACCCTGGAAGAGATCGAAAAGTCTTCTACAGTGCATTTGCCTAAAACTGAAATGAAATAGATACTATAGTTCTGTAGAGCACGTATCTAGCAAAGTCAAATCTACACAGCACAGGCAGAACCCAATTCATTTGCATGTCAGTGAGATTATATGAGGGTGATGTTAAACCTTCAATAATCCCAAACTGTTTTAACTGATATTCAACCTGTTTCTGATTTTTGCACACATATTTTTGGTATATGAAAAATCAGATAACATTACTAAGGCCAGTGGTCTTCAAAGTCAAGTGTGCAAGACAATCCACTGGGGTATGAGAAAAATGTTCTTGTACCATTTGAAAGTAAGAGATACTTTTGAAATTGCATTTCTTATCTTTTTTAGTTTTAAAAAGTGTATGTTATTATGTATCTGTTATATCACTATATCATACTGTATATTATTAAGAAAAAAATGTACATAGTGGGGATAGGGTTGCGTGATCAAAAAAGCCTGGAGACTACTGACTATGCTATTAGTAAACAGCACATCACAACATCCATACGGAAAGAAATCTAAAAAGAGATGATTATTTTTTTTGCAGGTGTAACAACAGTGCTGTCCAAAACTACAACTGCTACTCTGTGCCCCAATCTCCAATCACATCCCATCCCTGGAGGTGCTCAAGGCCAGTCTGGATGGGGCCGGGAGTAATCTGGTCAAGTGGAAGTTGTTCCTGTCCACGACAAGGGGTCTGGAACCTAATGATCTACAAAGGTCTCTTCCAACCCAAACTATTTTCTGATTCTATGACTCTTACACAAAGTAAATACAGACTTCTTCCACTGTATATCAGTTCATGATTAGTTCATTTTGAAGCTCCCACACTTAAAAATCTGTGTCATGGTTTTTAAGTAATAACCTTACCAATGACATCCCCAGCATGTATTAAATTTTAATCTCTATCTAGAAGAGGAAGTATTTCAGTCACAACAATCTGACCAAAGGGTAGTATAAAAACGAAGTATGAAGATAGGCTCGAACATACCTGCTTTCTTTCTATCTCAAACAATTAATTCTCCTATACATGAATTAAAGAGCAAAGCACTGCAGGAGAAAGAATTACAATTTACTCTGCTGCCTGAAGGAATAATACTGCATGCAGTGCACACAAGGAAGCTTCTCAGTGCCTTCAAATATATTAGTATAAGCTGCTGATTATTTCAGACTATTTACTACACCATCACTACTGCAAATCTAATTCTGGGATCTCATAGCTGCTTCCAGTTGCGCAGTACACACACACACAGAAAATATCAGCCTTTAATCATACAATAGTTATTTCTGATATATTTTTATTTATAACTAATGAACACTCACCGTAGCTATTTTTTCAATGTATGTCTTCATAGTTTTCACAATAACTTTTCTGTCCTATCCAAAAAGGAAGGAAACTCAAGTGAGCTCATAATGCCAGTAAGTCTGAACAAGTGTGCTTTTATTTACTCCTTCAAAAAGACAACTTCCACTTTGCTTCCTAAAACTAAAAATAGTCACTGAAGTCCAACATTTGTACTATGTCAGCACTCAAAAAACAATGCAAAGGGTTAAATCTGAATTTACAGTCTCACTACAGTCTCAGAGACATTCTGTGAGGTATCTACATGTTTAGTCCAGGAATGGGAGATCCCAAAAAGAAGCAACTTCAAAAAATCTACATACAACCACTTATTTTCTGTCAGTTACTTACAGAATAGGAATGCTCTTCAACTCTTTGTTTGGAAAGAAGCCTAATCAATATGACCAGAAACTCTGAAGCAGAAATTCTGCTTGCAGAACCCCTCAGAGCAAGATTTGTTTTTGGAGAAAGCTTCCTCTGTGTTTCTCCTTTCAGCTATTATAACCATTGCTCAGTCTTTTTTAGATACATCACTAATCTCCAGTACCTAGCAAATTCTTTTTTAAAAAAGTATTTGCTTTTTTTGCTAAGCAAAAAAATTGAGATGTTATTACAGCATTTTCAAGAACTGATGGTACACACCTTGAAGAATTTCAAGAAATCATGTCAGCAAAAACAGTTCTTCTTACCTTTTTTTTTTTTTAAAGTCTTGATATTTTAAAAGCAAGTATTGTTTCTCTTATCATCATTTTCCTACTGCCAATTCCACTTGCATTAAGAAGTCTGCAGGATGAATGAATGGCTAGTAAGAGTTTTATGTGCTAAGCCAAAAAATACTGCTGAAAGGAAAAGTAGATGCTTCCATTTCACGAATTCTCACAATAGCACCCAATTCTCAAGTTCCACTACTTACACTTGCCTATGTAAGCGAAACAGGACTTCTTGTAAATAGAAGAACCTATGTGAACAGTAATGCAGATTGGGCCTAAATTCAAATAGAAAGCAAATAAACATTACCTTGGGGGTACCATGCCATAAACAGTGCATTGCTACTCTGGCTCCATCATGAGTGTGTGCCAGGTAGATGACAGCCTCTCTGATAGCTTCTATCATTTCCTAAAGAAGAAAAGGTGATCAAATAAAAAGGAAAAAGAACAACCTGTGGAATTTTTCACGTGGAGACATCAAAACAATTTCTGCCCCAACACTACAGAGAATATTACCAGCCCTACAGAACTACTCACTGCCTTGATTTACAAAAAGTAGCCTCCAAAAGATCACCAAGGTGTAAAAATGACACAAGTCTGCCCACTCCAAAACTACACTACCTACTGTGTTAAACTAGTACCATAGTACTAGTAGTACTATGAAGTACATAGAAGCTTGTCTGTTGTCCCATTAGTGAAAATTCTCAGCATGGTTCTCAGAACTGACAGATATTAGAAGAGACAACTACAACTATTAATTTAGGGAAAAAAACAACCATGAGGGCATACAGTTCATTTATACACACAGGACATCAGCTAGAGAATATGAAGAACTGAAAGTCATTTAAATATCAAAAGTCCCTAGAAAGTGCTCATTCACATAACTGTCATCACTAGTTATGTGCAGAGGCACAGACAGCTCTACAAAAAGAGTTTCCAAATGATGACATTTGCACAAAAACAGAATTAAATTCAACAAACCACCCTTTGCACAAAAAGATTATTCCAGTGGTACCAGGACCGCACAAAAATAAAAACAAAGAAGAGACACATTCTTACTCCTCTTGAAGTAGAAGAGCATTGTTAATTCACAACTATTTTCTGTTGAATTACTATAGAAAACTATACTCAAAAATCCTGAATTAGGTGAAATATCAATTTAGACTAGGCCACAAATAATCTACCTCACTACTCTTATCTTTGGCTTTGTTCATCACAAGCTCAGTCTAGGTGAAAACAGGGGACACACAGTAAGTATGGAAAGCTCCACACGGCCTGGATTCAGATGGCGCTGAGCTGCAGAATGAGGATAATGGACAGTGGTTGGAGACAGGGTCAAACTAGGTGAGATACCACTGCATTAGTGTGAAAGCTCACTGTAACTAAGTCTTCATACAACACCATTCCCCAGTTACTCATCTGGAATCATCAGATGTACAAGGCTGGCATTTCAGTATATTTTCTTTTAGAGGCAACACTTTCACAACATAATTAAAACTACTTCATTGAAAAGCAAAAGAAAACAAAATATAATGAAAGAATACTTACAGATCTTTGTTTTGGAAGAGCATGAGTGAAAAAGTCCAAAAATACTTTATGTACCAGTGAGTGTTTTATCACAGCCTCTCTGTATTTGGAAAGAAGAACTAAGTAAAAGCCCTCCAAAAGCAACAGTTCTAACAGATGTTAGCACTACTTCCTCTGTATTTCCAAAAAAGAAAAAGCATGGTGTGCAGAAAACTCATAAGTCATGTATGATGTATTTACAATGTGTGGGAAATTCTACCAATAGATTCAAAAACCTAACAAGACATTTTACCTTAATGACCACTCAAGAAGTTTATTCAGGCACACCACATTCTTTAGAGTTTGACCAACTGATTTGGGCAGGTACTTCATAAAACTTAAGATATTATCACAGCGCTAAGGACAAAATCATCATTTCTTGCTACCCAACGCAGAAATATTAAAGGTGAAAGAGAAGCAGTGTTATTCTTATACGTCATCTATATACAAGTATCACCATCTCAAAAACAAACAGATGCATACTAGATTGACACCTGTAAGTCAGTTTTGGTCCTTACTTTTGTGCCATTGGTGTAAGTATCTGCTTCATTTCATCTAGAATGGCCTCCCTCTTCTCAGGCTGAGCTTCTAACACTTTATCCAGTGTTGGGACAAGTGGTGTCTGAAATGAATATCCATTCAGAGTTTTAATTATACCCTTCCCAATGTTAGAGTTCATAGAAAATGTTATAGTCCCTTGTCAATCAGCAATTCATTAACAATATCACAAAGAAAATGAAATGTCTGCAAACTATCAGTGTAGCTACTTTGTGTATGTCAAACTATACACAAAAATACATCTACAGGTCTGTGTAACTGTTATGAGCAAACAAAGCTACCTCTATGGCCTGAGCTGTTTTCTGGCAATTACAGCCAGCTCTTCATGAGGCTGGCAGGTACCTGGTAAAAAAAATCACACTAAACTGGCAGTGTGTTTCTGAAGAAAAATTTTGCAAGACAGCACACATAGATGTCAGAGGGTAATACATCAATGAACTAAGTTAGAGGTACAAGAAATCCCAGGCCAAGAAAAGCATGGGAAAGGAATACTACATAAATCTTGTATATACTAAAGTTTGCTGGCATCTAGTTTAAATGCGTGCACTGTAAAACCTAATTTCTAAAGGTTGTGTACTCCCAGAAAAATTACAGTCCATGAACAAAGAAAGTAAGCCTTTTCTGTTAAAGTGCTGTTAAATGCTTTAATTAAGCTTGAGATAACCTGAAATAAAAATGACAATATAGTTCAGAAGTTGTTGTTAAAACCCTCTAAAATTCTAAAAAAAAAAAAAAAAAAAAAAAAAGTGAGGTACAAAAGTCACTCTGAAGTAGTTAATAATTGGGGAAAACAGTTTTGTACATAGTAGGAAATATTTATTTCTCTATTAACAGGAAACAAAAATCTGTAAGTCAGCAAGGAAAAAGAAATACTAGGTCAAAAGAAAGGAGGTAGTACTTTTTTTTTTTTAAAAAACAAAAAGATCTGCCACTATCTGCAAGGTATATGGATCTAAATGATTTCAAGAGTTTGGATTCAAATCCAAACCCACACTGGAAAAAGAAAATAAACCAAAATTGCATGTTGTATACAGAAACAAGTGCATCTTGCTCACACTCAGTTCTCACAGTATAAGATAGTTTTTATGTAGAAGCCATCTACAGCACTGATGGGGAATTAAATCACAATCTTATCTCAGTAAGGATGACCATTTCAGGCTAGACACTGTAACAACTCCAGCTAAGCCAAGAGAGTGGTGAGGTGCAGGAACAGGCTGCCCAGAGAGGTTGTGGATGTCCCATTCCTGGAGGTGTTCAAGGCTAGGTTGGATGAGGCCCTGGGCAGCCTGGTCTAGTATTAGATATGGAGGCTGGCTGCCCTTCATGTGTCAGGGGGGTTGGAGCTTCATGACCCCTAAGGTCCCTTCCAACCCAAGCCATTCTATGTTTCCATGATAAACACTGGACTGCAGAAAAAGCTCGTACATGAATGTACTTCACATAGATCAAGCTGAAGAATACAATCTTAACCTATAGCAGAAATGTGCAATTTACTCGTGCATTTACATATGATAAATTAGAATGCATTTGGACATAGAAAGGAATTTTACTGGAGAATACTGTACACAAGGGAGGTATCAGCAACACAGGGCACTGGATGACAGAATACCTTAAAACAAAAGGAATAAATCACCTTGTAAACCTGAAAAGTATTTCCATATAGTTCTTCTGTCAGCATATTTCTCTGTTCCAGAATGGCTTTGTCATTATATGCATATTCCACTACAGCAGATGCTTCAGCATGACGGAGCATTTTTTTCACGTGACCTTTAAAACTTTTTATTATTTCAGCAATTTGTTGTTTTGTCCTGTTTCACAGGGAAAGATTGACAGCAGTACTTGAAACATTAGGGAGGATATAACCTAGCAGTAGCTTCATTTCTGAAAACCTACGTAGGTGATAAGTATTAGCAAACAAACCAAGAAACATAAGCAACAGGGCGGATAATCTTTATGATATTAAATATGTACAGAAAGGCAGGCATCCACAAAAGTTATAAAGGATGATCAAAGATACATAAGAGAAGAAACCTGTGGATAACTACAGAAGGATAATTTCCTGAAACACCATGCTTCAGTGAACACTGTCTTTACAATCTGTTACCCTTAAAAGGCACAAAGCACATATTTGAGGGCTTTACCTGCATGTTTTCCTTAGTAATATGTGTTGCTGTACTTTTACTTCTTGACAAAAAGAGAATAGCCATAGGAAATATCAAATACTGTTACAAACACATTCCCATAGACATAGCTTTTTTTAAAATCATCATTGATGATTTTAATAGATGAAGAGTAACATGCTAGAAATCAAAAATGCAAGATAAATAAGCAAATTCACTTCATACTCACCCATACATAAGAAACTTTTTCACAATATTCCTGGAATATTTTGACTTACTCAACTCCACAAGGCTATCTAGAAAAAAGGGGAAAAAGAATAGGCTCACTTTGATTTTCCTTTATATCAACATGTAAGTAATGGCTTTGGGTTCTGTAGTGCCTTTCAAGACCTCACTGGGAATAACACATCATGTCACCATAAAGTTAACAGTATTTGTGAGAAAACAGCACAAAATCATACAGGTAAAAGGCAGATGGGAAAAAATACCTTTTAACTCTTCAAATGTCTCTTGCCTTTGCTTGTCATTACCATATTGAATAAAGCACTGGATCACTCGAGTTGAATCATGTGCAAATGCTAGCTGCAGGACAGAAATGTTCCGTTACTCTAGAGCATTTGTATGATACTATGCACCAAATTTATTTTACATTTTATCTCCAAAAGAGCTTTATGCCACATGCAGCACATAATTCCGATTACAATAATTACCTGCTAAAGCATACTAATTTTTAAAGTGTTTTTATTATTTACAAATATTCTATAAAAGAACACAGAGAATGTTTGCAATTGGTGACAATTAAGAACACCTGTTATATACATGAAATATTCAGTACTGAATAAAAACTCATTTTCACTTGTGTCCTATGGAATTTCAGAATGAATGTTACCAAACAGTTTCAGTTCTGCATGGCATATCAAGAACCACTCTAGGATGCAGCAACATACATTTCCAGGCAAATTCACATATTCCGTGAATTAACTGTACCAAAGCATTCTTTTGGCTTAGGATCAAAGCAATACTTCTGCAATGCAGTACCATAAAGCAACAGCCAGAACCCTGAGTGGCTGATTGTAAACTTCACTTTCAATTAGTTTCTTCAGACTTGGCAAAGCATCCCTGCACTACTGTCCTCAAATCTAAGAGCCAAATCACCCTTGCAATCCTATTTTTTTTTCTTTTTGGGAAAGACTTGCAGCTAAAATAACATTCTCTGTAGCTTCTGGGAGACTGGGTTGGTACTGAATTATATAAACAATTCACCATTTTTAAAACGAGCTTCTGTGAACTTTGCAGGTTATACAGCATTTGTTAATGGCATTAGCTTTCCTTACGTTTTTGATTTTTCCATGAAGTAGTTTTTGTAGCTCATTCATCAGCTTTTCCCGCTTCTCCTTATCACATTTCTTCCTGCAGGAAGAGAAGTAAAGCAACCTTAAGGAAACTGCATTTTCACAGGTTGATGCAGTTCTATCTCAATGTTAAAAAGCAAGGTATTATAACATATTATGAGATTAGCTCCTGCTAATCCACATTTACACTGCCATTAATTAAAGCTGAGGCATAATAAAGTGGCTTTAGTGCCAAGAAACCAAACCAGATATTCATACTTCAAAGCCATTTTCTTAGTAACAGCTATAATTAGCCTAGAAACTCAATTCTGCAATCAGAACTGTTAGTGCCACTAAGATACAGAAGATCCTTACGTGCCTTACAGCCAACTGCAGAAAACATGCAATTAGAGCAACACAGCAAAATTAACTCCTCTTTCTGTCATAAGGCCACAGTCGTGAATTACACTTGCCAAAGAACACTACCCTCCAGAAAACACTAAAAACCTCAACAAGCTTGCAGTGATCCAACTGCAAGATTACACTAAAATCTGTGGTTGATAGTTCAAAAGACAAGACAAATCCTCAAACATCCTAGTCTACAAATGAAAAATCCAGATATTTCTATAATGATGAAAGATGACACTTCACTTGAAGTCTCTGAAGACTTGCATGTAATGGTGTCATTTCAGGACAGTTCCACAGTGAAAACACAGGTTCACAAAAGTTACCAAAAGGAAGTACTCCAACTTATGACAATGAAAGACAAAAAAAAAAAAAACATTACCTTCTCACGCTCTCCCATATTTGCTTTGATTTTACAATTATATCATAATTACTTTTATCATTAAGTTGCCTGCTTTGCTTTAACTCCTTCTTTTTCTTTTTGAAGTCATTCCATTTAGGCTTCTTAGAATCTGACTCTGAAAACAGAAACATCAGAAACACTTATTTTCTATAGTTGAGAAGAGAGGAGCAAGGGAAACCTTTAAGTGTGAGCTGCAGTAACTCTTTGACTTCAATTCCTAATGTGCCAGGAGCTTTGTCTGCGTTTTCCCAGCACAAATATTTCATAAACATGCTAAGCTGGTAGTTTCCAGTTTTAGAATAGCAGAAGAACAAGGCAAACAATGATTCTTCTCCTTAAAGCTCACTCAAAGGATGCACTGCAAACATCTTCACAGCTTCAACATTGACCCTGGATGTACCTACCACTCTGTGACTGTACAGACCCAGTGAATTCTCCCTTTGGCTCTTCCATACAATCCTTTACACCCCTTTATAAGGTACCTCGAAGACCAACCAGTTCCAACCCCCTGCCATGGACAGGGCTGCCATCCACTAGATCAGGCTGCCCTGGGTCCCATCCAACCTAGCTCTGAACATCTTGAGGGATTGGGCATCCACAGCTTTGCTGAGCTAGGGCCTCACCACTCCAAGCAACAAATTTCTTTCTTATTCTTTATTTTTATATTGGGGAGCACAGAACTGGATACCGTACTCCAAGTGAGGTCTGACCAGGGCAGAGTGGAGGGGAAGGATCACCTCTCTTGACCTGCTGGCCCACCCCTTTTAATGCACCCCAGCGCCCCTGAAAGGTGAGACAGGCCCCACAAATGAAAGTAAAAAGGCAAGAAAGCTTCACAGTGACTGACAATAAGGAGGGTGAAGGGGCATAGTTAGAGACAGTTTACAGAAGCAGGAATGTAGAGCTTGTTAGAAAATAAGGGATGGCAGACACTGGGTCTGGGATAGTGAGGGGGATGAAGGCCATAAAGATAAGGGTCTGAGCCCGAAGACATTTGGCAGGGAGGTGATTACATGTCCACAGGGCAAGAAGGAACCGGTTTGGGGGGATGCCCCCCCAGAAGGCCAGGAGTTTACAGCAAAAATGGTCAGAAGCCTTCCTGAGGAAAACAACAAGTCTTCATCCCACAACCCACTGTGCACGTGCAGGAGGGAAGGGTCTGCATGCTAATGAACTCTCGGAGGTATAATGAATGTGCACCTGAATTCTGTGAAAACTATTGATTATGTATTAGCTTGGCCTATATCTGTAGCATGACCTTTCCTGGGTGTGCAAGTCAGGTGATCTATCCCCTCTCCCACCTGGTGTCTGTGCAGCACTGAATAAACTGTATCTGCTTTGTAATCTCACTTGAGTTACAGAGTTTGATTCTGCAGGTCACTCACTGGCCTTTCTGGCCACCAGGGCACACTGCTGGCTCACACACTGGCCAACCTACCATCCACCAGGACCCCCAGGTCCTTCTCCACATTCTGCAGGCATACGAACTACTTAAACTCAATACTGCACCTTTATATTTGACTTCAAGACAGCTCATAACTAACTGCTGGTTTTCATGACTTCGGCCCACATTTAATCAAGAGAAATAAACCATTACACAGGAGACACTAAATCCAAACTTGGAGTCACTGAGTCAATTAGGAAAAAGTGATTACAAGATCAGGGCTGAGGAAGACAAACCAGTATAAAGTGCATACCAAAAATCTTAATTTCATCTAAGTCAGCCCTAAGAAAAAAAAAAAAAAAAAAAGTTGATCTACTCACCTCTCTCTGTGCTATCCTCATATTTCCTCTTCTTTGCAAGCTTTTCTGTTTGCTGTTTATTCTTGACTTGTTTGACACTAGCTCTTCCAGGTCTTAAATTTCCTTTCACAGGCTTTTTGGAAATGGATGTAGGCTTTTCCTCCTTATCTCTTTTACTATGAAAAGTCTTTGAAGGAACTGAATCTAATTAAAAAAAAAAAAAAACTCCACAAATTAAAATATTACCCTAGAACCAATGTTGCTTCAAAGTAACAATTATTAAAACTAGAATCAGACTACCTTGTCACAACATACTATTTTTTTTTTTGTTTCTCAAAGCCAGTGTTTTTTGGTTTTTTTTTTTTTTCTTCAGTCCATGAGTCCCCCTCTCCTGCTCAGTTTTCCCAGAAAGTTTTGCCTTGTCCAAGCACTATTTTTAATCTACAATATAAAGGCCCAGGTACAAAAAGGATTAATCTGAATTAAAGATACCAAAATCACAAGTGCCACAATTGCCTCTTCACAGTTATGGTCAGAGCTGTTTTGACATCAGTTCCGACCATATTTGAATGTTAGATAGTTGAATACATATTATCCCAATTCTAATCCATAGCACTTTTTGCACAACATGGCTTCAACTCTCTAGTAATTCTTGCTTTTTAAATGGAGGAAAGCAAAGACCAGAATAAGAAAAAACATCAACAACTTCATATTTTTAACAAGAGTATTTTAGCTCAACCAAATACAGCTGAAGGGCTTACAATCCTTTAGCTTTACTTTTTCCAAACTGTTTTAATTGTTCACCATTACTATAGCTTTGAATGTGACACAGAATCAGACCATGGCTGAGCTTGGAAGGAGCCTCTGGGTCCATCTGCTCCATCCCCTGCTCACATAGAGTGACCCAGGGCAGGGTGACCTATGCAAAGTCCAGATGGTTTCTGAAGGTCTCCAACAAAGAGATCCCACAACCTCTCTGGTAAATCTGCCACTTTGCACAGTAATGAATTGCTTCCCAATGTTCAGATGGAACCTCCTGTGATCCAGGTTTTGCCCTCTGCCTCTTGTCCAGGCACTACTGAAAATACCATGGCTCTTCTTTGCACTGTCTTTTGCAGTATTTATGGGCACTGAAAAGACCCCCTCGGAGACTTCTACTCTTCAGGCTTAACAGTCCCAGCTCTCCAAGCTTCTCTTCACAGCAGAGGTACTCCAGTCTCTTTGTCATCATGGTGGCCCCTCACCGGTCTCTTTTCAGTATGCCTACATCTTCCTTCTACGGGGAGGCCAGAAGTAGAAAAAGGACTCTCCGTGTTTCTAAGACAGCAGTTGAAGAAGCATGCCTCCTGATGTGGTGACAACACTGCTTAACAAAGCTCAGGATATCACTCATTTGTTTTGCTGCAAGGGCACACAGCTGGCTCATAGTTTAACTTACTGCCAACTGGAACAGCAATACTTCTTCCATACAGCACAGCTTTTCACTGGGGTGGCCACAGCATGTCCTGATGCTGTTCCTCCCCATCTGCAGAACTCTGCACCCAACTTACTATCAGCCCATTCCTCCAGTCTGTTCAGGTCCCTTTGGATGACAGCACAGCTTACTAGTGAATCAGTGACTCTCCTTGCTTATGTTACCCATGAGGTTACTAGGAGTGCACTCTAATCCATCAACCATGCTAACAGAAATGTTGAACAGCCCTGGACTCAGTACAGACATTAGAGTGCTCTGCTCATTACTGGCTTCCAACCAGACCTCACACTACTGATCACCATGTTTTAGCTCTCAGCACTGTGCCAGTTTTTAACCCACCTCACTGCTCATCCAGTACTTTGATCAGCTTATCTTAGGATCTCATGGGAGATGGTGCCTTACTGAAGCCCAAACAGAATACGGGCACTATTTTCTCCAAGTTCACCGGGCCAGCCGTTTCATCATAAAAGCTCATCAATTTGGTCAAGACAGAAATAAAGTTCACACGTACAACAATCGTTTAGTCAGAGCTCTCACGAGCAAGCCTTTGCCTCCTTACCGTCATCTTTCTTAAACTTTCTTTTTCCATGCAGCTGTTTTCCACGAGGTCCTTTCCCGCTCTTTCCTGGAAACTTCTTGTTATTCCAGGCTTTCATTGCGACAACACTGCAAACGGAGAAAGAAACAGCGTTACACCAATTCTACACCGCTGAAGTCACAACGAATCACGACCCCGAGCCCTTCCCGCAACGGCCCTGACCTGCCCGGGGCGGCGGCACGGCGCTGAGCCCGTCCCCGGGTGCCGCC
The DNA here is from genome assembly GCF_023343835.1 of Lagopus muta. Classification (NCBI taxonomy): domain Eukaryota; kingdom Metazoa; phylum Chordata; class Aves; order Galliformes; family Phasianidae; genus Lagopus; species Lagopus muta. Next base: position 27,148,935 of record NC_064472.1, read on the forward strand.
GCCAGAGCGCGGCAGGCGCCCGCAGTCCAGCTCCGAGCTCGGCTAGTGAGGCCGCGGCTGGCTAGGCCCGCACAGCCCCGCACAGCCCCGCCTCCGATCCCCACGGCCAGTCCCGGTGTCGGCACCCAACTCCCGGACAGCGGTGGGCGCCGCAGCCCCGCTACTGAGGACGGCTTTACCTCCTGGCTCCTCCGACTCCTCCCTGTCCCGCCCGCGGTCTCTCGCTTCACGTGTGCCACTCGCTATTGCCGCCGGCGTGCTTTACGGCGGCGCGCGCCACCGGCATCGGCTCTCCCGAATGATGTCGCGCGACAGTGTCGTAACAGGACCGTAAAGCGCCGTGCGGAAGCGTGGTGCGCCTTTCTGCCCTCCCTATCCGTCTCGTCCCCGCTCGCCTCGTGTTCGGCGTGACCGAGCTCCTATAAGCTACTGCACGGCGATGAGGGGTAGCAGCGGTGCGGGAGGACGGCAGGCGGAGCCGTTATCTCAGCTGTGCCGGCCTTGCGGGGTCGCGCCCGGCTCTTCGAGGGACCCTCCGGCTGCGGTCCGTGGCCGTAAAGCCGCGCTTATCTCACCGATGTGCGTGGTTGTGAGGGGAAGTCAGAGCGCCTCCTAACGCCTCCCGTAAGGCGCTCAGCTGAGTTGAGAGAAGTTGTTTGATGAATTAAGGCTGATGTGCCACGTGGTTTAGTGGGGAAATACTGGTGGTGGATGGGTGGTTGGACTGGATGATCTTGGAGGTCTTCTCTAACCTTGGTGATTCTGCGATTTTTTATTTTTTTTTTTTCTGTGCAGATGGTGATGGTGATACATCTGAGAAAGCGTGTGAAGTAATTCTGAACAAAAGAACAGAATTATGCAGCTGTTGTCCCACAGCTCGGAACGCTGACAACGTGCGCAGAAAAATAACAAGAAAATGGAGATCGTGGTCTGAAGCCTGGCCCAAACCAAGGGTCGCACACAGTGTGTGCTTCTAAATGCTCTGCGTCTCTCTTTGAAAGCCCACACATAGGTCTCCACATCAATTGAGTGATCTGCTTTCTAGTGGCTTCTTATCAAGAATTAAGACAATTAAGACTGAAAAGACATTGCTGCATTTATCTTGATTGCTATAATACAAACACCTCTCACAGAATAAGGCAAGTGAACATTTTGAGTGTCAGCCAGAGACTTCAAGTCAGTCAGTTTACACATTCAAACATCCATCACTTTTACAAAATAGTTACAGTTCTTTAACGTTCTCCAGGTACCTTAAAAAAGGGTTGCAGTTCATGATAGTTCCTGACCTAACCCAGTCAGGAGATTCCCACATATGTTCAGAGTTGGTAGGGATGTTCTCATGCCTTCTTTTAATTTCTTTTTATCTCTTCTTTTGGGTGCTGTTCTGATTTCATGGAGATAAAAATGATTAAATGAAAAAAAAAAAAAGGAAAATTCAGGGTTATGATTTTGCAATTTGTGTAAAAGATACTTAATTTGGAAACAATCAGCATCTGTCTTTCATAGGAGTCTGATTTCAAGATCCAAATTTACATTCATCTAAACTTGTGATTGACTCACATAACTGATATTCCCAACTTTATCACAAACATGCTTAGAAATGTGCTTGAAAATGTGTTTCTAGCACTTTTTAAAGCAAAAAGAAGGAAGCACTTATTTGGTCAGCCAGAACAAGCAGATTGCCTATAGTAATATGTGTTCTACTCTAAAGCCACAGACTGAAGAAGGTTGTACAGCATTTTCTTTTGTTAGTACATTCTCATCCATGCTGATTTGCTTGTGGGATAAATCTGCTGTTACAGAAGCAGTGCTGGCCATTTTCAGCGTCTAAAAACATTTTGGCTCAGAGACACAATAGATCTAGTCTTTGCATTAAAGCAATTAAATGAAGATCCTCAGTATGGGTGCTGCATATTGCCTTGTTCAGGGCTGCTTTATTCTAGTGAGCCTTGTAAGACAGGACTTCTGAAGGAGCAGAACTGTAAGAAAATGGAGTATAGCCATAACCTAACTTTTCCTACTACCAAAGCAGCAGAATAACTAATTCCTGATAACTGGATAATTCTATTTTTGTTATTCAGTGGTACAGATGGTACTTGATTTTTGAAGACATTGTCAGTTAAAGTCTTATTCTCTTGAAAACTGTTTCTTGCTGAAAAGCTGAGGAATTTTACTATACAGTTTTGACTAGATACCTATATCAGCTACCTGGTATTTGCTGTTGGACATTAAACCTGAGCTAATAAATTATAAAGCCTGGTAACTTGTCAGAGATTTTCTGCAGATATTACTGCAGTAATAGCTTAAAAAGTGAGTGGTATAGATTCTGAATAAAGGCCAGCTAAAACTGATTACTGTGACCAAAGATAGCTGGAATATCCTTCCAAAGTGGCTCTTTCACACTCCTACCTTCCCAAAAAGGAAAGAAGCCTCAGTACTCTGCAGCAGTTTCTGCAGGCATATTCATTCTCTAGACTTGGCAATTAATGGTTGCACTGTACATAAACTCAAATGGTTGCACTGTACATAAGTTGAACTGTTGTACTGATTTTCCTTTAAAAAATGCTTGTATGTACAGTGGAAAATACACAAACAAACACAAGATACTAAAATGATTAACCCACATGTCAAAATAGATAGGAGTCTGTCACTGCTCCAAAGGGAAGAGAGTGCTGGAGAAACTTTTTTTTTCTTCCCTTTTTTTTTTTTTTTAAGAACATCTCCTGTAATAAACTTGGATGGCTGATGGAGGGAGGAGGAAAAAAAAAAAAAAAAAAGAACAAAAAAAAGCCATACACAGGATAAGGAAGAAGTAGTTGAGTGTGGTTTAAGACCCCACAAATCCCATACAGCACCAACCCAAAGTAATGCTCATTCCAATGAATCATCACATAAATATATCCACCAACAGATGTAAGATTCTGTGATGTAGGCAGGCTTGTTAACAGCCACAGAGATATGCTCCCCTGTATTATCTGCTGGAGCCCAGTATTAAAATGTTCAGGTGGTTTGTCTCAGCGGTGTGTTCCCTGTCCCTGTTCTCGTTTTAATGCTAACCCATCAAATCGCAGTTGGCTCTCCGTTGACCCTCAGGCAGAATTCCATGCACTCCAGCTGGTCTCTGACCCCACGCTGTGTCCAAATGATAGTAAGCCAGTCCATAACTAATCAGAGGACTGCATCACGTGAACAGACAGGTCAACCTGCCTCCTGTTATTTAAGCGGGATACAGTTTTCCATTTGGAACAGGAGTTGAACTAATCTGATCTAGCAGACCAGAGGGTAAGTGTTTAAGATCACTACTTACATACGTTTCCACAGGAGAAGGAATCTAAAAGGTCTCCTACTCCTGGAAATGCCACACATTGCTACATTTGCACCTCATTCCACTCAGTCATCTGCTCTCGAGCTTCCCCTGATCCAAGTAGGCTGAAGTCTTGGCTTTTCCCTCGCTCTCTGAAGCATTTCCTGGCTGCCAATTTTCTACTCTCTTCGCAGAAGTCCTAGCTAGCCATAACCTGCATTCTGCACTTCTGTTACAAGCATTTCATTAACCAGCTTCAGGCTAGAGTTTTAATATCCCATCATCCCTACCAGCACATAATGATAACAGGATTTCTTCTTCTGTTCAACACACTTTAAAATATCTTAACTCAAGACTTAGGGTTAAATCCGATGTTAAGAACTGTCACAGGTCATCAGTAGGGCCTGGTAATCACTTGCCTTACTGACACCATTCCCTCATGAAAGTCATCAGTTTCCAGCTCTTCTTGAGTTTACAGCTCACCAGAAGCCCCGACAGATACTTCTTTCACGTGACTGTAGTTTCTAATCAGCGTTGGCCTCATTACACAGTATGCAGATGAGCATTCACCTCCTACACCTTTGCTGCCTGCACTTCATAGTAAAGTCCAGTGCTTCTTCTGACTCTGCTGATATTAGCACCATGTTGCGAAATTTCTTTCTCTTGTCACACTGTGGAAACAAAGCATAATCATTCATTCTTCCCTGTTTTAACATAGAAACACAGAATCATTGCAGCCTTGGAGTCAGAAGGGACCTTTAAAGCTCATCTTGCCCAACTCCCCTGCCATGAATAGGAACAAATGTATCTTGTATTTATGAGAGCTTTTGCATCTCTCAATCATTTGTTCCACAGATGGAGAAATTCCACCACTTCCAAGTCCTTCCTGGGGATTTTTGACTTCGTTCCCATGTGAATAGGAAGCCCTAGGCTTCATGACCCTGATTTAGTAGGCTCCTCACTGAGACTGCCAGTGAAAGGCATGAACTTCAGCTGCTTTTCAAACACAGTAGAGTTCATTCACACATTTGCCTTTAAAATCACACTGACTACTAGCAATTTACTATACACTGTGCTGCACAGTACAGTCTGCATTCTTATTTACCCCCATAACGAGTAAACATCACAGACAATAACAGAACAGGTCCAGACAAACAAATACAGTTATGATAGGAGAGGTGTAAAATCTACAGATAAACTATACGCTATTGCAAGGGTAAGAATACAGATCTGTTTGAGAGTCTAATCACACACCAGCAGTTGTATGTTCGTGTTTCTACAGTCAGAGTAATTTTTATATGACCTCTAAATTAAGAGGGTGCAGCCAAGGATACTGTATCCCTTTAAAATAAAAATAAAAACTGCAAGCTTCATTCTTCACAAGTCTTTACAGAGAAGTATTCCCTTATAAGTGAAATAGCTAGTAATCTAGACTAGAAATGTTTGATTAAGAATTGGATAAAAGCAGTAATCTCCCTTTAGTGTGTGTTGAAAGAATCACAGTAACCACTACCAAGTTGTTCTTTTCCAGAATACCCAATATGTAATAGCTCTGGGAGACTTGGCAGAAAGAAAGTGACTATCATCACCTCAACATGAAGTTCGGAGGAAAGAAGGAAGTCAGCTCTTCGAGTTTGCCCATTTCTTTTATTGCTTGAACATCCTGCACCTTAGCAACAACTACAAAATGCACCACAGTACCACTGACTCTAGCCACGCTTTTCCTCCTCTCAACATTATTGTCTATCCCTTGTAAGCCATCATAAACTCAAAAAATAGCAATATTACTCTAATGAGCAGCTACCAGAGCTGGACAAGCACACCACTGGACTATTCCAACCTAGCAGGCTGCTTCTCCCATCTAATGCACAGACTATTCCAACACTGCTCATAAGCTCCAAGCTATCACCAAGAATATGTACACAAGTTGTGACAGACTGCTTCACAGTCTGCACAGGAAAGGAAGAAGATGAAAGAAAACAGCCTGCGCTTCAAAACACGTTTGCAGTTCCCCTCGTGCAGCCCATTCAAAGTCTACCCACGCATCTCCAGCGTGGCTGAGCACTGCAACACCAGCCTATCCCTATCTTCATAGTGTGGCGGGTACGGAGCCTTCCGACGAGAAGAACGGGGTGCCCAGCCTCACGTTGCCTCCAGCAGGTCATCAACTCCCGTGCCTGCAAGAACGAGCGCACAGGAGATGAAAGGCCAGCGCTGACTCCGTGCAGCGCTGACGGTCGGGGACAGCCGTCCTGCGCAGGGGCACCGGGTCCCATCTGTCACCGCCAGCTGCGCGTCCTCCTCTCCCGGCTGCAGCTGCAGGGCGCTGGGTGCGGGGCTGACGGGGTGCAGCTCCCCGGTGAGCAGAAGCAGCTTCGCTCCTTTGCACAGCAGAGACACCTCCTGGCGCTGAGGGGCATCGGCGCTGCTCCGCATCCCCTCCCCCCAAGTCGGGCTCCGGCGGCGGCATTCGTAGTCCCACAGCGCCACCTTGCGGCCGCTGCGCCAGGCCCGGGCCGCTGCCTTCGGGACGGGGGAGCTCCGGGCGCTGCCGCCGCCGCCGCGCGGGGCAGGCTCTGCGGAGGGAAGGGCCGCTGTGGCCCCGTCCTCCGCCGGCGGGCTCGGCTCAATCAGCGCGGTCGGCTGGCGGCCGGCGGCACGGGGGTAGCGCCGCGTGGCCGGTGTGCCTGCAGGCTGCTCTCCCGCTCGTCTGAGCGAGCTGCGCGGCAGTGATGTTAAGGGTATTTTCGCTAAGACCCAGGAAGCTCGGTGTTAGTTACTTAGATTGTTCGGCTGTTGTTTTTATTTGTTTGTTTGTTTTTTGTTGTTTGGTTCGTTTCGTCCCCTCGGTGCTCCGCCCTGCGCTTTGGTTCCTCGGAGCGGAAGGGTGTGAGCGCAGCGTTAAGCAGTAGATGTCGCTCTTTCCCCATAAATGATTTCTCTGGCAAAGGATTTGAGTTTGTTTTGTTCTGAAGCGCTGCGGTGGGGGAAGAGCTGCCAGGTTGTTTCGATCTGTTTGCCTCCGTGTTGAAGAAACACTCTGAGGTTTAATTAATGGATGCTTGAGAAGTACTCTGACTGTAAAATGCTGTTGAAAGTTTAAATGAGCTTCAGCTCATTTTCCAGATATTAGTGCAGTAGGCATGTCTTTTATACTTCTGGACTGCGATCTGAGGTCTGTAAGAGGTCCATTTCCTAAATACCCTTCTACCGAGCCCCTTAAGCTACAGAGTCTGGAGCACAGGCCTTATGAGGAGTGACTGCAGGAGCTGGGATTGCTCAGTCTGGAGAAGAGGAGGCTCAGGGAAGATCTTATTGCTCTCTACAACTGCCTGAAGGGAGGTTGTAGTGAGGTGGGTGTTGGCTTCTTCTCCCACGCAATAGCAATAGGATGAAAGTTAATGGCCTTATGTTGTGCTGGAGAAGGTTCAGGTTGGATATTAGGAAAAATTTCTTCTCAGGAGTAGTGAGGCATTGGAACAGGCTGCCCCAGGGAGATGATGGAGTTACCATCCCTGGAGGGATTCAAGAAATCTGTAGGTGTAACATCTAGTCTGTGCATGATGGGGATGAGGTGATGGTTGGATTCGATGCTCCTAGAGGTCTTTTCCTGTCTGAGTGATTCTATGAATGTTAAGGGGAATCACTAAGTGTAAATAAGTAAATCACTAGTAAAGTAGCGCACATGCAGTTGAGCATTTGTTTGCACTGATGGCTAGGATGTCCTGTCAAAGGCAGCACAGTTATGTCACAGCAATAGCATAGTTCTCAGCCTGGATTTAATTACCGCTTCTGAGAAGGAAAAGAAGATACAGGTTCCTACAGGTACACAAACCAGAAAGGGAAGTCCAAGAAGGCATACTCCCCACTGGGTGAACACACAGGCAGTCTGGTAATGACAGACAAAGAGAAGGCTGAGGTACCCAGCAATTATTTTGCTCCAGTCTTCACAAGTGACTGCTCTTCACACAGAGCCCTTGAACAGATGGGTTAGAAGATGAGAACAGGCGGAATAACATTCCTTCTGCAGTAAGCAGAGATCATATTTCCAACTGCTTGAGGAACCTGAGCATCCGTAAGACTATGGGTTCCAAAAAGATGCATTCTAGAATCCTGATAGGAACTGGCTGACTCTCTTTGATATTTGAAAAGTCACAGAGGCCAGGTGAAGTCCTGGTGACTGGAAAAAAGACATAACAGCGCCCATTTTTCAGGAGGATAGAAAAGATGATCCAGGGAACTTCTAACCTGTTAGCTTCACCTCAGTGCTGGGAAATATCACAAAGCAGATCCTCTTGGAAGCTCTGCTAAAGCACATGGAAAGGAGAGAAGTGATATGGGATAACCTGGAGGTCTTTACCAAGGGCAGGTCCTGCCTGACCAACTTAGTGGCCTTTTATGATGGTGTAATATTGTCAGTGGACCAGGGAAAAGCCACTGGCATAGTCTGTCTGGACTTCAATAAGGCCTTTGATGCAGTTCTTCCATAACATTCTTCTCTCTAAATTGGGAGGATGTGGATTTGACTGAGTTTGGTGTACTGTTCAGTCGATGAGGAACAGGTTGTGAGATCATTCTCAGGAAGTGGTGGTCAATGACTCAATGTCCAGATGGAGACTGATGACAAGTGGTGTCCTCCAGGAGTCAGTAATGGGACCAGTGGCCTTTAATATCTTCTTCAGTGATATCGACAGTGGGACTGAGAGCTCTGTCAACACATTTGCGAATGGCACCAAGCTGTGAGGTGCAGTTGACATGCCTGAGGGATAGGATGCTATCCAGAGAGGCCTAAGCTGGCTCAAGCAGTGGGCCCCAGAGAACAGTGTAAGATTCAACAAAGCAAAGTGCAAGGCCTTTGCATCTGGATTGTGGCAGACCCCACTATCAGTACAAACTGAGGGATGTAACTATAGAGCACAGCCCTACTGAAAAGGATGTGGGGGTACTGGTGGATGGCAATGGGACTTGAGCCAACAATGTGCCCTTGCAGCCTAGAACGGCAATCATATCCTGAGCTGCATTAAAAGAATTGTGGCCAGCATGGCAAGGGAGGTGATCTTGCACCTCTACTCTTTGCTGGTGAGGCTTGACCTGGAGTCAGAGATATAGACCTATTGGTTGTTATGACCCAGAGCAGGGCTACAAAAATGATCCAAGGGATGGAACATCTGTCCTACAAGGACAGGCAGAGAAACCTGATAGTAAGCTTTCAGTATCTAAAAGGAGATTATAGGAAGGAGGGGAACAGACTCTTCATCAGAATCTGTTGTGAGAGGACAAGGGGAAATGACTTAAAACTAAAAGAGATGATGTTTAGATTGGATATAAGAACATATTTTTTTGTGTGACAAAGGTAGTGAAGCAGTGGAATAAGTTGTGAGAGGTGCTAGATGCCCCATTTCTGGAGACGTTCAAGGTCAGGCTCTAAGCAAACTTATCTAGCTGTAGGTATTCATTCCAGGGGAGAGGGACTATATGAGCTTTAAGGATCTCTTCCAATTCAACCAATACTGATTTCAGCCCGGAAATGCCTGGTTGCATCAAGAGAAGTGTGACCAGCAGGTCAAGGGAGGTGATTCGCCCCTCAGCTCTGCGCTCATGAGACCCCACCTGGAATACTGCGTCCAGTTCTGAGGCCCCAACACAGGAAGGACATGAAGCCGTTGGAGCAAGTCCAGAGAAAGGCCACAGAAAGGATCAAAGAGCTGGAGCACCTCCCCAGTGAGAACAGGCTGAGAGAGTTGTGGCTCTTCAACCTGGAGAAAAGGCAGCTCAAGGGGGACCTTGTAGCAGCATTCCAGTACCTGAAGAGGGCCCACAAGAAACCTGGGGGAAGGACTTTTCATAAGGGCATGTAGTGACAGGGTGGAGAGAAATGATTTTAAACTGAAAGAGGGTAGATTTAGACTAGATATTAGGGGGAGATTGCTGTGAGGGTGGTGAGACACTGGAACAGATTGCCCAGTGAGATTGTGTATGCCCCCCCCCTTGGAAGCACTCAAGACCAGGCTGGATGGGGCTTTAATCAGCCTGATTTAGAGGGAGGTGTCCCTGCCTATAGCAGGGGGTTGGAGCTACATGATCTTGAATTCTAAACATTCTATAATGTGATTCTATAATGGAAGCAGAACTGACTTCAGCATGCAGGAATCCAGTACCATCCATCATCCCTCCTGCCATAAAAGTCTGTTATTACAGATGGATCCCTAAGTCAGGGATGAAATGTACTCCTCTGACAGTTCAGAGGGATAACCCACAGATAACAGGAATCTGTGGTGGTAAGTATAAAAAGGTAAGATAGATGTTAATTAATTGGGATGTATAGGAAATGGTGAAACTTGAACATGACATAAATGGCATGGAAGAAGGGTGAATGTTGTCCTTGTTTCAAGATGGGACAGAGTTGGTTTTATTCAGGGTCTGGTACAATGCTCTTCTGACTTCAGGAAAAAAAAAATCTAACAATGCTGATAAAACACTGATATTTCAGCTGGTACTGAACAATGCTGCAAGGAGAAAAGGACCTTTCACTTTTCAGCTTCTTGTATTATCCTGTCAGCAGGGGTCTGAGGGGACTTGAAGATCTGCGAGGGGACAGAACCAGGGTAGTTGACCTAAAGTGACCAAGAGGATGTCCTGTGCTGTATGGCATCATGTGGAAAAACTATGAAACTGAGGGCAGTGGGCCAAGCTGCCATATGGGGTCTGGCTAGTTATTGGTTGGTGGGTGCTGAGCAACTGCATTGTGCATTACTTGTTTTATAAGTAAACAAATGTGTGTGTGTGTATATACATATACTGTACACGTATATATGTGTATATATGTATGTGTGTGTGTATACATACATATATACCCTCACACATGTATGTATGTATAGTATTGCATCCAGTTCTGGGGACCCCAACACGTGAAGGACATCAAACTGCTGGAGCAGGTCCAGAGAAAGGCCATGAAGGTGATCAGAGGACTGGAGTACCTCCTTATAGGAACGGTCTGAGAGAGCTGGGGCTCTTCAGCCTGGAAAAGAGAAGGCTCCAGGGGAACATTGCAGTGACCTTCCAGTAGCCAAACGGGGCCCGTAAGAAAGCTGGGGAGGGACTTTTTGTAAGGGCATGTAGTGAAAGGGAAGAGGAAATGTCTTAAAACTGGAAGAGGGTAGCTTTAGACTAGATATTAGGAAGAAATTCTTTACTGGGAGAGTGGTGGGACACAGAGAAGCTGTGGATGCCCCCTCCCTGATGGTGCTTAAGGGCAGGCTGGACGGGGCTTTAATCAACCTGATTTAGAGGGAGGTGTCCCTGCCTATATCAGAGGGTTGGAACAAGATGATTTTAAAGATCCTTTGCAACCCAAATCATTCTATGATTATCTATACATGTATAGGTATAGATATGTATGTGTGTACAAACACATTTATATACAGTCTTATATTTAATTGTCATTACTCTTACTTCTTTTTCTGTTTTAGCAAATACAGGTTGATTTTTTTCTGTTTTAGCAAATACAGGTTGATCCAGAAACAGGTTTTTTTTTCTTTTTTTTTTTTTTGGCCAAGTTTCTCCACCATCCCACTGAGATGGGAGTGGAGCAAGTGAAAAGCTGTGCTGATTGCTGTGCTGATTGCTGTGTGAAGCCTCAACACTGTTTGCTCAGCACAGAAAAACGAATCTGTAGGTAGCTTGAATATAAGGTGAGAGCATGCTTATCAGTGATAAGCATGGAAGTGCTAACAGAGCAATTCTGCCTCTCCTAAGTGCCAGACCCTGAAGAACACTGAGTTGATGGCACACAAGTAACACAATGGAGTGAGGGCTGGGGTGTTGCTGCTCTTCATAATGCTCTAGAAAAGAAGGTAGGAAGGGTAGTTTGGAGGGGTTAATTGTTTTAACTTGTGCACACAGACTCAATAATATCTTTTCCTTTTGTGTATTTTTACTGGATTGCGGCCTCACCAGGTTAAAGATGTGTTGCTGACCAGCAGAATTGCTACTTTTCAGCTCCATCAGGGGTTCAGGGTGTTCCATGGAAGAGGTGTGGCTGCTTCAGGCAATAGCTCTTCTTATGTCAGGACACCATCCATTAGTGTGGCTCTGCTGTGGGCAACAATAATTCAGCTGCAGAGGAAGCAGCTCGAGGCAGCAGCTTTTATACCACTTCCATCTCTGAAAGTATGTCTGATTTACTAACTACTAATTACTAAACGAGCACTGACCTACTGTGCCTCCCTTCAACTCGATAATGGAAGCAGAGCAGATTTTGTGTGCAGTGTGCCAGTGAAAAATACCAGTACGCAGAGAGATTCTTAGTAGAACAGTGCTGCTTATAAGATTGCTGAGAGTAAACCGTCCTAATCAGCATGTTGCAGTTATGAACAACAAGTAGTTTTTGGTTTTAAATAGAAAAGTCTTACTGATTGTTTTAACTCAGGTATTAGGGAAGTGGGATTTAGCAAAACTTAGAATGAAATCAGAACAGCAGCATCAAGTAAAAGCAAAAATCCTCTCTGGTGTACTGTCAATATGCCATAAATGGATCAAGGTTTCTGACCTGTCTTGGTCAGATGTCTTTGTGGAATGACTGGTTTACATTTCAGTTGATTTTTTGTGTAAACCTTGATATGGATCTGAACTACAGCTGCAGTCTCTATGACTTTTCACAGAATTGAAGCTAGTGCTGTAGATAAGTCAAATGAAAAGCACTTAAATAACTTGATATGGGATGTATCTTTCCTGTGCTGAATCATTAACACTATGCAGAAAACTACTTTACAGAAGCAGTTTCATTTTTAACCCTTCTTACTCTAGTGTCTCCTTTGGTACCCAGAGTGTCTGAATTCCTCCTACACTTCTGCTGTGCCCCATTCTTTGAGCTCTGGATTGCAGTGCTTTGGGATGCTGCAGCAAACTTACGCTGATGAACATTACACTAATGAAGCCAGTTGATACGGACAGCAGCAGAAGATGAATTCTGCAGGGTCTTCCTGTTAATAGTGGAAATGAACCGAAAACTGCAGCCTGTTGGCTGTATCAATTTGTTATTTGATATGAGAAATATTTCTCTAAGATTGTTTTCTTCTGCGTGTGTGCTGGGGCAAGACTTTGTCAGTGTCAGCAAGGCACCAGCTAACAATGAAGTCTTTGTCTTCATTGACAGTCAATTAGCATTATTCTGTAAACATAGCTGTGGCTGAAAAATAGATATTGTTGAAAATTCGTAGTCAGTTTTGCTGGGATGCATTGCAGGAACCAGGACTGTAGTGAAATTATACTCATGTCTGGACAATAGCCTACACCTTAACTTCTCTAACCAATAAACTTGAGCTTTTCTATCTTTACCATATTTACACGAGAAATATCTGATTTAAAATTGATATCCAGTAATCATTTCGATATTTTAGCGTCCATTACATGGTGGGTCCTCATTAAAACAGCATTCTGCACATTATATGGAACAGAGCCTGCAACGCACGCTTGAGACCCATGAGAAACACAACCCGATGAGATCAGGGAAGATTTGTGAAACTGAAAAAATCGGCAATGGGAAAGTACTGTTGATATTTCAGTTGGTAAGAATCTTACTACCTGCGTTCACTGGGAGGACACACTCACTGCTTACTTCTGTTGCTTTAAATATATGCAGTCTTATTTAAAATCCACAAGTGCAAATAATTCTCTTCCTCAAAACCAATGGTATCTCAATTCAAAACAGTTGGTTATACAAAAACAGAACCAATTCAGATATGTTTGTAACAAGAAAACAAATTTATTGATTTTAAAAGACAAGACACAATTTTGTTTTGAAAAACACAAAAAGCTAGCCTGAGTTCAAGTCTGAAATATTCAGAAAATCCTACTGTCTTTAGTATGTTCCAGTCATTTTTTTAAACAACACACTAAAAGTTAATATATATTTTTATAATTATAAAAGTTCCCCAGTTATTGTACAGTACACAATACAAATTGCCCACAAACTATTATTTAGCTCCTGCCAGTTTTGAGAGGACATGATATACTAAAAGATTTAGCATTTCTCACAAAAATCACATCAGGAAATACGTATTTACAAAATCAAATACATTATACAAAAAAACCATCACGTTATTCTGTAAAGATGTCTTCTTTAAATAATTAAAAAGTATATTCAACTGTAGTCCAAAAACTGGAAAAGAACATTACATTATCTCACACATACAATCTACAAAAAAGTCGCTTACCTCATTTACATAATATATTCAGTCAACTGGAAAATAAAAGTTTGAATCTATCCTAGTGTTATGATGTTTCCGTGCTGTGGGACTGAACAATGTAATCTGCCACTTACTAAGTGAAATTTAAACGATGGCACTTAAAAAAATACACTATAAAATAAATGCAATAATGGAAGTTTCCTAGAAGGTAAGAAAGCCCTGAGCGATGACAAAATTACTGATTGGTAGCTCTAGAATTAACCTAATTAAAGTTTACCACCTCAGGCACAATTTTCTAAGTTTTTGAAAGGCACTCAAAGTTTCTTTAACAGCCTCATTGGTTATTAACTGTAAATCCAAATTTCGAGTGAAGATGAGTGGAGATGGGCAACTTGCTTTGGTACAAAGTGATATATTTCTGGCATCCTTTTAATTGCTTAATTGGGTTGTGTTAAGATGGATATAATGTTTCAATGCAAGGCAAACACATTAATATTGTATCAAAGAAAACTTCATTTGGGGAACCCTTTAGTATTCTTAAAGCTCCTGGTGACATCAGCGAGTCAAAAAGAACCGAAGTGAGTTCCTGGTAAATACCAATCCACGTGAGGTTGTCTGTCCCTCCAAATCCTAAACTCCTCTAGCAAAGACATCTGTTGTTTCAGAGTAAAATTCATCCAGAACTGAAAACTCTTGTAAGATGTTTGCACCCGAATCAAGAAAGTGCATAAGGATAGAAAGATCCCGATTTAGATTTAAGTGAGGCTCATTTGATGCTAGTAGTCTTGTTCTGGGCCTTATTTTCTACCGTAAATTTTACCCTTAGTGAGAAATCTTCAAGAACAATTCTTACCAAATATTTAACTACTCAGGGCTTCCAATCCCAAAATGTTAATTTATTTTTCGAAAGGAAAAGGAAAGGAAAAGTAATAAAACATGATCATTTTCAAACTAAGGCATATTTTACTTCAAACAAACACTAGGCAGTCACTTTGTAAGTGGCTTTTACTATTTCTCAAGTTAAACTGGTAAATTAAACTCAGGTCTACCGGCACATAAAATCACTAGCAGCAATGATCAAGGCATGCAAACTCAGAAGCATTTACATTAAATTATGAATTAAAAAGTTGTTAAATTAAAACCCTTTGAGTATTGCATTTATGATAATTAATTCTGCATGAATTTGCAATAACTGACTAAAAATGTCTACAGCTTACTTGCACTATACTACTGATGTAATTGCATTAAATAATTTAAAATGAGACCTTTTGTTTTTTTTGCCCTCAGATAGACTTCAGTAAGTACAGCTGCACGTAGTGTTTGCGACTGATACTGCAAGAAACCTGTAGAAAATTTACAGTACTCTCACTTAGTAAGGTGGCATTTCTCTCTTTAATGTCAAAGAATCTGTACTTGCTACTACACTCATTCCCTTGCTCTTATAAGCAGTGTTTGTAAGATCTAAGGGGCTTTTTAACATGTTAAAAGGCTGGTGCAGTTTCTAGGCTGCTGTTCAAATTCTCACGTTCAGTAAGGGCCATCCCTTGCACCCCTGCAGATGAAACTGAGTCAAAAACCTTCACCTTAGCATTAGTTATTATTGCAGTGACTGAATGTTAAAAGGAGTATAATTGGGTTCTGGTTTAAGAAAAAGATGGCAGAAAACTTCAGTGTAAACATACCAAATATTCTGTAATTTTTTTCTTTTTCGCTAAGCCTTTAATTTCTAATGATTCTCTTTTACATTATTGGAGTATTCCATGCTAGCCTACCTAAGGAGATTTTCAAAAAAGGATAAGTATTTTTTTCCTAAACCTTCATCTTCTAAAGGCATCATATTAGACAACTTAATGTCCATAGAAACACATTTGATTTTCTTCACGTATTTCTGCATTTATGAAAACAAGGGAGATGAAGAACTATTTTCCATTAGGCAATACACATCAATGGCAGTGAATATTTGGCTAAATCTATGGAACCTATCACAAAACCATTCCTGTATAGTAAGCAAGTATCTACTTTAGAATTATATAAAAAAGTAATAATAATCTACAATGCCATCAATCAGCTATTTGGAAGTGTATGATAAATGGACTGAATAAATGACCTAAAATGCTTTATTCTCATCATACGACTTACAATGCTCAAAGGGTTAATGCAAGGCATTACGTTAAATTAATTTTATAATACTAGAAATAAGCACTGTGTGTTTATGCTCCTATTCCAGTTTTTTTTGTTTGTTTGTTTCTCTTAAATCACCAAACAAATTAGCAGAGATACTACAATTCCAGTTACTGATTTTAAACCATATACACAGAGGATGTCCCGTTAGAGAGACAAGGGCCCAATTTTCAGAAATTCATGCTGTTCTCTCAAATGAATGTTTTAAACTCTAAAATTACTCTTGTAGGTCATACTTACATCATTGATAAATCTACTTTTCCTTCCCTACTTTTATAGCTAAAATGATTACTTTCGTTTTGTAAAACCATTCTGATTTGAATCCAGTGTGACTCTAAGTCTAAAAGGTTTTCTAAACAGTGCAGGTATCAATTAGTGATATTCAGAAAGATATCATGTCTCTTAGGAGAAAAAGGAAAGGTGAAAAAAGAGGTTTTAGATATTTTAAAATACCTCGCTTTAAATTAAATTTGTATATATGCCTATACATTCCTGAATGACAGTACACCAGAACATTACCTATTTTCTTACTTATGAACTAAAGGCTGTAATTCTGTAAGTCATTACTGTATGGGTAAATAATTTAAAATCTATTTTCCAGCTTTCTAGGGAAGTCTTTTTAAAAGAAGGTGCTTATAGCATGCTACAGTACATGAGTAAAACACGAAAATAACAACTGAAACCAGAAAAGAAAAACAAAAGCTTTAAAACTGATTTACCATGAAAAAAATTGGAAATGTACCAGCAAATCATCGTAAATATAAAACTTTTGAAAATTGGGCCCTGTGCTTTGAAAAGGTAGTTTAACAATACCCATTCCCCTACACTGTTCACTGTGATATTTGTGCTGACAGGGAAAATGCCTTTATTTTGAATTCCATTTCACATAAACCACTATCAGCCCTCATAACGTCTACCCTGTGGATAAATGCTAAACCTCTCCAGAGCACTGGCAACAGACTTCAGAGCTGGTGTGCCAACCACATGCTGCGCATCATAGAATCTGGACTGAGGTATTCATATCTCTGTAGTTTAATCATTACTAAAACCCAACTATTAAAGATAGCAGAAGTGTGCAAAATGTTTTACCTGTGTTTGATTAAAATTTCATTAAATTTAAAAACACAAGACCTCCAAACCTGCAACTATACAAACTAGCTTACAGCAACTTAGTTCTTCTAAAAATCTTGTAAGAAAACAAGTATGAGGAAAAAAAAAAAAAATTAAATTCCAAAAAGTAATCAATTGATAAGCATAGAAATACAGACGCCATTTAATTTTCTCAATCTGGGATAGTTCCAGTTTGTTTTGATAACTCATTGCGTGTAGAAGCTATGAAATACATTCTATCTTTGTATTAATTTTTCTATTTTTTTTCTTTCCTTTTTTTTTTTTCTTTTTTTTTTCTTTTTTTTTTCTTTTTTTTTTTTCTTTTTTTTTTTTTTTTGCACTTTGTGAACAGTGAACAACTGGGATGGGAGTGGGAAACGGAATAATTAAAGATACTCAGGTCCCACCTCTTTCAGCAATCTAAATTTACCTATTACAATCATTCTCTTTTCTCAGCAACAACAAATACAACATTAAAATCAATAAGACAGTAAGAAAACATTATAGGGTTTGCCAAGACAAGAATTGAATGAAGTACTACAGTATTAAAAAAGTTTAAAATGAAAAAAAAAAATTGAATTATTTCACTTTATTTTAATTGTAAACATCTTATAATGCACAATGAAGGGGAGTAAATATTTATCACAGCTTAGTTTTAGGATTTTTGGTGAAGGGTACATCTACGCTGATTTCCAAGGATAAATCAGGACACACTGAGCAATATATGTGAGAGCAAAATCTATAATGAGATTCAGTGCAGTTATGAGTATAGAAATAATGAATATAAACCTCACTTTCACTTCTTACTGAGGTGAAAGCCATTTATTAACATCAAGCAGGAATTATGCCTACACAGAGTAAGCAGGATGGGTTTACCTCCCAACTCTTTAAAAGGAAGTTAAATTTAATTTTGCACACCAGTAATGTTAGGACATTTTAGTTGATATGTAGCTGTATTTGGAGCACATGTAATCTATAGCAACAAACTCCTTTGCTATAAATACACTGTTAATTTTGCTATTCTTCTCCCATTTGGTATATATTACTTTAAAGTCATGTCACAGACACTGTAGGTAAGCCAAAATAAAGAACCCCTAATTTTTTTACACAGTCATTTGTATAAAGTTGATGTTTTTGTGCTCTCCTTCACTTTTTGGCTTTTTTTTTCTTTTTTTTCTTTTTTTCTTACTCAATGCCCTATATAACGTGGCAAATTCATGTGTCTGCATAATGAAATATTTAAGAATAAAAATGGCAATTAATGTATGCTTTATATAAACTGTCAATACGAGATCGAGCCATTAAAATGTAAAATCAGGCTGATACCCCACAAAACATACAAATTGAAAACATGCACTGCATTATGTACCTGCTCATTTATTCATTTTTACCTTTTAAAATTAGAAGTAGACATGGGTCTAAAAATATATATAATCATGCTTGGGACTATAGTCAATCTATCTTGACATCTGAATGTGGTATTAAAGCTAGTTTTGCCTTCCAGATTCCCAAGCAAATTTTATTTGTAATAAAGTGAAATCCAGCTAGAAACAAGAAAAAATAGGTTTATTGTCATTCTAAGAGGGATATTAAAATCATTTAATAATAAAAAATCATTTTATTATTTTGAAGGCTATGTAACCTGTCCTTACTTCTTAGGGAATTTGAAAATGACAGGCACACCTTGTTGAATTAATTTAAGAGTTAAGAATAACAAAAAGTACTAAGTCTTAGCTTCAGTTCTGTTTAAGGCACCATGTAATAGCCGAGGTACAATGATCCCTGATGTACATTCTTAAATGGCAATGGTCCATCTAGCCACCTATTCAAATTCTACACAACTGGGAATAAGTAAAAGTGAGGTGTGCCAGTTACACTGCCTTACCTAATTTTTTGTAGAAGTTTAAATCCACTGTAACAACAAGGAAATATTTTTGTGAAAGGAAAATGATGCAGGTTGCTACATTCCTTGCATTCTATAAATTATCTTTTCTAAGAGCAGCAGATTGAACCACTAATACGAAAAGACCTGGAATAGAAGAAAGTCATCCAAATGGAATATTTTCCTGTATGTCCAGTCCAGCTTAAGTAGCATGTACACTTAAAAATTAACAGTAATAATTAAGTCACTTCTTTTTCAGCTTCAGCTTCTAACAACTACAGTACCACTCAACAGCCAAAAGTACCTGTTCAGTGGCACCACATTTAGTATCAGTAGTCTTCAAAACAGAGGAACTGGTATGCAAATAATACCTGGAACTGTTGATTTTTAATGAACCTTGCATTCTTAACATGATGGTCAGATAATTAGGTACGTTCGTTACGTACGTACACATTATCACATTGTTACAATTCTGCCATTTAAACTTGCTTCTTTCTCACAGAAAGAAACTAGTATATCTTCTCAACTCTTCAACATTATTACAAAAAATCCCCCTGAATACTCACAATTTTATCAAAATAGTGTCTTCTAGTTGTCCACGGAAAAGCACCTTTTATAACAAACTTGATACATCTGTTGTCAAATAAGTATGCCTCCAGTGTAAATCAAAGAAAATAGTTCTTTTGATATTTCACAGAAGTGCATCTATTTAAAAACCTATGTATATGAAATCATCACCATAACCAATAATGAACATTAAAATATTTAAAAAAAACTATGAAAAAAATTAAATTATTATAAGAGGACAAAAACATTAACACCAAGCTTTGCAAAAATCTTTCTTGCATTTGATTATAAGAAAACTCTTCATATTGAGTGGCCAATGTAAAATGATCCTGTTTACAAGAAAATCTTTTTTAAACAGGTCTGGCAAAATGTTTACACCCATACCATTTAATGACTCCAATAAAATAATGCTCAGTACAGCTGAAATTTAACAACAGTCGATTTTCAGACTTTTTTTCTCTTTTATTTTTTTTCCTCTTAAACCCAAAGGGCTAATGTAATGATGGGGGGAGGGGAGAAGTTTCACATTAGACTGCAGTATATGTATTTCCAGTAGCACTGCACTGTCTGATAGTCTGAGTAGTTGCAACGATGTGCTCATTATGAATTGGGTTCAGGAGGTTCTGCTGTACTCCACTCTCAAGCACTGGCTGCATGCAGCCCACCTGAAATGCTTGGTTTAGCTCTGTTTTCTCTCTCTTTGCTTGCGGCTCTCCATTTTCATCCATTTCTTCATCTATTTCACTTTCAACTTCGCTGCCTTCATCTGCAAAAAGGAAAGAAAAAAAGATCTAATACAGATGGCTTTGTTTTGCAAATAATATTTGAAATACAAAGATATTGGGATGACTAGCAATCTGATAAAGCACAAACTGAAAACTTAAAACTTTAATGGAAAACGCTAATGATTATATCAAATACATTAATAGACTCCCATTGTTTTGATCACACTAGTTAGATACTATTGATAAAAGAAGGAGAAGAAATTACCAATCCCAAAAACAATATCTAACAAACAACAATAACTTCATATTGTAAAATCCCTTTCATCTTCAAGATCTGATAAACCTTTTGAAGAATTGTTACATATGAGGGAAATGAGTGAAAAGAGGTTGTGATGTGACATCAAATTGTACAACCAATCAGTATAAAATGTATGTCAAAATATGGCATGAAGAGCTCGTAAGGAACTCATTTCTTCGCACCATCTTCTCTGGCAAGCTATGTAGCAACTGCTTGCAATTCTAACTATGCATTAGTTAGCATTATGCAATGCTAAATCTTCATTTAGCAGTGATAAAGATACATAAGCCTACTCCTGTCTTTCTTCCCACAGCTGTTTGCTTCTTTGTACTACCAGGCACAAATAAACACCAGGCTCAACTGGGAACATTTCCTGCGTTAATGCTAAACGTCTTTAAAATAAACTGTTGTTAGAAAACATAGCTATAATATTCTAGTAATTATTATATGCTGCATATCAATGTATCTAAAAAACAAACATATGCATTTTATAGCATGATACAGCTCTATTTATTTTGCTCAGAGACACATTAGTTCTACACTGACTTATATACTGGAAAGATTAAAATGCATACCTTTATCCATATTTCCAGGGGACACAGCATTTAAATCACCAAACTGCAAAATAAACAGCGGAAAAAACTGAGCACAGTCTTATGCAAATAGTATGTAGAATGCCTGTGATGGAGCCAGACTGTGCTCCACAGGTTTGAGGCTAGCATGCAAACACATGGCCTGCACTGCAGCCACATCCATCATGCATCAATTCATTTTCCATTCCATCTTGTATTTAGTAAGACAGTTATCACTAAAGAAATTTTCACAAATTAAAACGGGGAACTATAAACTTATATCATTCTTTTTCAAGATAGCATCATCAGGGCCTTTATCAATTGAAGTGAGCTACTTCCATGTTGAATGTCAGAAACTGTGACAGATACTTTGAACTATCGATATTTTATCCAAAAGGTCTTTTTAAAATTTCCCAGAGAAGCTAAAAGAAAAATGAAGGTGTGTCTCTAAATGCAGCTATAGCATTGCAGATTTACCTGGAAGACAGATGAAATGCACTGCTGAGGAAAAGTTTACAAAATGGTAACCAATTTACTTGTATTAAAAAAAGATGCATTTGCAAAAATGTTGTTCATATTCTAGATGTATAACATTCCTTCCTTTCCTTTCCTGAATTCTCTAACTCTCTTAAATGAAAGAAATTAGCAGAGTAGAACGTCCTCAATGAATCCCAAATGAAAGGAGAGTTTTACTTAAATTATACAGTTCTGACAGTAAATGATACCAGCCTTTTTCAGAAATACAGTAAGACAAAACAGTAACTTAAGGAACACTAATGCAATGAGCACCAATACCATAATGTCATGTCCTCGCCTTAGCCTTACGCTACTTTGGCTTTGTGCATGAAGTGTTCACACAGCTATGCAATAGACAGAACTGATTGAAAAGAAAAATAATCACTTATAAACACAGGGCATTTTTATTTGAATGAATTTGATCCAGTTAACTGCAGCACTTGTCAGTACTTTTGCTGACAAGTGTCCAAAGCTGGCAGAAAAGGAAGGCAGGAAAATGAACATGCTAATCTCAGTTGCAACACTAGCATACGCTGTCCTGTGACGTTTGACACAAATCTGGTCTTAGATTTCCTCTTTTTATTTCAGTCACAGTCACTGAGTATAGAAAATCATTAACAAGCGTGCACTGAATGAGTATTTGCATCTTCTCTCCTGTACCAGCCAGTGTTGTTAATTTTTTCCAGGATTCCACCTTCAGTTTACATCAAATAAACAACTACACAACTCCTAAAAACTGATGCATAAATATAGGATGTGTGTTAAGAAGGCAAAAATGAAATAACTGTATAGTTCTAAGTATCTTACTGCATATATAGGGCATACTAAGGAAAGAGACTATTAGATTACTATTGTAATTTAATTTGTCTAAACCCTCATGCCACGTGGCAGGAAATCATTTCACAAATACAGTGAGACATGTCCGATTTCTCTTGAAAGTCTGCTATCTATATACACTATTTAATGATACTGTTAGCGTATTTGAAGGAAGAATGAAACCTGATGTCAAATCAACCTGCAAAATTACTTGCAAGTTATCAGTAACAAAAATCGCACATTGACTCCCAAGTGTGAAAATGTAATAAAGCCGTGCCATAAAACATCTACTTTATTTTCAAATACATAAATTTCCCATCACTTTGGGAGAACATTTCTTTGATGAAAATGTATTCATTCTTCAGTATCTCACTCAGAAGTTTAGATGAATTACTGGAGAAAAGAGTGATGAAATAAACCTCGCCTTGCAGGTGCCATAGTCCTCAGCTGAGGCTCTTTGTGTTTTTTAAGCCTATAAATTTTGAAATGTATGAAAATAAACTGTGTCACAGATCTCTTAAGTATAACTGTACATGAATGTGAACAATACCCTATGGACCAAATAGATAACATCTTTCTGAAGTCATTGGGAATAGACAGCTCACTTATGATAATTTTTGTACTGCAATTCTAAATATATGTTTAAACACATGTAAATAAATAGATCTATGTAAGTGACAGTTTCCTATTTCCCCCTTACCCCCCCCTTTTTTTTTTTTAATTTTTACATAAAATACTCTGTTCTCAGGAAAAAAAAAAAAAAAAAAAAAAAGAGATGAACATTTTTCAAACTGAGCCAAAACTTAGGTACATTAATCTGTGCACAGATCTGAGAAGGAGCAAGTTTGTTTGCAAATAATTGGTTGTTAGAATTCAGTGTGATTTCAGAACTCTGACAGTCAAAGAATGAAACAAATGTGAAACTGTTAATATATTTGTAACCCAATCTATTCTTACACTGTAGAACATCCTACAGATTCACGTGAAAGTTTATAAAATTTGTAAAGGTATGTACACAAATTCATCATAAATCTATCAAATCTAGTCTCTTACATATTATCTTACCTCTCCCATAACTGCAATAGGTGTCTCTCCTGTGGCCTGAGCAACACGATGTTCTACTAAGTAAAACATGTATTCATCATAAAGCAAACGGATCAGATGAAAAGAGCCAAAGCTAGCAGCACTGCGCAAGGTTAGGTCTCGAATCACCATTGAGCTATTCAAAAATGGAAAAAAACATCTGTGTTATATGTCATCGTCACCATACAAACATTTCAACTCAAAACCAATATTCTCACAACAACAAACTCACAAACACACATCTGACTGATGGTGTCTTCGGAAAGAGGTGTTCAGGAAAGGCAATTATTTGATTTTCTCTTTTTGCTGAAGATGTTGCTGGCCACCATGTTAGAAAAGAAAAAACTGGATTTTTTTTTGTTTTCCTTGTTCCTTTGCTTTCCTATCTGTATAACCACCAAGATTTGTGCATTTAGGTTTCCCAATAAAAAGGTTTTACCATGATTTTAATAATTCAAAGTTTGAACAAAATTAGAAAAAGACTTCTGTGTATGTCTTACATTGACAAATTCTGGTATCTTCAGCAAGTAGCTGACATAATCATTTTCAAAGAACCAGCTTTATACTCACAACTGATTCAATAAGCAGCTAACACGGAATGTTAACTTGCTTTAATCCACTTTCTATACTGTAAAAAAAGTTTACCTTAACTAATAATCACACATATCACACTGTATTAATAAATAACATTAAAAATAGTGGCTTAATAATTGTACAGTTATTTAACCCAACAATTCCACATTGTGTTTCTAACTCACAACAAAATTCTACCTGCATTCATATGGCCTTCCAAACAGCATGAGTATCAGTTAAGTCCTTGCCAAGTTGTAAGTGTCTCTGAGTTTGATGTTAATAGCAATTTTCTGGAAAAAAAGCCACCCACATACTTATGGTAACTTAGTGACTCACAGTTTGATGTTGTATCTGTCAACCTCACTACAGTGAACAATTCAGCGAGTAACGTAACAGTTAAAATGTTTTACAAGTATTAAATACTACCTGTAGAAAGACCATTTTAACAGAAATTGCCGTGCTGCTTTAGGAAAGCTGGGTCTTCCTTCATATGGTTTCAAGGCTTGCATCATAACATTATCAAGCCAGGCAGCCCACTGCTCCAGAGTGCTTTGCTGTTGAAGAGTCATTTTGAAATCTGTTTCTAGCCTCTGAACCATGTTGTCATCACACTGGCACACCCAGGAAGCCTGCTCCTGTTAGAGCAAATAGCAGCACTTGAATTAACAGTATATGAAACAAAGCACAGAATGCAATTCATTCTTAAAGGTTAAACAATTCTGTGGAGGAAAAGGACAAAAAATGCTTATAGAACAAACTAAAAACTAGTTTTTGTTTTTATGTCTATCACAATTTTGTTCAAAGAAAGTGGGTGGGGAAAACACAACACATAGAATCAGTTGTCATATGCAGAAATAAAGAAGAACAATGAAAATTACACAAGTATGTTTTAGTTTTCCACATTTGTTTTCAGAAGATATCTTTTACTTTCTTTGTTGATGATTTTTCTACTGAAATATTTGGGAATTGTCAATTTTTGTTGGGACCGCTGACATGCCAATCAGAAACACCAGTTAAGTGGGGGGTCTAAAATAATAAGAAAACGAACAAGAAATGAAGTGCAAGGTTCCTTCCAGTATGAACAAGATAACTTGAGTTATACCATCTTATAAAATAAAGTTTTGTACATGAACAAGAATTGCTTTATTTGCTGGGTGTATGTTACACATATACACATGTACAAAATTAACTGCAAAGAAATGGAGAAACATGCTTGCATATAACAGTGAACACTTTGATCAGCATTATCAAGATTAAATGAGTCTAGTGGGACACTTAAAAAACTAAGAGATGACGTGAAGACTCACTCAAGCCCTATCCTTAAACTTCAGCTATCATGCGCTAAGTTAACACCTCAACATTAGCAGGCTGTGTCTACATTAACTTATTAGCATAATTAACATTTTGCATCCTTGGTCAAGTACACCACCCACACACATCATCCAATGATGTTTCAAGAATAAGTCTGAGGTAAATTAGAAGAGATTTAAAGGTCCTTCGAAGACAGCTGAAGGATTCAGAATCACAGGTAGTGTTTTCTGCAGTCCTCCCAGTAATGGGAAGAGTGGTGGAAAAAAACAAGTGATCAGTGAATATTAAAATACTTGAATGCATGCACGTGGAGGGGGCAACACAGCTGGTAAC
This sequence comes from Lagopus muta, assembly GCF_023343835.1. Lineage (NCBI taxonomy): Eukaryota > Metazoa > Chordata > Aves > Galliformes > Phasianidae > Lagopus > Lagopus muta. Next base: position 27,174,393 of record NC_064472.1, read on the forward strand.
AGGGCTGGAGGGCATGTCCTATAAGGAGAGACTGAGGACACTCAGGTTGCCCAGCCTGGAGAAGAGGAGGCTAAAAGGACATTAGCTCTCCCTGCAGCTTCTTGAGGAGGGAAAGTACTGAGAAAGGTACTGGGCTCTGTTCACTGGTCATCAGTGACAGGATGGACAGGATGGGAAAAAATTGTGCCACAAGAGGTGGCAAAACATTGGAACAGTCTTCCTGGAGATGTGGTTGATACACTCTGTATGTCAGTGTTCAAGATGTATTTGGACAATGCCCTAAAAAATAAACTTGAACTTTTCATTAGCCCTGTAACAGTCAGGCAGCATGACTTGATCTTCATAGGATCCTTGTAAACAAGCTTTTAAAAATTCTAATGCTACCATTCATATTCAATATTCATCATTCAATACCATTCATAGTTTACATATTGTTGTATAATCTAACTGCGTGTGTTAAAATATATTTATTAAAAAGTATATAAGAAAAGTATAAAGAATAAAACTGTCACTAGCAAACTGAGTTTTATATGTAAAATTATCTCCTCACAAAAACAACCCAACAGAGAACTTCCAGTCATCTGGAATATTTCACTTTGTTGGGCAAAAGGAAAACAACACTTCAACAAAGGTGTAGAATCGTGTGGGAAACCTTTTTTGAAGGCTAAGTAGAAACCAATTCTAATCTTTATTAATCTAATAACTACTCTGGAAATCTCATACGCTTAAGCACAGATACTTAGATAAAACATACTAATGTAATTGTATTTGAACGAATGAAACAGCCTCTACTAAAAACAACATTACACATTTAATTGTTTTCAGAGACAGGAGTTGTGCTCCCGAGACTGAATTATGCAGTATCATTTATGATATTAAGAGGACATTACACATGATATACCCATTCAAAAAATATATGTGTTCCATGTTTTCAGAGAATTTGGAATAATTTGAGTACTTGAAATGAATAAGTACTTGGAAATAGATAATGGCTCCAAGTTCTTACTTTCCTGAAATACATTTGAACTGAGTTAGTGTATCTATGAATCATTAAAACTTTATCATGTTTTTTTTTCCTGAAAGAATAATGACAGCTAATGCAAAAATTCAAAATCTTTGGATTTGGAGGAAACAAAATTATTTTTCAAAACTTGTTACTTGAAGCTAAATTTTACCTGAACATTGGCAAAATCAACACGGTTAAGATCATTGAGCATCTGGTTGATTTGAGAAGTGTTTTGAAGAACAGCACGAGCTGCTTGAGCCAGGTGGTTTAGAGATGTGTATCTTCGCAGAGTCTGGGCAAAGGCACTTACAGCGGCAACCTATGAAGAAATTGATTTATTTTAAAATCTTGTACCACCTTATCTTAATCTTAAATCTACTACCTTAAATCTTAATCTATCTGTAGATTAATGCACCTGTCACTGTTTATGTTCATTTTAATATTCTGTATTAACGATCCATAATGTGAATTACATTTGTGTAACAGATCAAAACTGTTTTCTTTTTTCTTTTTAATTTTTTGACAAAACTGATTTATTTCCTCTTCCATCATTTGACGATATGCTAAACATGAAATCTAGCATTAAAGTTAAAATACTACTGCTTTTATATGCTACTGCACACTGGGTTTGTCAAATGCAAGAATAAAGCTGCAATAGTTTTGTCTACCTTGGTTTGTATCATCCTCTGTGGAATATTGTTCATGGCATTTGAAAGCCAACCTTCAAGGCTTTTTGCAAAATTGCGAATGGCTTGGGTCAAGGCACCTGCACATTAAAGAAGAAAAAAACGAATGAAAAGAAAGCAAAGTACCTGTTTTGAAATGTTTTGCATCTTCAGTACTTTTATGCTCAATATTTAGATCCATCCCTTCTACTTATTGGAAGACAAAACAAACTAGGGTTCAAAACGCCTAATTCAGATTCAGATTATGCAATGATTTAGTTTTGTTTTAATGAACAGTTCGAACTTCCTCACCTAATCTTTCAAGAAGCTGATGACAAACAGTATTGTTTTGGGCATTTCTATATAAAAACATCTGTAATTGCAGCAATTATTTCCCATACACTGAAAATTTCTATCGCAAACTCTCAGCTTTCCATTTCCTTTAAGTACGTATTTTAAAGAGCAAATCTCTGTAAAATTTCTGTTACTGGAATACTGCAGTTTCCTCAAATAGACCTGAAGCAGTGTGAATCAATGTCATGGTGCTTATTTCCACTTTAAAGAACAAAATCCAATAAGGATAATATAATCCAACAAGCAAAATGTAAGACTAAATTCCACTGACAGAAAGTAATTATTCAAGCAGCTGCGAAATCTTTTTTCCTTTACTATAGCATCCACAGAATTGCTTGGGTGGATGACAAAGATTTTGAGGGGAATTGAAGCTTTTGCAGCAATCGGTAGTATAGTCAAAAAGAAAGTTTTACAAGGGCTACTCTGAAAGTAATGCCTTTATTTTATGACGGCCCATGACATCAGAGGCAGACGTTGGAGATATAACAGTAGATGCTGATCTTTCCTGCCAGTATTCCATTCCATGTTGTTGTCGTGTGACAGATGGCAGCAGAGAAGCAGTTTGACAAAATGAAGTCTAAATGGAAGTGTGGATGAAGTGTGCCTCTGAATTCCTCCATGCGCAAAAAAATTACACCCATTGACACTCACTCAATTGCTGAACCGTTATGGATACCAAACAGTGGATGTGAGCAATGTGAGGTGGTGGGTGCTACATGGCAGCAGTGGTGACAGTGAGTGAAAGACAAGCCATGTTCCAGTCATGCCAATATTTATGAGTGCAACATGCAAGCTCTTGTTCATCGCAGGTGAAAACGCACAGCTACTGGTGGTGCCTATGTATGAAAAACAGTGTCTGGTAGCTCAAAATTTTCTCTACCAAGTAGAGATTACTATGCTCTTCACAGCTGTTGAAGTATCCATGAAAATAACCAGGAGGTATAACTTTCAGATCAACCCATGTAATTATAAAAGAAGGAGGAAATTAAGTTTTTACACAAGGAACTGCACATGGAAAAAAAGAAAATCTTATCTCTTGAGTAGTAAAAATTTTGCTTTCTAATACTTACCACTTGCTCACTGACCTAATAGTGTCCATTCAAACAGCTGGGAAAAGAGACAAAAATAAAAACTGCAGTTTTCTAAAAATGGAGAATCACTGCAGGTGCAAAAATGAAAAGTAAAAACACTAGAAAAAAGAAACTACATTTACTTTCAAATGATTTCAGCTACATGTGAGAAGAAACTGTAGAGGTAAAGACTGGGTTCTGTTTATGGAGCAGAATACTTTCTGGTAGACTAAGGCTGACAGAACATGTCTTTGAGAAATACTCTTTTTACTGTTTGAATTACTGATAAACCCTTTATTCATGGAAACTGTTACTAGAAGATCAATTAATTAAAAATAAGTACTTCATTCTATCGTTTTCACACTACTTTGAATTTTTACTATTAATGCATATAAATCATATTAGCAACCTACAGAAAGGAGCACACATTTGCATGCCTAGGTCTTACAAAGTATCTCAATAAGGTAAGTATTCTATGGTAACAGATGTTCGTTTGTTTAACCTTGAAGTTTTCACATAGAGAACAAGCTCTTTTCTTCAGTTCTATCCATTATTCTGCAAACCTCTGATACTTTGTAAATTCTTTCTCTGCTCTTACTAATTAACTATATTTTCATTTCTTTTATTTCTTACCTACAGAGCAAGAAAATGCAAAGTGGAAGGAATAATAGAAATACCCTATGAATTATATTTAGTAACCTAAAGAAAGTATTACTCTTATCACTTCTGATTCATTTACTATTCTTTTTCACCTAATTATTTATTATGAAATTACTTCCACCATTGCAAAGTTAATCTCCCTTAAAAATAAATATGGAAATGCAGCTCAGTTACATCTTTTAAAAAGTCTTTAACTAGGAGGAAAGTAGAGGAAGAAGTGGAAGAATTCTAAGTTTTGAAGAAACATTTCTTCTTTATAACTATATCAGATAAACAAACGTCAGTATTGTATGGTGAATTTCTAATGAATTTTTCAGATATCTTATTAAATATAGAATTTATCTTAGACTAAAACTTTAAGCATGCATCCACTCATTGCCAAAAACTTATGGACCTGCATCCTCAATGCTTTCTTCATGTTATCATGAAAGAATAACAGAGCAAAAACTTTTCAAAGAATTATACAATGAGTTCACTTCAGAGCAAAGGGCTTGAATTAAGTCAAATGTTACTAGACATACACAAAATAATTTTGCAATCAGAATTACTGACAGAAAATTTGATTTGGATGAGAACCTAACAATCCAGAGTCTGAATCTCAGCTGAAAGCTCTCTAACATATAAATCTCAAAAACAAACAAACAAACAAAGTCTTTTTCTGAAAGCTTTACAGTCTCTCCAGTACTTTTTGGCTGCTTGAATTTGTGTAATACAGTGTGAAAATACATTGAACATAAATTCTTCTCCTATGACAGAAACTCCCAGGCAACTTTTCTGCCCATTCTGCACAGGTGAAGCTGCAAAAAGTCTACTGTGCAGAAAAAAAGATCCACTGCCAGTACAACACAGAACGCAAGTCTATTGCCAAGGATATTAGACAATAATTCAACTTATTCCTTATTCAGACAGCATTATATTTTTCTTAAGAAAAGGAATTTGAACATTTTAAGCACAGGCATTTTTCATTCATTTTGTGGGTACTGAACATTTCAGCTAACAAAGTTAACACAGGATAAGGCTAAATCAACAATATTTTCCTCAATTATCTTTTCTACTCCAGTAATATCTATTACACAGGTGAATAGCACAGAAATTTTTCTAGAATAAAAACACAAAAAATCTAGAAAAATTGTAACTTGAAGAATCATGCTTACTTAATCACTAAGCTTTGTTTTTCCCATTTTCAGCAGCTGCTGTTGTTACCTTTCCATGTACTTAGAAAAAAGAAATGAACTTAATTTTGATAAAGCATTTACAGTCCTTTTCTCTAAACTTTCTCAAACTTTCCCATAAGCTAGTATTTTCCCACAGAAAATAATCAATTTATATACTTTGCTCTGCTCCATTCTTGTCATAGTCAATCATTATGTACAATCTCTAAGTTTTCTCTTGGCCTTTTGCAATGGTTTAGAATTAGAATTAGAAGATATTCTAATTCAAAAGTAGGAGTTACAGTACTAATTATTCTTTAAATAGTAAAGAGAGAATTTTTATGTACCATTGTTACAGGAAAGCTGACTAAAAAAGCAGCTGGTCCTGAAGATAAAACCAAGAAAATACATAGGTTGGTCTGAAAGTAATGCCTCCAATTTATTTCCATGGAAACTACAACAGATACAAAAAGCAAGGTAACACTGATAGAGCAAATTCCCAGCTAAAAAACTCTTTGTCAGCACAGTTACCACCATTAGCTGTCCATTTTCAACAGCAATGAACAAGCACCAGCAGAAATGACCCACTGTTGCTGCTATTATTCCTGAAATACACCATTATGGCCTCACTGTACTCACATCCACTGTTTGGTATCTGTAAAGGTTCAATAAGCATCAGTGAATGCCAGTGGGGGCCATTTTTTCACACGAAGGAATTCAGAGATAAATCTTTGCTTCACCCACACTTCCATATCAGACGTCATTCTGTCTGACTGCCCCTCTGCTGCCATCTATCACATGGCAACAACATGTAATGGAATACTGGTGGGAGCATTCAACCTCTGCTGAGCAACATCTGCCTCCAACGTCATGGGCCAAGATAATAAAATAGGAGACATTACTTTCAGATCAGATGTAAAATATTATATGGCTTCAACTCTGATTGCTTTCTGAGCAAAAAAACTGGAATGTCAGAAAATAAAGGCAGAAATCTGTTGGGAATTATTTGTCCTGGGAATAGAAGTGTGCTATGTATCAATAAACCTGATGTGCAGTCCCAAAACAGATACTTTCAAACAGAGTAAGTAACATTTTTAAAAGATGAGAGCTAATTCTAGCAAGAAAAAAAAAAAAATAATAGCCTGAGAGAGACCTGATATCTGTCGTTACTAATATGAGATGATTGCAACCCATTTTCTTGACATCTTTTATTGGTAACGCCCAATGCACCTGATTGAAAGACAAGATGCCATAAACTAAAGAGATACCATGTAAAAACTTGCACTTAGGTTATGCAGAAGAAAGTGAAAGACAGTGAGAAAAGCAGGTTTGATAAAAAAGCCTGATAGAGTTATAAATACTTAAACATTCCATGGCTGTTTCACCTTTTTAGCCAGAAAAGACTGTGTTGTTGGAAGTGAGAAATTTAATTCAACATATTAAATGTTATAAACAGATTTATGAGTTTTTAAATTCTTACTTATTTTCTAGAGATAGATTACACTCCATAGGAATATTCCTTTGACTTATATATTTTCATTAGATAGAAAAGTAAAACATGAAATATAAACAAATGCAAAATAATTTACAAAAGTTATGGTTGTCACTAATTGCACACATATGGGGAAGTATTTTTCCTTTATTCTGCTAAATAGATGAAAAGGTAAACTATGTCTATCTCTGTCAGGACCTTACTCTTTCCTTCTACCCCATCTACCTTTCTAATGGCTGATCTTCAGATTTTACACACTTCCAGTTTCAATTTTTTCTCTCATACATAGTTTTCTGAAACCTAATTTTGTTTCACTGACAAGCAAAAAGTCAATAAAACTTCTCTAGAATGCAGTACCTGTGAATATTCTTATGAATTGCTTATCACTGCTGGAGTTACTATACAGGAACATCTGTTTGCAGTAGGAAAAAAATAGCTTTGTCAGCTGCAAAGCTACTTCAGGCCCTAACTTTTTAAAATACATGAATCTTATTTAATAAGGTGATTGGATTGCTTCATGGAAAGAATATAATACTTAAGCATTAGAAGAACTATACTTTATTACTAAAACAATTTCATTTCAATAGAAAGACAATAGATGTTATCTACAGGTGCTAACTTTCTATAGATAAATTGATTTTCTGCCAAGAACAGCCATATATACATTTCTAGAGCGATGATGGATTCTAGTAAAATTAACATTCAGTAGAAAGATATGGTAATGATTGAATGGACAGACAGTTAGTGATTCTTTCTTATAGGACATATGAAGAAGAAACAGTAATCAGAATTAAAAATTAAATTAAAAAAGAATTAAAAATTCAGAATTAATTCTTCATTGCCATAACAGCCTTTAAAGTTGATTCTTTTTAATAAGGAACAAAAATCGAAATATCAAAAAATGAAAACACAAGGCTCAGATACATTTTTTCTGGACTGGTTAAATATTAATTTGTAATGTTGGTAAGGTAAAAAACAACTTCATTTAATGGAAATACTCACTGACATTAGCTTACACTGGTTCAGGGGTCACAGTGCCTCTTAAGTACTTTTCATGTGAGACTTGATCTTGAAAATTAGACCCTTCAACTGCACTAAGATCCTCAGATATTTTAAAATATAAGGCATATATACATTGTCTCTCAGGACAACTTTCTACACAAAAGACTTAGGGATAAAAGATACACAGTAGTTCTCTAGCTTTAAAAATAATACCAAAAACTTCCCCATGTGCCCTAAGACCACACACATATGAAAAAAAAATCTCTTTACAAAACGTTTTGTGTTCAACTTACTAGGAATAGGTCTAAGGACGTCAGGAATGAGAATCTCCACCAAAGCCTGGTACATCACGTGATCACAGTTACACATCCATTTCAGAATAGATTCATGTTTGCACAGAGTAATCAGTTTTGCTTTTGGAAGTCGACTTTCTATTTCACTCAGATTGCTGGAATGAACAAATGCAGCAAATGAATAAATGAAAATGCATTTATAGTAGATAAAAAACAGCAATTGGTATTAAAATCATTATTTAATAAATAAGTTACAGATATCTCAACTACAGTCAACAGAACTTCTTTTCACTTTGTGTCACCTGAAACTGGATTAGAATGCTTGCACAGATCTGGTATAGCCCATGAATTATATAGAGGTATGAATCCGGTAGGCTTAAAAGAAATGGATAGAATACTGTGAGAACACCTTCATGATAGTTGTCTAATAAAAATAATAATAATAAAAAAAAAACAATTTTTTTCAAGACTGCAATTTGCCATATAAGCTGTGTATATTAACATGCCAGACAATATCAATTTATTTTTAAAATGCACCATAACAAGAAAAGATTTTTACTCTTATAGTAAAACCAGTAATGTCTATGCCGTTGTTTGACACTTCTACTATGTTATTATAACAATCAGTACACAAAGACAATACATTTACTGACCTAGGTTCATTAACAGTAGTACCATCAGGTGGAGTAGAGGGAGAATAGCGCCAGAAAGTTTGCCACAACTTTTCTATCAGGCTGAATTGAAGATTCACTACCACATCCAGAATTGCCTGAGAAAATAAAATGCAAATACAGATTCTCTTTTACCTAGATTCCCTCTAGTCCCAACTCCAAATAGAGAAATGGCTTTTTATTTTTTTTAAGTAGTGGAATAAGGGCAAACTTCTCATTTCTGAAATGATAAATACTATTTTTACAGTAGTAAAATTGTATGTATAGTAAGTATGTATGCTAAGTATTGATAGTAAAGTCGATGTATTATCCAACATCATAAGATGCTTTGCACAGAGAGTAAGACTAAGTGTACATGCACAGAAGCCTCTAGAAATGAACATAAATTATGTAAATGTGTCAGAGAAATTTTCCCAAAGATAGTTGATACGACTCCAGACTCGCTGTTTTATTCATTTCGCTTATTCAGTACAGTTTTGAAAACACTTTTTAAGTAGTTTTAAAATATATATTTTTCAATATTAAATTTATTTTAATCTTCCCAATGTTTCTTTAAAATGAGAAAAAAAAGGTTTTTTTAAATGTAAGCAATTAAATGACAATTTAACATTTTTTACACTTCCTATTGACAAAGCCAAAGATCTGCACATACAATTTTAAGTCTGGCTTCTCTAAAAAATTTGGAATACATACATATGATTACATTTTCAAGAATACTACTTTTTAGAATACATTTTTGTTCTGATGGAGGAAATCCTCCCAATAGCATTTTTCCTAGTGACCATTCCAGTAGAATTAGCAAGATAATGCCCTTCCAGTGGAATAAGCAAAATATCCTGAAGCCAGCTGTAGAATGGCTGTAGCATATCCAACATTACTATCTTGCACTGATTCTCACTCACTAGAAATAATGAACCTAAAAGAAACCCAAAAAGATTTGTAGGAATTATAGGAAATACCTCACAGTGCTCTCGATAAAGACTCTGCAGTGATTTGATGTCCTCAAAGGTTGTACCATCTGGTAGGGAAGATATTTCAACTTCACCAAACTCTGGAAGTACTCGAGATGCATCTGTTTCCATAACAACACAATGAAAAAACACAGTTATGAACAGTGCCTATTGTTCCTATGATCAGGAAAAGACTTAAGGATGATACAAAGAAATAAATTCTAGAATGTCTACACGCTCACAGTGAAGATTCTTTCACACTTATTCTATGTTAAAATTGTGAAGAAATTCAGACAGCATTTTTGAAGTAAAAAAAGAAAACAAAAAAACAGCTGCAACTATTTGTCTTTTTCCACTTACACTTACATCACTAGATGTTTAACCCATGTTGTTAATCAATAAAATGCACTGTAACAAACATGTAGGGAGGAAATGTCATCCCAGAATATCAACATACATGTGTATATATCACTTTGCACAGCAACTGTGTTGCGATTTACAGAATGTCAAATATATCACATAAATAAAGAATTTGCATATTCCTCTTTTTATACTTAAATGATTAATATTAAATATTACATAAAACCTGATAAATAAAACATAAAGCTTAAGTGCCTTCTTGTTCTGTTGTTAGTAGAAATTTTAAAAAGCCATTATAACTTTAGAAACAATTTTTGTACTTGTGTGACATGATATTTGCAGAGGAGTTCATCTTGTCTATTTTTTGTAGTAGAATAAAAAAACACATGTTTTAATACCTAAAAACTGCTGATGATGTTGACTTTGGGCAATTACAGTTTGTTCAACAGATGTGCCTGTCTGTTGACCACTTCCTGTGAAGCCATCTGCAACTCCATCCACTTTCTGCATGGGCTTATACCTACAAAAATATCAATTTCAAAATTATCCTTTTTGTTAGCTTCTTCATAGATGAGCTCACACAGGCACAGGCTATGTTTATCCTGATTTCTCCATCTCAAAGCAAAAATTTACAGAAAAGTACAAAAATAATTTACAAATTTTTATTTTCTTTGCAAATAACAGAAGAAACATGATTACTAAGGGCAGCTAGCACATTACTAATGAAGAATTTATAAAAGTTATATTACAGCACCACTACCAATTTCTTTTGGAGTTTAGTGTAAGAACAACATAATCATTAGACTGGCTAATTTATGCCATTTTAAGAAAAATAACACTGCTATCTGAAAACAACAAAAATGGAAGACTTTGAAAACCTAAATCCTTCATACTGAGGTCTCAAAATCTTTCATAAAGTCTAAAAAATAGAAGTACAGTTATTCAAACAGGAGTGTTAGACTGGATGGTCAAATGTTGTAAGACATCTGACATGCAATAGGTCATGTCTGTGACTTGCAAAACCCCTGAGAGTTTACTCTCAGCTCTTAGTAGCAAGAATTTGGCTACTTTGCACTTTTAAAATAGAATTGTAGTCAGTGGAAAAGAAGAGGAGCACCAAAGCTGAACAACATGTCATAAATAGTGTTACTGTGCCCTTTGTACTTGTTGTAGTTTCCATGGAAATGTATAGGAGACATTACTTTCCATGCAATATAAGTACTATAGCATATACAGTACATTATGTAATTGCTAGTGCAAGTTTTTTTATTTTTTTTTCCTTAATCAAACTATATCATGCTTGCCTTTAACTGTGCTGCATGTAAAAAAAGAGGTTGATGTCTCTTGCCAAGTTTAGGGATCATAATTATCATATAACCTTCACTGGGATGAGTATTTTTCCACAACTTCATATCTCAAACATATTGGCAGCATTATGGCAAAATGGTGTGGTCCTACACTTACTTAATTGTTCCTGTCAGGTTTTGAAAGAAAGGAAAATATTGAATATTGTTAAAGTGTCTGATTCTGGATTCCCCAGTCTAGCCTGTGTTTAGAGAGAGTACAAGTGTCCCGTATGAGATAATCTCTCTGTTAAGAAGAAATAACTAACTTTATGTGTATTTATGGGAGAAGCAGCAGTGTTGACCATAGCTGCTATGTCTTAGTGTTACTGCTTGTGGTAAGACTGTGCTATTAGATACCCTTCTCTTGTTAAGAATTAATGCACTTGTTTGCTTTTGTCTTACAAGCCAGATTCAAGAGGCGGGGAGAAGAAAGACTCTCCTTCCTATCTCAAGATTACTCTTATTAGCATAAAGTCTGCTCTGCATCAACAGCAGAGTATCTCTAAACCTGGCTAGGGAAGAAATAGTATATGATTAAATCTGGGCTAAATTTAGTGTTGTATTATAAATACAGGATTGATTTATACACTTGAACTGGTACCACCCAGAAGGGGGTGACTTTTTTCTCTCATTTTTATGCCAGAAAATAAAGCTTCAGCAATTTTAAAAATAAAGAGTTGTCAATGTCATCACCAGCTCCTCTGATGGAGCTGGCACATTGATGTACAGTTTTACCACACAGCAGAGACATTGCTGGCTATAAAAAATAATGCACAGATCATGAAAGCATTCAAAATTCATTTTCTAAATTATTGTATCAGACATCTTTCCTTAGTATTTTAGCCATAAAGAACCTAACTTTGATGAATCTTTTCAGAAATAAAGTCAGGGCCATATGTAACTCTATTTTTGAAATGAGACTCACTCCAGTAAAGTATTTAGGTCAATTCCTAACATAGGATAGTGATCAACAGTTAATGTTGTCTAATGATGATATCATATTTATCGTGTAACTTCATGACAAATGTTCGTGTTTAAAATCCTGAAGTAACAAAGTGCAGAATTTAAAATGCTAGATGCAATTCCTTTTTCAGTATTTAGGTTCATTTATTTTTATGTCAGGTACAAGTGGATAGTGCCAAGCAATGCAGATGTTCAATTAAACTTCAGTTAAATTTAGCATGCTAGACAGAATGTTCACTCAAAATGTAACATAATTAAAGCACTGGAATGGGTTGCCCAGGTAATTCCTGTTCCTGGAGGAATTTAAGAGACATATGGATATGTCACTAAGGAACACAGTTTAGTAAGGGACTCTGCAGGCCAGATTGATGGTTGGACTTGATGATCTTGAAGGTGTTTTCCAACCCAGATGACTCTGTGATTCTGTATCTTATTATAGGAATTAATAATTTTCAACACCATTAGAAAATCACTTAAACCAATGAATGAAAAAGAAAAGAAAATATTGTTGTCTGGAGCTTCACATGAAACGTAAGCAAAGAGTAGTTAACAACTTAAGATTGGCAGTTGAAGTACAGGTGGACCTCTGGCACCTTAGATGAGAATGGCTAGCCAAAGGAAAAAAAAAAGTAGGTATTGTAAATACAAGCAGAACTAAGCTTGCGCTAACAATATGCTTAGATTTAAATCTATTTTTGTGATTTATCACTAGTTCACTCTTTGTGAGAATGAGCTAATGTGCTAAAGTACGTATACTGTGTACAAATACCATGTTCCCTTCAATGGGGGAAAATCAGGTTTAAAAATTAACAGTAATCAAGATAGTATAAGCAGTTTGCAATATCACAGGCAACAAATACTAAAGCTATTAACTACAGAAAAATTAAATATATTTAAAAAGTACTATACATACAAAATCTACAAGTAACAAAGAAATATGTGAAAAATATTTGGCAGGCTTCAACATTTTTTCATATTCAGATCAAGCTGATGCTAGTTACTGTCTAGTATTTGAAGGAACTGAAAACCTTTCCAAGTAAACTGCTATGAATACACCACAAACTTTCAAACAAAATATACAGATCATATTTCAATAAAAGTATTGGATCCTGAGATATCCCTAATCTAGGAGCTGAAATAGAACTTCCTTGTTTTTTAAGCCACAATAAGCTCAACTTCCCAACCATGCTATACATAAAAGATATGTGTGTGATCTAAAGAAAGGCTATGGATGTTTTCTAAACAACTCCATTTGGGATTTTTTTTAGTAGTTCATCACGAAGTTCTCTTATTAGCATTTTAGAATACTATCACAGTAGAATTGCAGCAGTTTTACAGATGCTAGTATGTCAGAACTATAATGCATCTATTTCAATGTGCAAATGGAGAAACAGTATAAAAATCCATAATTTCTCTCCTGTCCATTAATGCATTTCCTTCTCTAAAAAAATCAATAAATACTTGATGTTTCCGAATTACAATGGCTTGGTTTAAAGGTAATATTTGACTAAATAGTACGTACAAGAAACTTGGGAAAACTGATGAGAATAGAAAAAAAACAACTTATCTTCTACACAAAATAAATATTTACAGTAAATAACGTCAACAGGAAGTGATGATTAATGAGTTCTGGTTAGAACAGTATAGTTATCAGTTAATGAATTTATTAAAAAATACTTTAGTTAAATGTCCAGTTCCCACCAATGAAAACAAAAACACATGCCTGGTGTGTACAAGAACTGAGATATTTAAAATTAATATTAAAATTAATTTCCAAGCTGGAGGTTTACTTATGGAAATGAAACTGAAAACAAATGAGGAATGCCCTCGGGAGTAGACAAGAATGTCTCTTCCAGCTGTCTGAAATGGACATATAGATTATGAGAAAGATTTCACAGTAAAACTGAGCTTTAATTTTTGTAACAGCTTTAAAGATGTCTTGCTTAATATACTCCTGTTCCACTAATGTTTTATGAAATCAGAAATCTTAGATATTTCTCTTCAGTATAACGTGGCAGAATAATAATACAATTCAAGTACAAAGCAATTTCAAGTAAGTGTACCATTTCCTTTTTTTATCCCTAAAATTGTGTTCTTTGTAGTTTTTTCTATGTGCATATCCTCACATTCTTTCACCAAAAGCACATGCCTTTGTTATCTCTTCCACTCTTGTGGAAAAAAAAATATCCTTCACTCTTCCCAGAAAATACCACTTCTTCCAAATACTTCTGTAATTTCACAGATCTTCAGCAAAAACAGATGCTGAGAGCAAATACTTGAACCTGCCTACAGGCAAGCTATTATGGTCATGCTAGTTCTTTCAAGGAGAGAAAATAAATATCAAACTGACCTTAATCATAAGCTTGCTATAAGCAAATTATCCATAAAACCATACTGAAATGAAAACACCAACACCTGAAATTAAAGGTCCTATTTCTTTTCTTCAGATTGTGTTAAAATAACTCCAGATAGTTCATAAGAGTTTGTTCTTACAACATCTCACTTTTTATTATTAATTTTTGCAAACTTATTTAAGTTTCTAGGTAAACATTCTTTCATGTTGACAGGTATGTGACTTCAGTGACACAAACCGCTTATTTGGCAAACTTCTATTTTTCACAGTAGGGAAGCTGAACAGAGTTCACGTTAGAATTTCATCTTTTCAGTGGAAAGCAAAGTAAAGACCTATGAACTAGAAATATTAATAAGTAAGTACTCATCTTCATTTCACACTTTACCTCTGTTTCTGCTGCATGGGCTGCTGTCTCATAGCCATATATTGCATGTCCTCCTGTAGTCGATTAAGAGGAGAATCTGGCTTGACACGAATCCCATAGTAATGGTATTTGGAGTTTCCCCTTTATGAAAGAGCAAGCATTGAAAGAAAAATAACATTAGTTTTATGCATATTCATTACATTCACTTTATATTCATTGACTGGAAAAGATTATGTACAAACAAGCCCTAACTCTCTTTCCATACCTGCCTTTTACAGGCAGGGTATCATTTTAGCACCTTTAGGAAATGAATTCACTCTCTTAAATATTACCAAACATTTTACACTTTGTTATGAGAACAAAACAAAACAAGGTTATACATACATATCTCATCAAAGTCACGAAGAAACACAATTCTTCATAATTTCCAAACAATAGACTGCATTTAATTTATGTTGCAGAGTATTTATCAAAATGTGAACAGTAAAAATTGGGAAAAGTAAAAATAATAACAACAACATAAAAGCATTAACATGTTTGAAATTAATAAACATAACTGCCAGAAAACCAATGTAATGCTTACATACAGCTTTATGTATAGTTTTTAACATCAGAAAAGTTTCTTACTCATAATTATTGCTTGCGTTTCTTATTATAGTTCAAGATGTCATTAACACTTACCTAGTTCCAAGTCTTCTTGTCCGTAACCCCATGAAAATTGACCGTATGAGTTTTCCAAAGGATGCTGCATTGACTGGATCCAGCTTGTGCTCCTGACAGTGTCGTAAGTAATGGTTGTAAAGGGTACTTCTAGGGAGGCTCACTCCTTCTGCAGTTTCATAATTGTCCAAAAGCCACTGAAGCTATTTCACATGTAAAACAGAAAAAAAAAAAAAAGGAAAAAAATAATTTTAATTATTACTTTATTAAAAATATCTTAACCTTACAACATTAACTTATGACAGTTCAGAAGTCATTCTTCAGGCCTACTGAACAGAGATCCTCTTAATGCTAGCTATACCATGTTGTTTTAGGATCTTCAGAATTACCAGGAAATAGTGGAACTCATTACACTTTGATCTCAGGTAAGTGTCCACTTCTTAAAAATATTTTGATTCAGTACCACACACCAACTATGCTTTGGAAACAAATTGTTAGCACTGCAAAGAAATAAAATAATACAGAATGTAATTCATACTGTTTCACAAAACAAACTAATTGGATTAACAAGAGTTAGGTAACACATTAGCAAATGTAATAATTTAGTGCTTTTCTTTTTTCTTTGTCAGACCCTAAAAGACATTATAAAACTAAACTGAATGGGATTTTTTTTATGTTTTTTTTTTAATTATTTTTCGCTCTCAAATACACAGGGAAAAAAAAAAAACTACTGCATATGAGCCAAGGAACAATCTAGATAACATTGAAAATAATGGCAACAACTGTATAGCATTAGGGCTACAATAGTAAGTCTTGGCCTTCTTTCCTTCGGAAATGCTGGAAAATAGAAATGAATATTTTCATCTACAAAGTTAGGTATTTTTGGAAAACTGCAAGAAAAGAGTTTTCATGTTGTATCACTGGACTTTACGGTATACAAACACAAAACACTGTAGCTGTCAGTAATATATAAAACAAGTGAAAATGACAATTTATCAGTGCTAGATTTAACAGTATACTAGAACAAAAAAAGAAATTACAAACAGTAGAGTTTGAGGACACACTTAAATTCCACTGCTTTTGTTTTTGGGCATGCTAAAATGTTCATTATCTTTCTCCAGTAATTGCTGTGGTTTCTGTTCCCTGAAATTCTCTTTGGATTTATCTTGGATGATTAATTTACTTTTTATTTGAATTCTATTTCCTTGTTTTCCTAACTATTTAAATCAAAGTAATTCTGTATAAACATTTAAATCTGCTATGGTCAGAGAACTAATCAGAACTCGGATTTAATTTGATCCCCCAATGAAACCCCAAACCAAGGACACTGGATCTTATCAAAGCATCATTTCAATTGGAAGAGATACTTAAAGGTGATTTAGTCCAACTACCCTGTAGTGAACAGGGACACCTTCAGCTAGATCAGGTTGTTCAGAGCCCCATCCAGCCTGACCTTGAATGTCCCAGAAATGGGGCTTCCACCACCTCTCTGGGCCACCTGTGCCAGCAACTCATCACCCTTGTAATAATAATAAAAAAATTCTTATATGTATTCTAAATCTCCCCTCTTCTTGTTGGAAATAATTACCACTTGTCCTATCACAACAGATCTTGCCAAAGAGTCTGTCCTATTCTTTCTTCCAGCCACCCTAATTTTCAAATATGCAAACAGAATAACTAAAATAAAAAACTATTAAGCTACATTAAAAGATTGATGAAGTCCATGTGTTATTTGGTGCTTTGCTAGACCGCTGCTTTGAATACTGAATTTACAATTGTTTTAATCACTTCGAGCAACTTACTAAAACAAATGAAAAAACTTTCTTCGAATTTACTCTAGAACATTTAAACAGCAGTTCCATATTTGCCCATGTCCATGTTTCTTGAGCATAAGCTCTAGAAAAATGTAACTGTGTAAGTGGTTCCAAGACAAGAAATGTTATGGCTATGTCTGCACATAATACTGCATTTCAAATAGACAAAATGAAAAAGTAATCCATCATCTTTTTATTAGCTAATAGGTAACTACTTAAAAAGTCTTGCAAATCACAGATGTTTTCCATATTGAGCATTTACTATTTCGAAATAAAAATGAAGAAAAATACAACTGTAAACAACTTAAATCTGAAAGTATTATTTCACTAATGAATTCACGTAACATAATTTTACACAAAATAGCAGAATTGTAGGGGTTGGAGGTGACCTCTCAAATCATCAACTCCAATCCTTCTGCTAAAGCAGGTACCCCACAGTAGGTTGTGTAGTAAAGCACCCATGCAGGTTTTGAATCTCTCCAGAGAAGGAGTCTCCATAACCTCTCTGGGAAGCCTGTTTCTGTGCTCTGTCACCCTCAAAGGAAAGAATTATTTGCTTATTTTCAGATGGAACTTACTGTGTTCCAGTTTGTGTTCACTGCCCCTTGTTCTGCCAGTGGGCGCCACTGACAATAGCCTGCCTCTATCCACTGTCTGAGCTTAGAAATGGGGATAATTGTCTCCTTTAACGGTTGCAATTAATCTCTATTTTAAATCTATCACCATATTTATATTTATTTACACATACGTATGTAATAGGTTATATGCTATTAAATCTATACTTAAATCAGAACCGATAAGGAATATTAAGTGCTGTTACTTTACCCAAAAGGAAAATCTGATTGACAAAAAACACCTTTTCCAGTTGAGTTCTCTATATAATATCACAGGTATTTTCTTCCAGATGGTTTATAACCTGTGATGATTCAATTTAAGCACACTTCATTCATTCTATGAATTTTTAACATATCTTATTGCAACCATAACCTGGCTGAACAAAAACCAAGAACAAAACAAACACCATATCTAACAGAAAGATATGTCCATTCTCCTATTTTTTTTGCCTCATGAGTTGCTTCAATAATAATGGTTTTATATGATTTGTTAGGTTATAGCCTGGAAGAAAAAGGGAAGTTAGTGTGTGATCTTAAAAGGACCATTATTTACAAATACTATAAAAGTATTCTAAACAATTTTTAAATTATATAATCATAAAACTGAGCTATTCGGGTTCAAATCATGGCTTTAATATTGACCATACTGCACGGCTAAGATGGTTAAAAGTATGAAATATTTGCACAGTCAGACATGCTACATTGACTCCAACTCCAACTAAGCTGCGATGCTTATAGAACAGTAAAGTGTCACTGCAGAAATCAATCAGAAGAGAAAAGAAGAAGGATAGAAATGGCAAATTCCTTAAAATAAGTGCACATTTAGGAAAAAAAAATAAAAATACCATAAAGTTTATTATACATATCATGGAGTGAAAAACCAAGTATTTTCCACGAATCGATATGACTTGCAAAGTGGAAATTAATACTAATTCAATACACAATTTAGAATTCTATTTTAAAAACTTCTAAAGCCAATTATTTTAATAAATGTCAACTAGACTATTAAATGACAAATATAAGAACAGCTTAAGATACAAAGAACAATACTCTACATATTGTCCTTACTTGAGTTTTATGTCAATAAACACTGCGTTCTAAATAAGGTACCATATTTAGTAAGTTTCATCTAGATTGCAGCGACTTCTTTCAAAACAACTGAAGGAAAAAAATTGATTGCCACAAAAATATGTATTTTTTTTTCTCAGAGTCAAAGGGATATGTTCCTATCAAATAATTCTGTAAACCTTCACAATCAAGAAAGAAATAGCATGATGACAATGCAGTGACATCTGGATACAAATCTTATGATCACATTTCTATAATAATTTACTGACATACAATTTATACACTGTAAATAGTACAGAGGACCAGGAGTGAGTGGAATAGCTCGGGAAGCAAGGGATATTTTATAATTCTTTTTGGTTCTATACCAAAACTTTGAACCTTGAACCTAGACTAAACACAAACATATCAACCAGTGGATAAGTTCAAATGCGAAGAGAAATTTCTAATGCTTGGCCAAACAAATGGTCCCTTTTACAATGACATTTAAGTTATTTTATTATTGTTCAGTTGTCCTGTCTTCAATGTGATTACGTTATAAACATCTGGAACATTTGGATGTTCACAAAAGAATTAAAATCTAAAATATTACAATATAAAAGTCTGTTCTGTATAATATTTTGTATAACAAAGTAATATGGTTCTCCTCATTAAATATTGGCATTTTCTTAAAAAAAACAAACAAAAAAAGCCACAACTGAAAAAAACACACAAACCAAAACCAATCAAACAAAACCACATGACCCAGAACAATCCTGGCTATGATTTTGAGGTTATCAGACACATACAGAAAAACATCCAACACCGATTATTACATAGATTATTAATTTGATTTCTGAGTGACAGCCTTGTATTTTTACATTAAAACCATAAACCAAATGTAATTTTTTACTGTAAAACAATAAAAGAATTTGCATGTAACTACCTATAAGTAAAGCTTAGTAAAGCTGAAAAAAAATAGACAAGGTGAATAGAACCTAATCAACATGGAAAAAATATCAAATATAAAACGACTAACATCAACAGAAAAAAAATCATTTCAAGAAGGTCTAGAAATAAACAAAGTAATGTGATTATTTATAAATAATAAGTTTCAAATTAACTTTGTGCCCTTTTCCTTTCATCTCACAGATATGTTTATTGTTTTTATCACTATATCTGGAGATCATGTTCTTACACATGTCTTCAAGCTTCCTGTGTGGAAAATTCTTAACTGTTAAGATTTGCAGAATGTGAACAAAAAGTAAGATAGTTAATTAAGACATATATGTGTATTTTAGTCTAATATTCTATTTCTTTCCACGCTGCGATACGAATCTTTAAGATCCCCAAGTTATTTCATAATCAGCTCACTACTCAGAACAAATGAAAAAAACATCTAAAAATAATCTGAAGACATTATTTAGTTATGCTGTTTGCCTTTTCCTTTTCATATATTTGTACGTTAATATATGGTACACAGACTGTTCTTTGTAGGCAATTTTACTGAAAATGTCGAAAGCCAGCTAATTAATTTTTAAAATTTAATAATTTTGAACAATACTTCACCATTTACACTATAGTTTGCAAAACAAACAGATGTGTCAACTTGTGTTAACACAGGTTTAAAACCTCAGAAACAAATAATACCCTGCAAGATACCATCTAGACATTCAATCTGACAAAATAAAGCCATGAGAGATGCAGTAAAAAATTACAAGCAACTAAGATGGAAAGATTAAGAGCACAAAGTAGTAATAAAATAAAACAAACATTCAGAGGCAGGCTAAGCATGCAGAACAAGCAAAAGAGAGTGTATGTGAAGTAGAGACAACTTACATGACTGTTGAGAAGAGAGCTTCTGTGAGTGGACAGACCATCAGACTTTTGCAGTGTCTCAATCGCCATTTCAATCTGATAATAGATGGCATTAAAAAAAGGACTCAAGACAAGATAGTAAAAAAGTCTGATCAGAGAAGTTTTGAAAGGTGCTTACAGATCAATAGAAATGCCTAGTTTGTTTTCCTGGCTAGGACATATATTCTATTAAATGTTGTCATTCTGGATCTCAGTGAACACAAACCTCTCCACTGAGATCGGAAAGCATTTTGCTTGCATACATACTGCAGGATCACAGCCTCTCAATTCAATTTACCTTTCTCCTTGCTCAGGAAATGAGAGCTCTCCAGATTTTCTGAAGAGCTACACTGAAACATAAAAAAACCCACAACAAAATAATCCTAAATAAAGACAACAATGCCTGACTGAACAAAAGTATCGCTTATGACCAAGAAAATTATCCCAAGCAGAATTTTAAGACAGGCATCCATGCATTCTCCCTTCAACTATAACAGGAAGAGCTGTTTCCATACTGAAAAAACAATTGAGTTAGACACAAAACTTCCTCTTTCTGCAATAATAAGCAAATCTCAATCCCAAATAATTTAATAGGTTTTCTGACATTAATTTAAGTGGCACAAGATATCACTGACTGCTGCAGCACCATCGAAGTATCTCCAGCTGCCAAAGTAAATAGAAAGTCAGGAGTCACACAGACAGCAGGATCCAGCCTTCAGAAAAATAGCTTATCTTTTCACAACTTAAAACAGAATTTTAACTTTGTATTTTAGAACAACACACTGCTATTAAATATACAGCATTTTCGAAGTGCAAATGTATAAACACTCACACATTTGTTCCCAATCTTTTCCTTTGAATATCAGTGGATCTTTTCATGCTCTATAACAACATTAAAGAGTAAAATTGGAACCTGACTGTAGTTTAGCCAAGCAAGAACAACACTGAAAATGACAGAGACAACGGGATGTGCAGTAAGAAAAAGCATATAATTAACTACATTAAATGGCCACAACAAAAGCAATGGAAAATGCAATGGAAATGCACTTAGATTTTTAAAACTACTTTTCATTTTCCCTGTAGACCATTTAAAATTATCCTTCCCCATTCTACTTATATCACAGTACTATCAAAAGATTTTAGTGTTATAATTTATCAGTGTTAGACTACTTCATTCTCTGAATACCAGAGACTGAAAAATAGTTGATATTAAAATTTACAGCACAAAATAAATTAGCTTCTCCCTTCTTTATAGTATGACTGGTCAGTATTTTTATTCCAGTAGTTGAGATAAGTAATTCCTTCTTTCTTTCCTGTAACTGCTTAATATCAGCTACATAAAACTATCAAAGAAGTGTACTGAGTATATGATTACTATGTAAGAAAATGAACTCTGACACGACGACAATTTTCTTTAGTCTGATTTCTTCTTGCTTCAGCAGAAGAAACTATGAGGTTAGAGTACTCAATCACATAGAAAAATTCAAATTTTAAAGGCACATAGAATGATAAAAAGTACAAGTTTAAACATTATTATAGCAAGATCAATTTGCTACATACGGTAAAAATTTCCCTTCATAATTCCACAACCAAAGTATACATACATATATGCGTCCTAACTCTTAATCTTAAGTTACTTGTTCAACAGTGCTTGCTTTACAACAGTACTACAACACTAAGGTTACACCTCATTCCTTCTATTGCATTACTTCCATTATGCTGCTGCAATGCGTGGTCCTGTTTGCTCAGATAATCAGTTGGTTAAAAGTAGCAATAATTGCTCTTACAAAGAAAAGACGCACTGCAGATGCCACTCATTTCTCACTGCTATGTTCCTTCAATGTCTTGCGATGCAGTGCAATTAACCAAATAAAGACAGCCCTTCTTTTTGGTCATTTGGGAAAATTTGTAGCTGAGGTTTATTCTTTAAAGTAGCTTTCACCAGTATTGCCACTGAGGACAATGACTCTGTCTTTGCAGATCCCCAGGTTTAAAACAAGATTTTTACAGTGTTAGGATCATCTAGTCCACTTTTTCTGCATAACCTAAGCCAAACAGTCACCACTAAAAATGTTACCTCTAAAATGTTAATTAATTCATCAAGCTCAGAAAGATACCAATTCCATATCTAAAATAAGTCATCATTATCTCTAAGGAATCAAGTTTCACAACACAAATTGTTCTAGCTACCAATTATTTTCATTATTTCTAGCCTAAATTTTCATAAGGCGAACTTCTAGTTTTATCTGACAGATATCTCTCTAATAAAAGAAACCTTCTTCTTATGTAGGCAATACAATCACATCTTCAGTAGTTTTGAACATAAAATTACTTCAATTTGAAGGAAGATTTTTAAGACACCAAATCATTCTCATCTCTATTCAAAACTGCATTCAAACATATATGAACATTGATTACATAAGTAATGTAGTCATTTTTACTGTTATATTATTTAGAATATGAAAATAATATCAACTTTTTTTTTTGTATAAATACAAATAAAAAACTAATATCTATGTGTTTCTAGCAATGTATATTGAGAGAGTCCAGGCACAGCTAACAATATTTGCACTTGAAATGCTTAATGAAAGAAAGGAATTACACATTCATTTATTTGAATGTGTGATCAGTCATAGATTTCTCCTTTTCTTCTCTTAAAAAGACTAAAAACATTCCTTATTAAATTGTTTTGACTGATAACTGAGATATACACTGTAATTCTATCACTCCCACAATAACTTGAATATAACCATGTTAAATATTGCATGACAATCACCTTTTATAGTAACATAAGCAATGGAGGGGGGGGGAGAGAGGAGAATGGATGGAATAAATTAAAGCATGATAGTCAAGAAAACTGTGATTCGAGACATCTCCCTTAACTTACATTGTTTGCCTTACATTGTTTGGACACAGTTGCTAACGATTAAAGGTATTTCCCTTGAGATAATAAATTCAATACTTTGATCCCAATACAGGCATCTGGAAATCCACATTGTTCAGTCTTTATGTGATCTACTGATTCAGAAGTTATTAAATATCCTTGTTAAGTTTATGCCTTAGTTTTCATTAACATGTTAATAGACAAACACAATATACATAATAGTTTCAGATATGTATAATAAATTTCTAAGAGCCAATGGCAAAAGTAGCAGCACTTTTTCACGATTCAACTAATTAACACAAAGTATTTACAGTAAGTTGTTCTGAGATGGTGAGGACATAAAGAAGACAATTAGCAGAAGTTTAAGACCTGACCTGATTGATCTGAAAAATTACTCAGAACAGCCAGAGGCTAGCGAAAATCCAAAATGTTTGGGTTTCGGGTCAGATGACATTTTCCTTCCTAAAGCTGCAAATGAAAAAAAGCTATCCATCTTCTCTGCTCATGGTTCTCAAATATATGGTCAGAATGATTGACCAATTACACTTTCTCTCCCCAGAATCATCCAGTTCCTTGTATCTATGATCTCAAATATTTATAACTTCAGATATATTCTAAGCTGGTTTTCTTTCTGGCAGTTTCCCCCATATTTGATACAAATGCCATCATGAAAAACAAAAAAAAGTCCTCCACTTAACTCTAAAAAAATATCTGGAAATGTCACATATATATTTGTTGCATTTCTCACATAAGAAAAAAAAAGGTGAGAAGCTAAAAGAAAAACCGAGTTCAGATTACAATTATTATTAACATCAAATTTGAAAGCATTTATGACAAGACAGACCCAGAGAGAGGTATATAGGCTATTTTAGAACAAACAAGTATTTAATTAAAATCAGAAAAACCTACTCCTGCAGAAAGGTGATGCCTGAACTCCAGCGATAATGACTGTTAAAATAACATCACTGACAAGTCATCTTCCATCCAGTTTAAGCATTTTAAGTAAAATAAAATGAATTAATACAAATTTTTTTCATGGATTCAAAGATATCTATTTTAAATATTTAATAATAAAAAGTTGTATTTTATGCAGTCCTTTTTTATTATTTATTTATTTATTTATTTATTATTAATAATTGGAATGCTACACTTGCCAAAATTTTGTTTCAAGCAACACTCCATCTTCAATTTTAATATAAAAATGTCAGAATAAATATCGGGTGGAAACAAACCATGAGGTGCTTCAAGGCTTTTCAGACAGAAAACACAAGAGCCAATGACTGAAGATTGAAGCTAAACTGACTCAGAAAAGAAACAAGGTGAAGCAGATGCAGGACAGGTTTGTGAGGTCATTCTCCCTTATCCTGATCTTGTAGAAGGGACACAGCATCAATTCAAGAAATACCACAGAGCAGCAAAGGACTCACAGGGGTAGAGAAATAACAATTATTATGGTCACACTACATCACTGAAACCTAGCTCTTGTTCTGGAAGAGAGTGATGATGCTCCAGAGTTCTCAAGGAGAAATCAAAGAAGAAAAGTCTTGGAGAAGGGAGTTCATAAAGGCACAAGGTCATCAAATCTAATTTTCTTCCCCATGAGCTAATTCACACCACTTACACTTTTTTAATTTCTTTATCAATTGTAGTGATTACCCATTAATACAATTAATTTAAAAGAAGAAAAAAGAAGTTTATCTGCCTCCTCCTATCTAGAAATGGATGCTTCTTTTTCCACAAAAGACATGTTACAGGGCAAGAAGTCAGACTGCTTGATCCAATATTTCTCTGCAGCGTAAATATCTATGCATCTTTAATTTTATCAGAAATTGTTTGTTTTATGCTGAAAAATATAAAGCGGACCTAGCTAACTAAAAATTCTGCAACAGCTTATCAGAAAAAAGTGAGGAATGGAGTTGGAAGGAGTTTCTCTACTGGGAAAGAGATTAATTAATACAATCTCAACTATTTTCCAAATTATTACAGAATCACAGAACCATAGGGGTTGGAAGGGACCTCCAGAGATCGAGTGCAACCCCCCCTGCCAAAGCAGGTTCCCTACACCAGGTCACACAGGTAGGCATCCAGGCAGGTCTTGAACATCTCCAGAGAAGGAGACTCTACCACCTCCCTGGGCAGCCTGTTCCAGTGCTCCGTCACCTCACTGTAAAGAAGTTCTTGCTCACATTTGTGTGGAACTTCCTATGCTGCAGTTTCTGGCCATTTCCCCTTGTCCTGTCTCCACACATTGCTGAAAAGAGTCTGGCCTCGCCACTCTGCACCCCACACCTTAGATATTTATAGACCTGGATCAGGTCCCCTCTCAGTCTTCTTTTCTCAAGGCTGAACAGACCCAGTTCACTCAGCCTTTCCTCGTAGGAGAGATGCTCCAGGCCCTTCAACATCTTTGTGGCCCTCTGCTCTTTTGTCATGGTTTTATGTTTTTGTTTCTTCATGTTTCACTATTCCACATCAAAACATCATGTAGTGCACTGGGCATTAAAGTGTTACTGCCCCAATTCCAGGTACCTATCCCTGTACATTACAGAAGTCATGGGACCTGACCTTTCTGGGTGGGGCGCTCTCTTACTGCCTGGCAATGGGTGCTGGAGGGTGCTTTCCTAGCCGCTCCAAGCTTTTCAGGTTTGACTTGGTCCCAGGAACTCTCTCTCTCCCATCTTGTCTGAGTTATTAGTCTCAATTTCAATTAAATTGTATTATATTGTGTTATCTTCTATTCCGGTAACATAGTAAAATAAGTTTTCCTCCATAGATTGTTGCCACTGTTCTTTTCCTCCCTTCCTTCCTTACTTCCTTCCTTCCTTCCCATTTTGTGTGGCTGGGGTGGGGGGGAGGAACAGCTGGAGCCTACTGCCCCCCTGTCATGGGCATAAATTGATCTAGTGAACTCCGTGACATCTTCCCAGGGAACAGGGATCCCTGTCTTTTTTGTACTGGGGAGCCCAGAACTGGATGCAGTACTCCAGATGAGGCCTCACCAGGCCAGAGTAGAGGGGGAGGATCACTTCCCTCGACCTGCTGGACACGCTCTTTCTAATACACCCCAGGATGCCATTGGCCTTTTTGGCCACAAGTGCACACTGCTGGCTCATGGCCAACCTGTCGTCCACCAGGACACCCAACCAAGACACCCTCTCTGCAGAGCTCCCCTCCAGCAGGTCATCCCCCAGCCTGTACTGGTGCATGCAATTATTCCTCCCTAGATGCAAGACTCTTCACTTGCTTTTGTTAAACCTCATCTGGTTTCTTACTGCCCAGCTCTCCAGTAAGAAACCAGGTGAGGTTTAACATAATTATAACCCTGTCAGCTTAGAATATTTGTTGTTTATTGTTTTTAAAATAATTAAAATAGCTCTGTACTAAAATTATACAATCAAGATACAACATTTACAATAGGCTTCCTAACTTCATCTGTTATTATTCTTCTATCTTAATTAATTGCACATTTTGGGTAGATATCACTCTTGCTGTAACATTAGCATATTTTGCATGCTGTACTTACTAAGAGAAGTAATAATTTGTCCTAATACAAACAATCAATACTAATTCTGCTTTTATTTTATATTTACACGTACCCTGAAAGAGGATAAACTTCTGCAACAGCGTAAATGGAGACCTCCCATAGCTGGTGATGACTGATAAGTGACAGCTGTAATTACAGGTCAGTACTAAAGCATATTACAGAAATCAGCACTAACAAACAGGAGCCTCTCACTGGCTGACAAGCCAACGATATCTTTACTACTAAAAACTTTATTAACTTAAGATAGTATGCAATATGTTGTTTAGATCATTCCGTTTAATCACAATAACAATCTGTAGACATATATAGAAAAAAAAAGATTGAAAGATGATTTACATTTCACTATTAATAATGCAATTCAATTTTCTAGTCAGACTCCTAACCATAGCTGCATTCATTCATGATAACCACCAGTAAGGCAAGGGGATTCATCTTTCATCAAGTTGCAACATCTAAATTAATTTCAGATAGATAACCAGCTAAATTGAATCACCTCTTGTTCAACATAATCTCATTCTACATGCATTCACATCCAAATGTGTTGTTTATATTGTTTGTCTCTCTAAAATTGCTTAGTTATTTATCTCCCTAAAATCTGACATAGGTACGTCTTATAGTCTGAAGGCCTTTCTACTTTGGGAGAAAAAAATTCATTTTGAGGAAGTAGAGGACTAATTTGATGCACAAGGCAAGGACACCACGGGAAGAAACAAATCAGTGGAAATAAAACAACTGAAGAAAATGTTACAAATTTTCTTCATGCTCACTAGGTGTATTTTGTCGCTTAGTATATAGAAGAATTTTTTTTTAAGTGGTCAAAAGAAAATTGAATTTTTTCGTTTCATTCATCCAATACATAGTTTACAACACATACCAATTTCACACATTGGACTTTTAACTTAAAACTTTTTTTTTTTTTTAACTGCAGCCAAATACATTAGAAAAATCTAACATAACTTACTATAAAAAGATAATGACTTCATCAGTGATGGTGAATAACAACAAAACAAATGAAGCTCCCTCTTGTATGCAGTAACAAAACTATTACCTCAGTGACAAGAGTAAACAAAGGTAATGATGGCCATGTGCCGTAATAAGTAATGCTTCCCTTATTTGTATATCCTTTCTCTCTAGGTGAAAATTCTCCTAGCTAATTCAATATTAGGAAATTTTTGCTGAAAATTTTAATAGCAAACCAGACTAGATACATGCTATTTTAATGTCTCCAATAAATGCTCTATGTAAGAATGAAAAATGGAATAATGGTGAGGATCAAATGAGGATCATGAGAGAAATGAGATCCAGTTTTCTAAAGGGCAATCCAAATGAAGTACTGCATTGGTCTATTTTGCACAGTGAATTTCAAACAGACCTGATGTTTTAATATTGCAGTCTAAACTGAATCTTTTATGTTTCAACTGATTCGTGAAAATTTCAGGTCACTATAAGTATCCAGATCCTAAAATGATAAAACCTAAAACCTGTGGCCCACCAAAACAGAAAGAAATCACTTGTGATGTATTCTTATGTATTGCACAATAGAACTATACAAAATAAACAGTACCTTAAAAAAAAAGAATAAACAAACAGAAGAAAATATTTTAGTGTTAAAAATGCAATTTAATCATTGTGATTGGATTAGCATTGTTTTTAATATTCGTAAAAGTAAGTTAATATTGAAGTACAGAAGGTACTCAATCTAAAAGAGGCTGGGTTTTTTATACATGAAGCAAGACAAAGTTGTTGCTTAAAGAACAAACCTCAGATTTTGTTAAATTTTGTAAATTTGACACAAAAGAACTGAATTGTTTTAATTTGTTAAATATACCACAGATTTTTGTTTTGTTCAAGTAATTTCAGGATATTCAACTTTTACTGGACATATTTAAATTTCATTTGATTTCAAATTCAAATAAACATTTTATGACTGACTTTTGCTGTTATAGCAAAAAACCGAACTCATGATACGCAAAACACTAAACTTCATACGTTCTTAAATGAATAAGGAGAAAACTAGCATGAAATAGGTAATATTTGTATTTAAATGCATTTAAATACAATTAAATTAAAAATTTTAAAAAAGAACAATGCGTTTAAAACAACTATAAAAACATACAAATATCATTGGTACCTAAATATTTAAAGTAATATCACTTTTCAAAACTAATTTGATCTTGATCTGCTTCTTACTTGTGACCACAGAATAATACTCTTGTCCTACCTTGCTTGGTAGTTACAAATCATGTGCAAAAACTGCAAGAAATATCTTTCAAATAATTAATATTTTAAAGAAAAAATAAAAGTATTGATTTTATTTAAATTAAAATTCAGACATGTTTTTTTCTTATGAAAATCATTTAAAACACATGTAAATGTTACCAAACACTCTTTTTTATTTAACCGTTAAATATAAATACAATATTCTATTGCCAGCTGA
Organism: Lagopus muta; assembly: GCF_023343835.1. Classification (NCBI taxonomy): domain Eukaryota; kingdom Metazoa; phylum Chordata; class Aves; order Galliformes; family Phasianidae; genus Lagopus; species Lagopus muta. The sequence goes on from NC_064472.1 coordinate 27,203,947, forward strand.
AGGCTCCTGCTATGCTACTGATACGTATGCAATTCATTCACTATGAGTCTCTGCAATTTTTATTCTCACAAAATAATACTACATAGTTAAGGTAGTCTGAAAGTTTGTATGAAATAATACATCTACATTGTACAAATGTATATATATATAAAACTACCTTAAGAATCAATATCAAGATATTTTATTGAATCACTTAAGTGCTAATGTAAATGTTCATCATTATTCCAAATAAAATTTAAAAGAATACTCGATTTTACTTGTTACACTGGTTCCCAAAAATAAAGTTGCATTCATTATGGCCATGCAGTAAAGCTAGACTATGTATAAGCCAATTTTCTTAATGGGAATAAGAAAACTTGAGTAAGTGCTGAAGAGAAGAGTTGATGCTCATACTTAAATGTCCAGAACAGTATTTATCATAATTCTAACAGCATGAACCTTCCCACAGCATTACAAGATACCTCCTCAACAGGGTTTTGAAAAGTACCATGTATGAGTAAGAGCAAATGTTAAAAGGAAAAAATATGCCAAAATTCTGAAAATACAAGAGTATTTTGAAATATGCTACCACACATACACTAAAGTAAAACAAAAGATAAAGAATGCAGGAAGTTATAACCAATTACTTACAAGCTAGATTATTTGATATATACATCTATTAACATGAATACTCTCAACAATATTTTTTTAATTTAAAAAAAAAAAAGCTTTTTGAGTTCTTGTAGAAATACATTAAGCTCAGACAGACTATCATGTAAGCATTCTCAAAATATTCACAAGTATTACATGCGTGCAAAAATATAAAATGTAAATATTTGCAACCCATCTTGGGAAATACTGTTTTTTGTTTTTTTTTTTTTAAGTTTCATGCTTGTGTCTTGATTTTTTTTTGTTACATATTAATTTCTTGTGTCACGAGAAAGTACTGTGTAGTACTTTACTAGCATAATTTTGTTGTACTTTCTTAAACAAACATCATATCAGTCAGAAAGAACATCTTAATGACTAAGTCCCAAAGATTTCACATCAGTCTGAAATACTTACTGTAGCTGGGGAAGTCCGTGTTGTATGAGTCACTGAATGACCAGAATTTTCCATTGAATTGCCAATCAAATAGGTCCCTCCTGAGCTGCTAATGAGTTGTCCTCCTGTGACACCCATCTGAATCCCTCCAGTGCCCACCATGCTATGAGAGGAGACCACTGTTGTCACCTGCGCAGAACTTCCTTGAGTATCAAAATAATTTCCCCCAGTGTTTTGGCTGTACATCTGGGTTTCTGTGTAAGGATAAGTTGTTGATCGGCTTCAAGAAAAGAAAACAAAAGGAAAATAAATTATTTGTATTGTTCATTGAGCTGAGGGAAATGTTGTATTTCTAGTACATATCTGCAATTGCCATCGCCAAATTAAAAAAGATTGGCAAACAATCCCTTCTCAGAGAATAACATTTCTGCAAATAAATGCACCAAGTAACTAATCCAGTAAAAATATTAAAACAAGTATTCACCAAGCCTTGCAGAAAAGTTTGTCAGCCTTACCTGAAGAGGATCAAAGAAAGGAAGTATGACAACAACTAAGAAGATGGACAGGAAGAGTTCATACAATAATTAATATAGAGCAAAAACTGTAAAGCTCCACCCATTTCAACTTTTTACAATCCTACCATAAAATACAGAATTTCAATCATACGCTATGTACTTTCCATACTAAGATGCAAAATTGCAAACAAATTATGTAAATCTCAGCCAAGAAAGCTCAGTGTTCAAGAATTCCATGTTAACTATTGATTTTAAATGTTTTTATACCTCTCAGTTAAAGCTTGAAATTCAGAACTTAATGGTATTTTAATATGTTTATTTTTACAGGGTGAATTTAAAATTGAACATGAATTTGTACTATGATGAAAAACTGCACTGAAGAAATAAAACCAAATGAGAATTATGACATTTGTAAAAAGCTTACAAAGATTAAAGAAGGTATGCAGCAAGAACATTTTAAAAATTATTTTTGAGCATGAAATATTCATGGCCCATTAATGAGTATACTCTTTAAACTATTCAGTCTGAAACTTTTTATCATGTTTCAAATTCTTAATCACTTATATTAAATCATTACCTTGCATGGGTTATAATCTATTCATAATTATTGAATAAGTACTCACTCCTTTGTTCACCAATTATTGAATATGTACTAGCTTTCTTCACCAAAATACATTTCAAAATTATTAACTGTATAGTATTCATTACTTCAAAGCAAAATACCTTATTTTTGAAAAATCTGCCTGAAAATTTCATCTTGTTTCACAGTAGCTAAGTTTTGTATTTTAGCAAGTAGGACAATAGAAATGCCAAAGAAAAGAAAATAATCAGTTTATTTAACCATTAATTTTATTCCTTAAGCATAAAAATCTGTAATGTTGCCTGTAATCAACTGACAACACTCATTAACTTGGATTTGCTTATGTTGAGATACAGTCTGTCCAAATAAATACAATTTAAATCTAGTAGGATTCTGAGAAAAGACAAGAGTTGCCAAATTTCTGCATAAGCCTACAGTTTATTATAATCGTAGAAACCACAAAATCATGCAAAACCATGCAACTAAATATGACAAAAAATTTCTGACATTTCTATCCAAGATTACAAGAGGAGGCAGCATTCAGTATTTATACAGTTGGTAGATCATTAGTACATCTGTCCAAGGCTGAGAAGTCAGTGTTTTTTTCCATTTATCTACACAAGGATTAGTTCCTTATTAAAACAGAGAAAGGTAATAGAAAATTACAGCTTGTTCTGTTTTTCTTTTTAAATTATGAAAGCTTAGTAAACAATAGACTCAGAGATAATGATCTTTTGCTTCAGAATCATTACTTTTAAGAGAAGTGAAGAACATATAGCACCTTATCAACAATCAAAGTCAGAATTTTTACTATCACCACAGACTTCAGAGACTTAGAGAAATTTCAGAACTAGATTTCAAATCCTGAAAGTTTTACAAAGCTCATACTATATTATTTCCTCTCAACCCTCTTTAAGTTAATAAAATTCTTTTTTATTTTGGGTATTGCAAAAGCTTCAAAATCAGCAGTATGAAACTTGAAAGTTAATCTACAAGAAATGCCTTGCAGACTCCTGAAAACAAAGCAAAATAGTTCATTTGGGAAACAGCACTAAAGTAGGCAGCTAATCTATTATTTCTTTGGAAAAGTAAAACCAGTTCTTTGCATTGCAGTAGCCTTTGCATATATTTAAGCATCATGCAGTCCTGATTCACCTGTTTGATCAAGCCAAGGTATCACTGTGAAACCTTGTGATAGCATTGAAATATTGCTTCCCTTGTGATGTAAAAGATAACTGCTAGCAGAGATGGTGTTACATCTGCCTTGGAAACATACAATTTATTGAATTTACAGAATTTACTCCAATGCAGTAAGGGTCAGTTTAGGAAAAAGTAGTAGTGGAAGTGCAGAATAAACAGTTCAGCAAAATGCTTGTGAAGGAAGTAAGCACTGTAATTTCTCCCAAAGGAGAAATATCCTATGAGGTACCAGTACAATATGGCAATGAATGAAAGGTGCTGATGATGGTAAAAACAGATACAGATAAAAGAAACAGACTGTCCACAAAGGACATAAGCAAGACATACCACACTTGCAGAAATGAAATTAAAGAAGTAGTACTTTGTACAAATGCAAAGTCTAGAAAGTGCTCAATGTTTCAGAAGACAAGTAAGTCACTCCCTGTGGAAAGGATAGGGAAAAGGAAATATCTGTTTGCTTTTACCTTGTTCTGATCTACAAATCATGTACAGTCCCTAAATAAGGACTGATTGTATTGCAACACCTAAATCTGCTTGTAACTACTTCTTATGACTGCACCAAGAGCGATCTTTGGGATAGATAGATGGGTTGGACTTTGAGATAAACATATTTGTTCCAACAACCAGGTTTACATCAGGTTCTTCTTGTACACCTGATTATTGGAGATCATAAAGCAAATCTTCAGCAACAGAGATCAATGATGTAATTAAAAGTGAGATAAAAGTGTTATTATTACATGCAACGATAATTGCAACTCAGCAAAGAGCTCTTAAACTAACTATAATAAAAACGAATTAATCTGGAAACCAAAAGATGCAGGCTATACCAACCGGATGAGGTGATGCTATGGAAACCAGTAACTCATAGGTTTTAACGTCACTGAATACAACGTGAGCTTTCAACACAAAACTGTGCAAAGAGAAAAATATGATGTTATACTCTTTAGATATACACAAAGGATAACCTGAAATAAGGAAGTTATATCCTATTTCTCCACAGCACTTGCAGCACGGATATATAATACATCCTCAAGTAGTCTGGCATATAGTCATTTCTTGCCCATTGCAAATGTTGTCACAGCACCATCTCTTATTTTTCTGTACAGTTGCATATTTAACCTCAGCAGAAGTAAAATCTTCTGAATGTTTATGAGGATTACTTTGGTGATACACCATGGCTTGAGATACGTTAGGAAACAGAATCTAACAGTTACTCCTACAGGAAGATTGTGGAATTCAGTATTTGTTAGAATGTGGCATTAGAAAGTTCATCAGAGTTCCAAATACATTAGGCTACAATGTCCTAGCTTCCAAAAGGTTGTGCAACCCAGACAGTGTTTAACTGGAGAGCATGTCGCACAAAGTCAAGATTCCACACTGGAAGTTATTGCGACTAGCATGAGCTGCACTAGGATTGCAAGGTATTGTAATTCACCTGTTATACATTATTTCTTAGATTTTATTATAGCATCATAGATTGGTTTGGGTTGGAAGGAACCTTTAAGATCACGTAGTTCCAACTCCCCGGCTATAGGCAGGGACACCTCCTTCTAGACCAGGCTGCTCAAAGCCCCATCCAGTCTGGCCTTAAGCACCTCCAGGGAGGGGGCATACACAACCTCACTGGGCAACCTGTTCCAGTCTCACCACTATCACAGTAAAGAATTTCTTCCTACTGTCCAGTCTAAATCTACCCTGTTCACTGGAATAGGCTGCCCAGGGAGGTGGTGGAGTCTCCTTCTCTGGAGATGTTCAAGACCTGCCTGGATGCCTACCTGTGCGACCTGCTGTAGGGAACCTGCTTTGGCAGGGGGTTGGACTCGATGATCTCTGGAGGTCCCTTCCAACCCCTACAATTCTGTGATTCTGTGATATACCCTCATACTGTTGCTACATGCCCTTACAAAAAGTCCCTCCTGGCCTTTCCTGTAGGAAAGGTACTAGAAGGCTGCTATATGAGCCCCCTCGAGCTTTCCCTCCTCCAGGCAGAAGAGCCCTCTCTCTCACTGCCTGCCCCTGCAGGGGTGGTGCTCCAGCCCTCTGATCCTCTCTGTGGGCCTCCTCTGGACCTGCTCTAACAGCTCAATGTCGTTCTTCTGCTGGAGGCCCCAGAACTGGATGCAGTACTCCAGGTGCAGTCTCATGAGAGCAGAGGGCCTCCCTCTTTAACATGACTTGCAAAACGTAATGCTAGAAATAAAACACATGGAGCTGTGTTAAAATGTTGTTATTAAAGGTGTATTTTTGACACGAAAGCAGACTGATTTCTAAATCCATTGTGTCTCTGCACTGACCTTAGAAATAAGTGTTCTGCATTTTATTTCAGACACAGACATATTACTATAAAATTCAGCTTTTAAGGACAATTCTGTCCCTTCAAAAATTCTGTTACTTTGAAAAAAAAAATTAAAAACAACACTGAAGGAGTAAATCTAGCTATCTTCTCTATCAGTTTTCAGAGTACATGTGTACAGGGGAAAAAAATTCTTCCAAGCTGCATCTATTACTTGATTCTATGTATATGTCAAGACTATGATCTACTTACTACTATAAATCTGTGCTCCTGACATCCCATTATGTCTCTGTATTTACATTAATTGATCACAGCTTCACATTTTCTTTGAGCAAATAATTGATGAAACCTTTTACATTTTTGCTTAGAAAGCATCACCTATAATATTATGGCAGTTTATGTCTTAGAAATGTCTACCTTGCTGAAGGATTTTTTTTTTTCCATTACTCTTCATCTTAGTAAAAAAACAAAACAAAACAAAACAAAAACAACAAACATTTATTTCTTTTCCCAGGATTTGGTTAGAATATCAGATAAGTTAACTCATGTATACTAAGCATATTAAATTAGTTTTCAATTTGATGTATACCAGTAACTTCTGTGTTTTGCAAAATAAGTAATTAGGAAGTGCTCTTTTATTATCCACTGTAGACACCAACTGGCAAAACAAAACAAAACAAAAAAACACTGGATAAAATGTACTTTTTTAGCTGAAGATGTATACCTTTATACTGTACAATTTGAAATGTTAGCAGCCTCCACAGAAGCTGTACAACCTGTCAGTGTCAAATGTTTGATTTTTCCCTAATTCTACCTTAAATAAATGAATGTTATAATAATAGTAATCTAGTAATAAACTCTGAAGTACTCAGTTGAGTTTTTGATGGATTGCCCAAACCATTGCAGCAGGTAGGCATTTAAGTATTTCATTTATATCAGTTCTGTAACCAATATTAGCCTTTAGTGGTATTTAGTTAAATATGGGATTATTTACTTATATATTTAATATGAAAAACAGTATAGATGAGAACTAAGATTTCGAATGTTTTAGCTGTATAGCAGATAAACATAACATTGCTACTTAAATGCAGAGTAGCTAGTGCTCACAATCAGTGCTTTGGTATAGCAATATAGCAGAAAACCTCTGTGCACAAAAACCTAAGAAAGTCAATTTCCCATGAGAAAAATATCCTGAATTTTCTTTAACTTTTTAGCATATTCCTGTGGTCCCAAAGCTGATAGTGAGTTTCATGAGAACTACAGAGAACAGGAGAGAGAAGGCCTCAATGAAGCCAATGGATTGCTGCGGCCTCTGAAGGCTGTGTGCCATATGCCATGTGAAGAAGGAAAAGTACTGTACACCCTAATACCTTATACAACAGAACATGATACAGAAATCAAATGATAATGGGGAAGGCTAAGCCATCAATTTCACTCTGCCTTCTGCTTCCTCACAAAAAAAGCCGCTCCTGTAACCAGACTATTAATTCAGGGTTTTTCACAACAGATCAAATGCAATGAAGTAATAAACTGCTTCCACAGAAACTTCTTCAATGGGTCTAAAGACAGCCAGAGGTGGAAGTACTGATTAAAAATGTACAATTTATTTCCACCAATCTCCCTGTTACAAGCATCAAAACCAACACTGACTGTGAAATTCTAAGTATCATATCTGTAACCGGAGAACAAAAATTTAAAGTATGCAATTTGCTCCATAAAGATAAAAACTTGATTTTCTTTTCACATATATTTTTTATGTATTTGGAAATTTAAAATATATCAGATAGATTCAGCTTTATAAAATTTACTTAAAATAGAGCTGTATTATTCAACATAAGGAACTTCACATTAGTTCTTACTCACTGATAGTTTTGCAGTCACAATCAAAATGTAAATATGTTACTGACAGACGCTGATTACCAATTACTGAGATCTTCCACAGTCAGTCCAAGATCTTTTTCCGCATGAAAATAAAATCATAAAAGTGCACACAATGCACAACTGTAGGAAAATCTATAAACCAGAGAATGAAGTAAGTGAAAACATTGGAGAATTCTTGCAAGTGGTATTCTCATCATCAGTAATTTAGAAAGATAAGGGCTGTTAGTTTGCAGTCATCTAAAAATTCTGGTGGTGAAGTACAACTGTCCTAGAATCCAAGAAATATGGTGTTGCCAATGTTAAGAACAGGGTTTGTACTAAATCTACTAGACCTCAAGACTTTGGCTTGTCAGACATCTTCTGTCTGGACATATCTATGCTGGCCTAGACCTTTGTTCTAACTTAGCTGTAACATTTATCATCTGGGAAATACTATGTAACCTATTTCAGTTTTATTTTAGCTTAGTACACATGCGGTATAGAAACTATTGTTATACCAGCACTGATGCATTTCTCCAAATAATAGGCAGTAACATAAAATAGCTGTTCTGTGTAGAATAAACAATCCATGACCGTAGAATCAAAATATAGCAAAGAGCACTATGTGTATGAGATGACTGTATTCAGCAAATGTAAAACACATAATATCTGGTAAATTAAGATGCAAACCAGAAATGGAAACCACAGAAGAATGACTGTCTTTCCTGTAGAAAACACATACAGAATTGCTGCGAGAGTATCTAGTGTAAGTAGAAAAACTCCACCATTGATCATACCTCTCTAGGCATAGAACTGTGACAGTGATAACTTGCTATAATTTTTCCTTACATGGAAGCCATTGACGTGAGTACACATAGGGTTAGTCGAATGGTAAGCATAACATCAGAGAAAAAAGAAAAGATGCTAGCAAGTACTGGAAAGATTCCAGGAACATAACAATTTGAATTGTACTCATAATAACCCTTCTATCAGACAGATAAAAGACTTCAACTAGAGAAACAGTAAATTGTTGGTTTTGCATCAAAGGTGTGTTTGGTCCACATTAGCTATACAAATCGTAGTACCATAAATTAGTGAATAATGTGAGGAATAAAGGCTACAGTTTGGATTCAACAGCATCAATTCTTAGGCAAACTCAACAACTAAACTCTCTTTGTTACACAAGAATTAGTAGAAAAAATATCAATTTTGAAACTAATCACATTACGTACATTATTAAACACTACAGTTTAAGTAAGAAAAAGTTCTTGTCTAGATCAGGGGCCTTGCTTGGCTTCTTAATACAGGCGCAACCACAGTATTTTTTATCCGTATCTACTCAGACAAACCTGCACATATTAATGCAGCAACAATTCATTTTAGCTTCAAGGTAAAGTGATGTGCATGACAAGCAAATGTGTTATTAACCATAAACAACTGTAGATAACATCAAATATTCTCAAGTATGTGATAAGCTTCACAATACAACCCTTGCAACATCATTATCCCCACAAATACAGCAAAACCAAATAACGTTAAGTGAAACCCAACAAACATCCTTCCATTAGAATAAAGAATCAGGTAACTGATTCAGGCATTCTTCCTAAATATTTAAAGTGCATCCTTTGTTGCTACTGTATATGGGTTCATGCTAGTTTATATATGTACTTTATTTTGTAACAAAGGGAAACTCATCAGACATACTGGAACTTTTATTCCAGTAAAACTGTACACTTAATGTTTTCACCTTAACTATGAGTTGCACATCATGAGTTTCATCATGAGATCATGAGAGTAGATTATGCAATATATCCTTTGTCTGATTTGAGTTGCAATTCAGATTTTGATTTGGCATAGTCATAAAATAAATCAAATATATAATCATAGAAAAACAACCCAAAAGACAAAGTAGTGATCACTCCTGTCAATCACATCATCTACAAACCTAACTGTTTGCTTAAAGTGCAACAGACATTTCAGAGTAGGAGTATGTTGACAAATTGGCTTTAACATAGTTATATGAATTTGTCAGAATCCAAAAAGCTTATTGTTCACACATTTCAGTAGGATGGATAGAAAAAGATGTACTGCAGTCTAAACACTTGCCTAAATATTTTTAGCATGAGAGGTTGGCCTCTGTGTTTTCTGTCACAGCAGAACTCAACACAGCTGTGTCAGCTTTGTTTAGGGATGTTGTGAGATTTTGGTTCACTTTCAGAAGTTTTAAAATGTCAATCCCACATTGATGTAGCTCTAAACAAACAAATTCAGTGGCAAAACAAGAAAAAAGTACATATTTTTTAAACCATGTAACTTAGGTAATCATAAAAACGGCAAATAGAAAACCAATTCTCTATTCTCTTAAGGAAGTTAGCCAGTGGTAACCCAGAACCCTGTTCCTTCATAACATTTTGTGCATAAGTTCAGTAACTTCCATTTACAGAAGTAACATTTGCCATTCTTAATCTGAAGTATGGAATTATAAAGGAAAATTAATTTCACAAGACAGCCTTTACGAATTCTGAGTAAAAACAAAGATCAGTTACATTCTCAATGGAAAAATAAATCTCCAGAAAGGTTAATGTTCCTAAAAATTTTGAAAAATAAATTTTATCACTGGTAAATTCTCCTTTTATATGAGGAAAAGACAATCTGGATTAGGCTCACTTGTTAAGTGATCACTAGCTAAGTGCTATATCCCATTAACTGGTTCTACAGAAACTAACAAATATTTTCACATACAGAAACACAAAAAAAAAACATGGATTACTGTAGATTTATTCTAACAGTAACAAGTAATATTTGGTTCTCTTTTTATTAAGGACTGTAAGCAGTCACGTAGTACCCAACTCACATTGCGAGAAGTGCGCTTGCTATCAGCTCACGTGAGAACTTACAAGTGCTAAATGACAAGAGAAGCTTGCATGTACTAATTGCAAATGGAAAGCTACAGACTACACACAGAACAACAAATGCTGACAACCCCTATGTGCTATATCTGGGACAAGCTGGAGACCATGGACTACTTCAAATCCAGAACTGGATATTCTAGAAGTTCAAACTCTTCTGTTTAAACAGGAACAACAATGTAGAGGATTCATTCTTTATAAAAATTCTTATGAAGGACCATAATTACTTCATCCTCTGAGGGTTTATTAATTTCAGGGGAAGATGCTTACTGAGGCAATGACATTCAGCATAACATAAAAGGGTCCACCATATAATATTCATAATTAGTTTTCAAATTACCCTTTGTCATCTAGGAAAGAGGAAATATTGGCATCAATTCTTTTTTCAGAAAACTTTTTCCACATTAAATATTAACTTAATGAAAGCTTGCTAGTATTGGAAAATATTTATCTTTAATTCATGGAAAACAAATGGTAACACTTTCAGAAACATGACAATCATCACTTAAAAATAATTCACTCATTAAAGAAGTATAAGCTACGTTATAGAATCAAGTTCCTATTTCTACCTATTTTTGAAGCACAGTTTAGAGAAGAAATGGTTAGCAGCTGTATCAGAAGCATCAATATAAATGTATAGCCTCCTGTATGCAAACAGTATGTTAGCGCTGTTTATCCATTCATAGTTTGTAAGACTTATTTTTCCCAGCCACCCACTCATCTTGTATTTTTCTTAGATATGTGTTTGAATGGCTTAAGTGGGACGAGACCTTAAAGATCATCCAGTTCTAACTCCCTTGACATGAGCAGGTTTGCCACCCACCAGATCAGGCTGCCCAGGTCCCATCCAATCTGGCCTTAAACACCTGGACATCTATAGCTTCTTTGGGTAACCTGTTCCAATCTCTCACCATTCACTGGGTGAAAAATTTCTTCTTAACAACTGATCTTTATCTTTCCTCTTTAAAACCATTCCTCCTTATTCTATCACTGTCGCAATGTGTAAAAAGTCAGATTCTGATTATCATCTCTTAAGAACTAGAAGGCAGCAATGAGATCTTCCCTGAGCCTCCTTTATGCTAAACAAGCCCATTTCCTTCAACTTTCCTTCCGAGGAGAGGAGCTCCAGCCCTCTGATCATCCTCATGGGCCTCATCTGGACCATTAAAACAGCTCCACATCATTTCTGTGTTGGAGGCCCCAGGGCTGAGTGCAGTACTCCAGATGGGGCAGAGAAGAGGGAGACAATGATCTCCCTCATCCTGCTGGCCTCCCCTCTTTCAGTGCAACCCAGGATAAAATTAACCTTCTGGGCTTCAAGCACACACTGCTGTCTCATGTTGTCCTGCTTCAAGCCAGGGATGAAACTAGATGACCTCCAATGGTCCCACAGATTATTCATTCTATGTATCTGAACTTGCATGTTGGTGAAAATAACTTGATGGTGGAAAAGCATGTTTAGTTGAAAAGGAAACATACAGTAATAGCCAGAAAAAAGGCTTAAGAATCAGCAAAACAAAATAGTGTTACCCTCCTTCCTCTGCCTCTCCTATTCCTCTGGAAAAAAATATTCTTATTGTTTTATTAAATAAAGGAATTAAATTACATTACTACTTCTGCTAATAAAAATCCAGCCATTGCAGGATTTTATGTATTTACCACTAGAACTGCACCCAAGAAGACAGAAAGCCTATGGGAAGAGATCTTTTTTTTTTACAAAGATGGTAATGCTATAATAAAGTTAATAGCAAAACTTACTCATAGACCTAAAAGGTGCTTCTTCAAACAGCACCATGCTGGATAGGTAATTTCATTTAAGACCGACTAAAACACAACACTTATATCTTAATGAACTGAATTTAGCTTTCAAATAATGATAATTTTGACTCAATCATTTTTCTTTCCAGCTTAAAATACAGGTGTTGAAAGAATCTCACTGACAATATATATTTAACTTTACATTTTAGTAAACATTCAAATGCTAATCATTTGCCAACTTACATAGCTCCATTAGTGTAGACTGTGTCGCTTCCTTCCACATACTGAACCTGGGTTGGGTAGACATGCTGTACTTGCTGTACAGTTTGCACTTGCTGCACCTGAAAACAAGAGCATCATAAAATAAAGATACTGTGATAAAAGGAAGGAACAAAGCCTCAGTGAATTTCCTGGCTTCTAAACAATATGGGACGTCACTGTTCTCAAAATTACTAAAGCTGGTGACATAGTAATAATGCAGAAGAATATTGTTTTTACAAAATACTTCTATTTTAAATCTAGTAAGAAAAATCTTAACATTGAAAATGTACGTTCATGCAACACGCATACTTCACTGCTAAAGACAGAACTAACTAAAAAACATAAAAGGATAAAATGAAGCATAATTATGCTTTGCAACAAGGAATTATATTTACTAAAAAGTATCCTTTGTCCACACATATGCTTTTCCTTATTCCATTTAAATCTGAACAATACAAATTTTAATATACAGCTTAACGTGCAAAAACACACAGCTATGGTGTGCTGCACTAAATTCAGAAATAAAGGTTTAGATCAAAACATTTTCGCATCTGTTTAATTGGAGTTAAATTACAGTGGTAAAAGGCTTTTTCGATTAATGTTTTGACTTAAAGGTATGCCAATGAATCAAAAACCTCATTCTGAGTAACTCTTCTTCCAGAATATCAGCAGCTACAACACATTCCAAGGTAAGCTGTTTCTAATGTTAATGAGATAAACAAAAAGAAGTAATAAGATATTATTATTTTCATCTATACTGCTAAGATAGCATGTCTGCCTTGTTAAAACATATCATTGGACAATTCCTTGGACTCATATGCTATGTAAAGCAGCTTCAGGTTATGCATATTTCCTGTCCAGTCTTAATTTTTTGTCTTCTGCTATAGCAGAGATTAAGAAATCCATATTTTACATGAGCTGTTGTTGAGATAAGCTGTATTTTAGCTCAGGTGCAGTCCAGAATCTAAAGAAAGTAAAATCACTGAAAGACTTCATAGACGAGCAAACCTTGCAGTAGGAACTGAATAAAGCAAGAGACAGTGTGCATGTTTATGCAATAGATTTAGTGTAAACTAAATGACTGCTGATTTTCTCAGATGTTTTGCTAGGTAGCATCTTCTTCATGACCCAGTTGCTCCTGAGAATTGCAATAATCAGATGTATTTGAGTCTCAAACATTTGATGGATCATCTCCCAAAGCTCATTAAGAATATCTTCATTTTAATATCTTAACTCCACAATAATCTAAAGAGTTTTAAAATAATCATAAATTTCATAGCCTATTACAGTATTGACTCAGACTGTGAAAGGAAAATCTAAATTTTCACAGGAAGTTTTTCTTAGTTCAGTATTAAAATACGAATTCAGAAAATTAACAGTGTTTTGAAACCAACTTTACCAGCATGATAGAAATGTTGACACACTGTATGATACTTAAATTATCTATTTGCAGTTACAGCTTTCTGATGTCACATAAATCATTATATAATTATATAATTACATAATTGGCATATATATAAACATGAAATACAAATTCTCCATTTCAAAAAGAAGGCTGTAAGAATATTTCTAAATACTAAGGCAAAATGTTTATGTGCTTCACTGCGAAACATACGTGCCACAGATCACAGTGGTTTCAAAGCCTAACTCTAAAAGTATCTCTAGTTCTACAATAGCCTGTAATTAATGGAAGAGTGATCAGGGCACTGAACTGATCTTCCTAACCCATGTATGGAGAAAATATCTTTAAGCAGGCTTTGTTCATAGAGCCAGTAATTTGTCACCTGTTATGTAATGGATTTGTTCCATTTTCTGTCCCAGTAGAAAAGCTGGGGAAACGTGAAATTATGCCATTATTAAAATGTTTCCATTCAACCTCTCCCAAAAAGCACTTCACTCCCTGCTCATAAAGCACTGAAAGTGGCTTACTCCCTATGAAAAAAACCAACACAACACTACTGTGTTTTATTAATAAAAGGAATTTATTTCCTCCCCATAACCTGCATACTTCCTGTCAGCAAATGCAGGTCATATTCCCATTCTGTACAAGCTATTATATTCTTGTTATAAGAATGTAATACTCTTGGATGCTTCAGTTTCTCTGAAACTCAGTACTGCTCAAGCTGATTGACTCTGATGCCAAAGGAAGCTTTAGTGACCACACTGTTTTGCAGAGTATATACCTATGACTTTCTCTACCTTTTTAAGGTTTTAAAATACTTTTCCTGACAAGGAACGACAAGTAAGTCACCTTTAGAATAAATTTGTGTATGGAAGTTCTATGGAGCTGAAAATTGTTGTTATACAATAACTTAAATTCCATTTTTATTTCCTATTTTACTTCATTTTGGGAAAAAAAGTTTCCAGGAAAGTTAAATTAATTTAACTGCCTTTGGATTATTATTATTTTTTCTTTCATCTTTTTTTTTTTTTTCATCTTTTTTTTCATCTTTGATTTTTTTCTGTTCTGGAGTTCCATAGTAGAGTTTTATGAGATCCATATTTGTACTAGCTATGTGAAAATTAGGGATTTGTTTTAGCTGAAAATATCAGGAGGTACTCTTTTGCTCAAAAGACATGAGGCTTAAATACAGCTGTAGAGGGGAAATGCTCTTATTCCATCCTTATGCAGTTGCCTCTTATTCTGAGCCAAAATTTTATATTTGCTAAAACAGCACAGATATATATAGCGTTATTTGAAGAGCGGTGTCCTCAGGAGTCAGTACCAATTCCCTTTATTAAATTCATCAATGACATCGACAGCGGGATTGACTGTACCTTCAGCAAGTTTGCAGATGATACCAAACTGTGTGGTGTGGTTGACATGTCTGACAGATGGGATGCCATCCAGACCTAGATAGGCTTTAGCAGTGGGCCCCGGTGAAGCTCATGAGGTTCAACAATGTGCAGGGTCTTGCACCTGGGTTGCAGCAACTCCCACTATCAGTACAAGCTGGGGGATGTAAGGATGGACCACAGCCCCACCAAAAAGGGCCTGGGGGCACTGGTGAACGGCAAGCTGGACACCAGCCAGCAATGTGCCCTCACACCCCAGAAATCCAAACCTGTCTTGAGCTACACTAAAAGAAGCATGGCCAGCAGGGCAAGGGAGGTGATCCTTTATCTCTATTCTGTGCTGGTGAGATCACACCTGGAGATCTGCATCCAGGTGTGGAATCACCAGTCCATGAGCGACAAAGACCTGCTGGAACACACCCAGAAGAGGGCCACAAAAATGATTCAAGGGATGGAACCCCTCCCCTAAGAGGACAGGGCTGAGAGAGCTGGGGCTGTTCAGCCTGGAGAAGGCTCCAGGTAGACTTGGTAATAGCCCTTCAGTATCTATGGGGAGCAACAAGAAAGAGGAGGACAGATTCTTTCGCAAGGTCTGTTGTGATAAGACAAAGAGAAATGGTTTCAAACTGAAAAAGGGGAGACTTAGGTTGGATAGAAGAAAACAGTTTTTTATGATACAAGGTGTGAGGTATGACAGTGTGTAAAGATCTGCAGTGAATCAAGCCTAGAGATGCATTTTTTACATTTATATTGCACTTGCTTGGAACTGAGAATTAAAGAAGAAATCATACAAGAAGCAGTATCATAAATATATTATGTAAAGACATAAGTGTAAATATTCAGTAATATAAATTTAATTTCTGTGAGTTACTCCATGAAGTATACAATAATCTACTGCCAGAATCACATGGAGTATTACTAGTGCTTTTTGGATGCATTAGCAAAAAGAACAGACTCAGAAAACAGCTTGCCTTCCTAGGTAGCTATTTTAATTTCAGCAAAATAAAATCATTAAAGCGGAGCAAAACAGTTCATTTAGCAGCCTACAATATCATGTTCTACACTACACTGTGAACAACTACCCCTCCTGATTTTTTTTCAATCTTCCCAAAGCTCACAGCCACCTACCTGTTGCTGAACTGGTACTTGCTGTACTACCTGCGTGGGCACTGCTGCCTGGCCAGCCACAGATGTCTGTAAAGTCACAGTTGAACCTGTATCCGACCCAGCTTCTGACGTCTGCATCGTGATCTCTGAGTAAAATTAAAAGCAAAATTGTAAGATTAGTGCATCTATTTATTTTATTATTTTGGCACTTATTATAGCACAGCAACTTGGGGGTTTTGTTACCCTATTTGGAGCATAAAATCAGCTAGTATCAACGTTGGTGTTCGCTAAAAGGCTTTTCTCGTACTAGCATACTGCAAATGCTAGTTTTTTTATCTTAGTATTATCTTACATTCTTTTATTTACATACATAGAAACATCTCACTTAGGTATCTGAATTTTGTCACTTTGGGGACAACTCAGCAGTAAGCATTGTCTTCCCCACGCTTGTAGATAACCGGTCAACATTCAAATCTTTTCCTTTTCTGTCTTCCTAAATTTTATTAAAAAGTCTATATAAAATTCAAAGCTAAATCAACAGACTACAGAATGAAGGGATATAATCTGGAAAGACTCTAAAAAGCACGTAAAGAGTCACAGCAAAAAAGAACTCAAATAACCTTCAGTAGAAAGCATTACATCAACCTGTGTAGTTGTAACTATGAGAAGGAGGAACTCATTGCCAACAAAACCATACAGAAGTAGGTAAGTAGTAGAAGAGCAGCAAGAATTTTGACACTGACATTTGAAAAGGAACAACTGGAATCTGGATTCAACATAAAAAAGTTAAGAGAGACAAAGAAAATGCCCTAAAAAGAAAACATTATCAAAAAGACAACTGAGGAAGACTTTTGCTCTACAGGGAATATACAGGGAACTACAGGATTTCTCAATTTTGCGTGGCAGAAGTAGCAATACAATGGACTGGAAGGCAAATCAACATTAAATGAAAATTAGGAAGTAGATTAAAAAAATAATAATAACTGCAGTGGGTTATTAATCAGTATAAATAAGAACCAGATGAGGCAGTTACTTCATTGCCTAATACTTTCAAAACAGAAGCCTGTGTACTTCTGTGAAGGATTACAGTGAACACAATAGTAGTCTCTAACCTAAATGCTATCCAAAAATCTGACTTGTCTTAATCCCTATTCATCTATATTGGTACCAGCATATTCTGTCAAATTGAGGACCAGTATCACTAAAGATGAGTAGTATTATAATCCACACTAAAATAAGTTCCTATGAAAAGTCTGCAAATATTCAGAATACCAATATGTGATTTTTTTTAGCTTAACTGTGTAAGTACAGATGGGTAGCTGGGAAGAAAGTATCATTTAATCTCCTCCAAACAAAGAATCCCCACCAAAAAAAAAAAAAAAAAGAAAGAAAAAGAAGACCTACAACACTTTCTGAAACAAAGCCATTACTGAAAATGTAATGACTCGCGGGCATACTAATTCATAGGAGGAAGAACTTGTTATTGCACAACTAAACCTAAAAAGCTCATTAGAAACTTCAATATTCTCCTTGCTTGACTACTGAACCAGCTGCAATAACAGACCTTCCTTTCAAGGCTGTGTTCCAAAGTAGTTTAACCTGATTTAAAGCCAGGTTTCTGCAGTCCCTCATCCTGACTGTGCATGCAAATTAATTTGAGCAGGAAATAGACATATAAATTTGGCATGGGTAAGGGACAAGCTGAGATAGGACCTTGCCATCTGAGAACAACACTGGCTTAAACTTTGTGACCCATGCCATCAGAGATTGTACTGCTTTTGAAATATTCTGACTGAAAACTAACAATCAAACTTGTCTTAAGTAACTCAATAAGCTCTCAAAGTTATTATGATGCCTGACCTCTATACTTCTTTACAGCACACCTGGCAAAATTTAAATGCAGAAAGAAACCAGACTTCACAGATGACTACTGAAATGTTAAAAGTCCTAATTAAATAAGGGCTTAAAATTCTGATTAAAAATGGGTGTCCTCAGGATAAATGCATTTACTGTGAAAGAGCAAATTCCATTCCTTTTTTGTGCACGTTTATAGAAAATGCAACATAAAATCCAAAATAGAATTATTTAATTTGAAGAACAACATCACAATTCACATATCAGTCTATTTTAACTGAACAATATTAACAAGAACAGTCAACTTCCAGTAGTACAGACCAGGAAAAAAAATCTGTTTTCCCATGCAATCATTTTTTAAAGTGACTTGTAGGTGCACAAAACTAAATTTCTCCACATTGTAAATAAACTGAGTTAGAGAGTTAGAAAACTATTTTTGCAAATAAAGGCAAAAAGGGAATTTATATTTTATATAAATATGCTTACAATTATCTATGGAAATAACATATATGGCACTGATCTTCATATCTTTTGAAGAGAGTCACAGCACAGCACAATGGGATACTGAGTGTTTTTGGGGGTTAACAAAACAAAAAAAATTGTCGTAACAACTTTCCCAATTGAATGAGCATTTTAGCTCTAACATTTTGCTGAACTTTTACTTATACAATGTAACCATTTTCTAAATTGAACAATTCAAGTTTTTCTCAGTTCTTGCTCAGCATCAAGCCACTGCGAACAAGATAAAAAACTGGGTGAGTTTGAAATTTTTAGAAGAAAAGCAATGAAACTGGCTGTTACAGGAAACCATGAGTTTCAGGTTGCATTTAATCCCCTTGCAGATGATCTTCCAAATCCTAAAGCCAAAGATTTTTGTAAAGAAATATTCTTATTACATAGAAAGCAAAGTGACTATTAGCAAATTTTTTTTTTTTTTTATTGAAATTATTTAGAAAAAAAGTACTATTTTGCCTCTCCATTAGGAAGAAAAAGTGAACAATCAAAAAGAACTAAAATGCATTATTTCCTACCATCCTTTAGCTTTACTTGTAATTACATGCTGTTTTCCCAGTTAGAGTGTACAAACATGTCAATCACTGGAAGGGAGGAAGAGTGCTGACTATAGCTAGATATCATTTTGACTGTAAGAGTCTGTTCCATATTGCCACATCTACGTTAGTTACCATGCTACATCTCAGACACAGTACTTGATCACTACAACTGTAATTCAAGATGCTTGAAATATCAGATTGGAGTTCTTCAATCTAAGAGTGAATATCATACATTCCTGTCTTTGCAGCACTTGTCAGGGAGCGTGTCTAGTTGACATTAGTGCAGAAAAAGGTAACAGCTTTGTGACAAGAACAGAGGATACCCAGATTGTAAGTCAGTCATCAGTTACTGTGGAGAAGCAATGAGACGGGAGATCACAAGTGTCAGTGCTAGATGACAGTCTGTTGTTAGGTACTGAAGGATGCTGAAGGATGCTGGAGTAGTCAAGAATCAAGGTACTTTGAACCCAGTCCTATAAGTGGCAGTGTCCACATAATAATACATAAGACATTAAAGGGACACATGAGAGTAAATCCAGAGCTTTGTGGGAGAGAACTCCAACAGAGAACTGAAAGATACCTCTGGGAATCCCATGGCCTGTCCTCGGACAACAGTACAGCCAGCATTGCTACACTGACCTGACAAACTTCAAATTTTGTCATCTCATCAATCTGTACTTGGCACTGGTAAGGGTGCACCTCAAGCACTGTGTTCAGTTTTGAAGCCTGAAGTACAAGAAAGACATTGAGGTCCTGGAGCATATCCAAAGAAGGGCAGTGAAGTTGGTAAAGGGTCTGGAGCACAAGTCTTACTAGGAACAGCTGAGAGAACTGGGATTGTTTAGTCTAGAGAAGAGGAGGCTCAGGAGAGACCTTACTGCCCTCTACAACTACCTGAAAGGAGGTAGTACTGAGGTGGGGGTTGACATCTTCTTCCACCTAACTAGCCATAGGAGAAGGGGTAATGGCCTCAAGTTGAGCCAGGGGTGGTGATCATAGCGCACTGGTGACTGAGTTCATTTAATCTTCACATCTGGCTGCCAGTTTGGTGTCAGCAATGCATTTAAGCATTAAGCCCATACAGTGTGATGTGCTGCTCTACCTCAGAGTCACTGTACACTTCTACTGGGGGATGAAAAGGTGTGAAAGACAAAACTGTTTCTCTTTTCTGTCTCAAAGCTTACTTTGTAAGGCCCTTCTGGTGATAAGAGTCTAACTAACTGACTCTTTCAGATTATCTAGAGGGGGGTGAGTGATGGGTATCACCGTGCCACAGTACTTCTGATTATAAAGATAAGCAGAAGTGGGGCAGTCTTTTTCGGGGTTGCGGCTTGAAGGATCTGACCAGTGCAAAAGGCGATAATGCTTGTACATGGCAATGAAGGCACCGCTCCCTGCTGGCTTATCTGTTTGGCCAGGTCTGTCACACTAACAGAGAGTAACTGAGTAACTGAGAAATGGGGGATAAAAGGCTATCACTAAACTAAGGACTTTGGAGAAGAACTGGCAAAGAGGGGAGAAACCTGTTCAGAAGAGATCCCCCAGGGCCTGCCTGCTGCAAAGCTTCTTGGCTCTCTCCCATCCCCCATGGTGACTGGATGAGTTCCTGAGATCCACAAATGACTACAAACCAAGCTGGACTCACGATAGTGAATATCTTCTCTCTCTCTTGCTCTCTGCAAAAACTCCTTGTTCTTATCTCCTTTCTATCGCCCATCTTCCCTTCCCCATATCCTTAAGCAATTAGGATTTGTATCAATTTAATTTGTATAAATTTTAATTTGTATCAATTTAAGCAATTAGGAGTGAGACAAAAAGATTGAGCACAGCCCCACCAAAAAGGGCCTGGGGGCACTGGTGGATGGCAAGCTGGACAGTAGCCAGTAGTGTGCCCTCACACACCAGAAAGCCAAATGTATCCTGAGCTACACTAAAAGAAGTGTGGCCAGCAGGGCAAGGGAGGTGATCCTGCACCTCTACTCTGCACTAGAGATCACACCTGGAGACCTGCATCCAGGTATGGAATCATCAGTCCATGAGAGACAAAGACCTGTTGGAACAAACCCAGAAGAGGGCCACAAAAATGATTCAAGGGATGGAACCCCTCCCCTATGAGGACAGGCTGAGAGAGCTAGGCAGCCTGGAGAAGACTCTAGGGAGACCTGATAACAGCCTTTCAGTATCTGAAGAGGAGCTACAGGAAAGAAGAGGACAGACTTTCACAGAGTCTGCTGTGATAGGACAAGGAGAAGTGGTTTCAAACTTAAAAAGGGGAGATTTAGTTTGAGTAGAATTTTCCTGAAAAAGTCACCTACAAGTGAGGGTGGTGAGGAATCGTAACAGATTGCCCAGAGATATGGTGGGAGCCCTGTCCTTGGAGATGTTCAAGACCAGGCTCAACAAGGCTCTGAGCAACCTGATCTAGCTGCAGGTCTCCCTGTTCATTTGGGGGATTTAGACGACATGACTTTTAAGGCTTCCTTCCAACTCAAATAATTCTATGATTCTATGACTAATAATCTCATAGCTTAATTGGTAGCTCTAGACTGATTTATCAGAAGGTAGGCCAGGATGGCTACTGCATGGCTGGGGAATATAAACTTTGCTGTCAGTTTTTCTTAAGCAGAAATATACCTAACGACTTCATATTCATTTATTGAAACATATTTTTTTCATCTCTCCGCTCTAAGTCTTTATCCTAAATGCAGTTCTTCACAGTGGCACATTATACATCACAGACTTACTCTTGCAGATACCACACAGAAAGTATGGAAGTAAACTTTTACTGTCTTCCTATTCACTATTAGTTTTTCGAACATTATGTTCCTGAGTCAGCCAACATATTTGTTTTGTATTGCATCAGTGTTCCTTGAACAGATTTTGATTATCTAGATTATGTCTCTGCATTTCTCACTTCTGCTACATATAAGCAACAGTACTGTATATTTCATCAGAAAAGATACCATCTTAGCCTAATGGCAGTCAGGTGTATCACAAGTAACAGATGCTTGTTTGATAAAGATTCTTTTCATTCTGTCTAATTAAGGAGTTGGGCACACCCACCTGTTAATGATCTTGCTTTGTTTAGCTAGATCCTGCTGTATCACATGTATGGAAGCTACAAAGGGCACATTTTGAAAGAAAGTTAATTAACCCCTCCAAGTGGGAAAAATATACTGCCCAAGCCCAGCTGCTGAATGTGAGATTAGTAGTTCTTCAGTCTAGCAGATAGAATAAAAGCAATGCTCTTTAAAGCAAAACTCTTCTCTAAAATTTCACGTTGTCTGTTAAGTTCCCTAGCAATTTCTTTATACACAGACTCAATAGGTCCTCATTCTGTTTTTTAGACTTGAAATATCTAGACTAAATGGTTAAGGAGTCTAACTCTTATCAATTACTAATCAAACAAGATTGTTAAAATGTGTCATATTAATGATTACTGTTTATTTTGCTGCTGGACTATTTTATGCTGAACTTATTTACTTTTTTTTAACTGCTAGAGTTTTCAAAAGTTTTGATCAGCTACATATGCTTTATTGTCTACACAAAATAATTCATCAAGGCAGAAAATAGAAATGTGTTATTTACTTTTAAGCGTGTAGGAAATTTCTTTTTTCTTCTCTTGAAGGCTAAATTAAATGAACCAGAAGGTAAAGTGAACAAGATCTTGTAATAACATGCAGTAACAATATGCTTCTAAGGGTCAGAATAAAAAGCTAATCTTCACATATTAAGAATTTATAATGATGAGTCATCAGTACACTTATGAAGAATTTCTGGCTATACAGTGTGTTTTCACATCACAGTAAAGGAAAGCTTCTCAGAACATCAACTTTCAACAGGTAATCCAGAACACTTCTTTCTTGGCCAATAGTATATATTGAAACAAGTATTAATAATACCCTAGAGTTTCAGGTAAGCATTCCTTTTTAATATTTGTGTAAATAAACATTTTATGAATAACAGTCTTCAAACAAGAAATGCTGAATGAATGCAAGGAGCCAACTGTAGTTATTAGCAGTAAAGAAGGAAGTTTATACACGCCATTCACAGTGACAAAGGGTAATATTATAAGTACTTGTAGAATATTAACATATTTCCATGTTTTAACACCAGTTTCTTACTAAATACAGATTACTTGCTTGCCTTAAGATTATTACACCAAAGCAAGCAGATGAACACTGCTGCTATAAGGATGGGTTGCTAATACTTCAGTTAACAACATGGATTTCATTAATCTTTTAATCTTTTTAAGGATCTATGGGATGAGCAGTGATTAACTGAATGGCACAGAATAAAGTATATAAAGTGATACTGTGTGTTCACATATAATTTACATTAGCATAATGCTACAATAGCAGAGTGATAGCAAGAGGAAACAGATATACACAGCTGGAAGGGACCAATGGAAGTGGTTACTGTTGCCAACTCCAAAAACACAATAATAAAAATGAAAAAAAATGTTAGGACAATCATATTACTAAGCATCTAAGAGAAATACTAATCAAAGATTGTCATAATGAAATTCCATATTTCCAGAAAGTCACAGAGAACAAGCACATTGACACTCAAGCTGAATGAATGTCATAATCCTTTCATTTTCATCAACTTACTAATTTTATCTGCAAACACCTCAAAATTGCATTTGCCCTTGGTAGGCAATACATCAATATTACACATCCAGCCTACAAATCAATACACACGAACAACAAGATTACCTTCACAAACAACAGAACAGAACAAACTTTTGAAGAGATGTTCTACTGAACTGATATTAGCAAGTACAACAGTTACAGAAAACAAATCTAGCAACTCATCAATTACTTTAATTCTATTACCAGACACTAATTTTTCAACCAGAGATTTTGTAAGTGGAAAAGTCCAGGTGATGTTCTCCATGATCCTGCCAACAATGTGAAAAAGTATGAGGAGTAGGGTGCTGATACCATGTGTCAACAGTAGGTTATAGAACTGGTGCTGACAACAGGACACTGGGTTCTATGACAACTGGACTCCAAGGATCATTGTTTGCTTACTAGAGATAGCATCCATTTCATTAAGTGGGGCTAAAGCTATCTTTGCCATCAGGAAAGCTCATTTTATAATGAGGGATTTAAACCAGGAGCAGCTGGGCTGTGGGTCCAGTTACCAGCGGTTTTGTAAGGGGATAGTGGACAGAACAAAGGGCCTGGGGTGAGATGAATGAAAGGCAACATGTAATCTACAAAAAAGGGCTTAAGTGGTGCGACCCGAAGTATTTACATGTAAACAAGAAAGTCCTACAAGATAAACCACCTACACCCCTTCTGGGCTAGGCTGCTTCTCTGAAGTGGTTGTACACAAAGGCACAGAGCATGAGAAACAGTGAACAAGCTAGACATCTGTGTGCATTTCCAGGGCCATCATCAGTATTGCAAAGTATACAGAATTCTTTGTATGGTGCTTCTTTTTCAGTTCTTGCATTTCTCAAAGGACATAGTCACTGCTTTAGTTAAAAAATTGCAATTGGATATTTTTGTTAAGAGTAATAGCTCCTGAAAAAAGTGTTGAAAACAAAAACTGGTAATTCTAGGCTAAGTACCTCTATTCAGCATGACTGCTTTAGTGTCAGATAGAATTCCTAGCTTGATCCAAGATCCTGTTCTGATGCACCAACGATACTGTCAAATTAATTATAAAGTCTATCACTACTTCTTCA
Source organism: Lagopus muta (assembly GCF_023343835.1). Classification (NCBI taxonomy): domain Eukaryota; kingdom Metazoa; phylum Chordata; class Aves; order Galliformes; family Phasianidae; genus Lagopus; species Lagopus muta. The sequence goes on from NC_064472.1 coordinate 27,228,853, forward strand.
TAGTTTCGAAAATGCTTAACAAAATGTATGTTGGAGAGTGAACATAACCTAATACTTCAAGCAGCGGTAACCACTACTCAAGGCACTTTGCCTAGCAGCTAATGCTTTCTGAGAAAGAGCATAAGTGCAGTGCAACACCTGGAAAAAAAAAAAAAAAACCAACAAAAATTATCTCAGTTGTGCACTGCAAATATGGTACTGAAAGTAAATTCAGATTTAGCTTCCAAGGTCAGTTCTGTTATTTTTTCTAATGAGATACTGTATTGCAGTTCTTTTGTCTAAAGCGTGCATGTGAAAACCAACATTAACAAAAGAGAGGAAAACAACATATAAAAATAGAAGTGTTGTTTGTTTTCACAGAATAATAGAATCATTAAGGTTGGAAAAGATCACTAAAATCATCTAGACCAACTGTTAACCCATCACCACCGTGCCCAATAAACCATGTCCATCAGAGCCACATCTTCATGATTCTTGAGCACCTCCAGGGACAGTGACTCCACCAGTTCCCTGGGCTGCCTGTTACAGTGCACCACTTTTTCTGAGAAGTAATGTTTCCTAATATCTAATCTGAACTGCTCCTGGATCAACTTGAGGCCATTACCCCTTCTCCTATGGCTAGTTAGGTGGAAGAAGAGGCAAACCCCCATTCTCAGTACCACCTCCTTTCAGGTAGTTGTAGAGGGCAGTAAGGTCTCTCCTGAGCCTCCTCTTCTCTAGACTAAACAATCCCAGTTCTCTCAGCTGTTCCTAGTAAGACTTGTGCTCCAGACCCTTTACCAACTTCACTGCCCTTCTTTGGATATGCTCCAGGACCTCAATGTCTTTCTTGTACTTCAGTCTTCAAAACTGAACACAGTACTTGAGCTGCACCCTTACCAGTGCCAAGTTCAGAGGGACAATCACCTCCTTGATCCTGTTGGATACTCCATTTTTGACGCAAGGATCCTGCTGGCTTTCTGGGCCCCCTGGACATACTGCAGGCTCATGTTCAGACTGGTGTCAACTAAAACCCCCAGATCCTTTTTCTCCACACAGCTCTCCAGCCCCTCTGCCCTAAGCCTTTAGTGATGCATGGGGTTGTGACTGAAGTGCAGGACCTGGCACTTGCTTTTTCTGAACTTCATACAATTGATCTCAACCTACTGATTCAGCCTACCCAGACCTCTCTGTAGAGCTTTCTTACCTTCCAGCATATCAACACTTCCTCCCATCCTTGTGTCATCTCAAAACTTACTGAAGGTGGATTAAATCCTCTTGTCCAGATCAACAATGACGATACTAAAGTAGAGTGACCTCAATACTGACCTCTCGGGAACACCATTTCTTTCATCACTCAATAGACCAAAATATCAAATGAAAAGTTAAAGTATTATAGTCACTGGAGGCAGCCACTTAGATTAACAGAGTAAGCAGTATTTACAGGCAATTGTTTCTCTTCTCTATGCATTATGTCCATGCTACACATTTTTTTGGTATACATTTGTGATGCTTCCTGCGCTATTTTCACGAAAGGATTAAAGCTGGAAGGGACTTCTGGAGGCCTCCCGGTCCAAGCGTCAAGCAGGAGCACCTACTGACTAGGAGCACGCCCAGATGCCTTCTGAACATTTTCACAGAGGGGACTCCACAGTCTGTCCAATGCTCAGTCACCCACACAGCACAGAAGTGCTTCCTACTGTTCACACTGAGCATTCTGTGTTCCAGTTAGTTCCCACTCTTCTCTTTGCCTCTTGTCCTGTCACTGGACACCACTGAAAAGATTCAGATAAGCTTCAGCCTGTACATAAATAACCTGTGATACACTGTGACTGTTATTAAATAAACTGCCATTATTATTATTGATTACTTATTTTGTGATTATCCCTACAGGCCACCTAACACTTTGGGATTAAAAGTTATTAAAATAGTAATAATCTATGATAATTTCCAAATGCTCCACTTAGCCATTTCTTCAGTATGAAACACCTCCCATCCCTGGATTATTGCCCTGATTACTTTATTAACTTTCTTCTTTTCCTTGCCAACTCAGAATGTGGATAGTAAATCGCTGGATAGTAAAGAGAGGTTAGAGGGATTAAATAACAATTAAAGCCGTAAAAGCTCTTCATGAGTATTTTTAAGAGCATTCAATAGACAAAAATATTAGAAGACTCCCTTTAAATTTAGGAATATGTACAAAATTAAACAGCTGAAAGCAAAACAAACCATCATGCTACTGCTACTCTATGTCAAATTAGAGAACACCAGTTCTAATAATTAATTTTATGTATAATGGGAAAAGAAAAGGAATAGGGGCACCTTTACCTTAGTTCTGAACTACACAAAGATTGCTTCAAAGTCTATACATCATAAGAACATACTCCAAATGGCTAATGCTTTGTTTAAATTTTTGAGAAGTCAAAGTAGTTGGAAACATTAGAGCTGATGTTACAGGCTCACACACAGCTCAAAAGATTTTCAAGCAGACAGCACTGATCTTGTTTTTTTTCATATTATAATTCAAATCCATTCAATATTTAATTGAAGTGCTTGGAATCTAATTATGTACATAACTATGTGATGTCACCTTTGTATAAAATATCTTGAAAGTAATTGAAATGCATATTTCATCTTTACCATATTAGTTGAAAAAACTGCACTACAGTAAATATAAATTTTATATACTAAAAAATAGGTGTTTTAGTAGTTAGCAGCAGCCAACAAAACTATGACAGCCGACTAAGTCTGTGACAGCTATGTCAAATAAGTGCATTTAAAGAAAAAAAAAGTAGGACACATCATGACAGTACTGTTCCAGCTTTTGGAGACTTTGGAGACTTTATGTCCAGTGATTAATCTCCATTTCTATCACTCTTTTTTTTTTTCCCCCCCCCCCGACTTCCCAGGATATAGAGTACTGCTCTGAAATTTATGAATCTTAGTTAAAAACACAGTTTTTTTATATTGTACTATTTATAAGGTTATTACAAGGAAAATTCTATGTAATCTATGCAAACTATTCCAGGTTGAATATATTGGATAAAATCTCGCTCATTTCCCCCAGTTTGGGAGACAATGTATATCTAGCAGGACAGCAAATGAGTTACTGATTACCTTATGGAAACACAGCAACATAAAGAAGCTTAGGTTGGAAGAAAACAGTGATTATCTTGTCCCAGGCTCCTGCCATGGGCAAGGTTGCCACCCACAAGATCAGGCTGCCCAGGTTCCCATCCAGCCTGGCCTTGAACAGCTTCTCAGGGCAATCTTTTGCAATGCCTCACCTTCCATGAAGTGAAAAATTTCACCTTGATAGCCAATCTAAATCTCTCCTCATTTAGTTTAAAACCGTTCTCTCTCATTCTATCACTATCTACTCATGTAAAAAGTTCATTTCCCTCCTGCTTATAAGATCCCTTTAAACACAGGAGGGCTGCAATAGCTCTCTTGGAAGGCTCCTTTGAGCTTTCTCTTCTTCAGGCTGAACAAGCCAACAACAAGCCAAGCTCTGCAAGCTTCATAGGAAAGGTGCTCCAGCCCTTTGATCATTTTCGTGGCCTTCTCCGGACCCACTCCAAAATCTCCACATCTTTCTTGTGCTGAGAGCCTCAGGCCACGATGCAGTACTCCAGATGGGGCCTCACAAGGGCAGAGCAAAGGTGGACAGCCATTCTATGATTCAGTTACAGGGTGCTATTTGAAGCACATCACATTGATGGATTTTCTGAACTGCCATAGCTGAAACACAGTTTAACTACTTCAAAAAAACTAAAATATTCTGATGAAAACAGCTGACCAAGTTGACCAAGCTGAAAAGGTATAAAAGGTATGGGACCCAAAAGCATGGAATCTACATGAGATTTTTTTTTAAACCATATTTTCAATAAATCTATTATAAACAAACAGATATCAAGAGTTTAATACCTCTTACCTATCTGTTTTGTATGTTTTTATGCCATAATCTGATATTTCTAAAGGATCCACGGAGAGCATCTCTGTCCTTTCCACCTAAGATTGTTCCTTACATTCAAGCTTTTGCTAACAATAGAGTAGAATTTGTATGGTATCTCTGTAGATACTAGAGAAATCTGATCTGAAGGGGAGGAAGGGTGGAGGCATCAATCAAAATGGATTTCTTTGGACTTGAGAAGTGTACAGAAAAGTTTTACTGTTATCCAAGGACAGAACAAATTAGCCAGAAAAGTAGTGAAACAATGCTGGTGATATAACTGACATCCCTACTCTTGGAAGTACTGAAAAATGAACTGGACATGTCTTGACCAATCTGATCTATATAATCCTACTTATAGCAGGGGATAGACTAGATGGTCCCCAAGGTCCAATCCAGTCCACATTATTCTGTGATGTAATTTCTAAGAACTGTAGTCCAGTAGTAGAAATAGAGTAGAAGTGTTAAAATACATTTTTATTGCATTTAATTTTGAAATAAAAAGCAATGTTGAGCAATATAAAATACATAAAAACTGATGTTATTTAGAGCTTTATAGGTTTTCAGAGCCTCCAGTGCTATTGGATTGGAGATATGTCAGTTTACAAAATTAGCCTGCTTAAAGATCATTTAGACCATCTTAGCCTTTTCTAAACTCTCATTCTTTTGTAATTCTAGGGTTAAACATTTTTCCTCAATTTCTCAGGTTAACATGTCCATCTCTGAACTAAGTACACAGCCTCCTGAATAGAAGATGCACAGGTAAATTACTTCCCTCCTAAATGCCATGATATACCTTGATAACTTCAGAAAAAGTGCATCAAAGTACTTCTCGTGATAAACAAGATTATTTTCTAGTTACTGGAGTTTCTTGTTATGGGACAGACTTCTCACAAACTCAGCAATCAGAAGTAGCATTTTCTACTTGACAGCTGTAAAACTGTCTACACGTAGTTGTAAATAATACTGGAGAAACACTTACTTGTCCAAGTCTTCTCCCCCTTCAGAAACTGAAGAAAGGCAAGACTTTTGTAAGCTACATGGCACTCCAGTCAACTTCCCATCCTTCTAGAAGTCTTACAACACTACGATTCGAAGGAGCAGAAAAATCCCATGCACAGTCCATTCCAAAGAAAATTAACTGCGTTAAAATATTTCCTATTTCTTCATACATTTCTTGATATGATAGGGTAGAGGTGTTAAAACACAGATTAAGAACTGTGTTAACACATTTCATAGCTAGCCAGTATGCCATAATTCAAAATTACTAATTAATAAAACCATGAGAAGACCTTCACTTTGTCATCCTATTGTTTTTTGGTTTTGCTTTAAAGGGACATGTCTTCTAAATGGTAGAGATGATGTTCATCCTGAAGCACAGTTACTCGAATTCTCAAAAAACACCAGCACTGTGGGTCTAAAACAACATAAACTTTCACTTAGAAAAGTATGTCAACCTAAAAAATTCTGTCAGTATTCTTTCCATATCTCATATAAGTGTTCTTAACTCATCTGACATCTTGGATGGAGACAAACAAACATACCGAACCAATGTTTACATTAATCTGCATTTGGGTTAACTAGCCATTATGCTTCTTAGTTATTGCTATTTTCTAGGCATCAAAAGGGAGGCGACTTCATCAGAAAATCTGGAATGTTCAAGTTCCTTCCTTAAGCTTTACTTATGTTTGAGGAGTCTGTACAGAGAAAGTGAAGAACCATACTAATGAACTGCAGCAGATGACAAGTTTGGGTAAGGAGAGCACATATTCAAAATCAAACTCAAAGAAGGTACTGACCACTGTGATGCTGAGAGTGAAAACTGTTCCTCTGCATTTGATACACCACGCTGTGTGATAAATGCAAAAGAATAATGGGAGTAGACTTGAAGATTAAGTTTGAAACAAAACTTTAGAAACAAAGATGTGAGTTTTTAAGGTACAAATATTTCCAGTGAAGAAGACAGAAGAAAAAAGACAGTTTGGATCTGTACACTGTCTTAACAAATAAAAGATGAAAAGAACACTCTTGGAGAAAACCAGAAAGCTGTCTCAAATTTCTCCACCACCTGACAGGTGGAAATAATGAGAACTAGTTCAAAAAAGGTAGGAGGTACGAAATAACATACTCAGTACACTTCATGTAACTTCGCCTTATTAATAATGAATTTCACAACCCACAATCTTGTTCATTCACCCTGATTGGATTACATCATGATACCTTATTATCTCCAGCAAACAGACAGGGAATTACTTGTTCTTTCACTGCTAAGAACCTAGCACGGTTACACTAGCATGACTGCTGTCCTTCCTGTCCTTTTTGATTTCTGTAGACTTCGTCTTGTAGCTTTTGTTCTGCAAGAACGTTTCACAACTAATTTTAGTCTTCTTTAAATTGTAGAAATGACACTAATTATACTACACTTTCTCTTCATACAGAAAGAGCAAACACACTGCTGTCACCATTTAGAACTGACTTAAGTGACATAAAGGAATATGCACAGACTCTCAGTACAGAAGTCAGTTTAACTCTTACAGAACTAGTGTACTAAATACGCAATTCCAGCACTATTTCATAGAGCCAACTACTTACCTTTTCTAGAAATAGCAAGTAGCTCTTACTTTGCCTGTAACACAGATCAATGTGAAGTTTATATCACAATTTTTGGAGAGCAAGCGGAACTTGGAAATCAACTGACCATTGCTAAAAACACCAAGTGCTCTCAGCTACTCGCTCATTCAGCATATATGGATAAATACTACAGGTAGTTCTGCCAAGTTTCAACACAAACATGCAAAAACTCAACCACAATATGGAGAATTTTTTTTACTGCAAAAGAAAACTGACCTAACAGCCAGACTCCGCAGAATGATGTGTTTTAAAAAAGCCTACTGAAGAGTTACTTCTTCCAGTGTATATATCAATCCAGATATGGTATTTATGTCTTAGTATCTGATATCAACTGATGTGTAGAACAGTGACTACTGTTGAGAATGAGAATACTTAAAAGAGTTTAAAAAATGGACATATTCATACTCTGGTTTCTGTTGCACCCATTTTATGTCCATAATGAACATGTTTACAGATGAGCCAAGTCTAAATGGCTTCTTCACAACTGAAATGTCAGAGCTGCTTATTAATTGGTGCAGCCAGTCATATTTGCCACTTCAATTACTGTATTTAAGCACTTCGGGCAAAACAAAATTTCTTTATGAAGTCCAAATTATACAAATGTAGAACACTAGAATGAGCTGTATGCTTTAACACTCTGCAAGAAAACACACTGTAAAATACAAATGACCTTTTCTTCCTTACTTTCAAATTATTTACTAAGAGAAGCACTACGTTTTTCCCAAAAATGACAAAGTCACAATAGCACACTTCTCGTAGCTCTGTGATTTCCTACCACAGTCAGCACTTTCTTCTTTCCCATCCTCTTTCTATCACTATTTTAGGGAAAAATGTAGCTACAATAAGCTAGGTGTTTTGGTCAACAGGAAAATAAAATACCAAAAAGAACAAAGAAAATTCAGTAAGTATAGACAGTGAAATCCCACAGACTACAGCCATGAGATTTTATTCAGTATTTTTACTCAAACTTAAAGATGTGAACAATTATGCTGCAAAATTTTATTAATAAATGACTTACAACACCAAAAAGACCATACAACATTGATTCCTATTCTTAATTCCATAGTAGATTTACAAAGATATGGAAGCAGTTTCAATGTTAGGACCACACATATCAGGAAAAACTCTGTAAATGAAAACACTAAGCTGAAGGGGAGTTGTGTGCTAGTTTTATCCTGAGCTCAAAAGAGAATAGTTGGATTTGCACAACATAAATCATTCCAAAAATTTTGTTTATTATGCCAGGAGAGATTGACTGCAAAAAAATGATGCAGTGTAATTGCACCTTTTATAATGAGTCATGAAAAACAAAATCAACACAGGCAACAGTGCTCACACTCATAGTACAGTAACCTGTTCAGATCAAGTACACTGCAAGTTCTATATGCTCTACCAACTTTACTTCTTTGAATGAGAAGAATGCAACAAAGAAAATTCAAGTAAGTTTGCAAATATACAATTTTATTAGTGAAATCAGCTACTGCTAGATCCACGAAGTCTCACAATGGCAAAACATACAATTAACTACATTTGAAACAACATCCTGCACCTTTGGGAGAACTCCCACATTCAGCGTTGGTGGGAATAGCCAGCCATACGAATACCAGTTCAGTATTCATATGAAATCTTGATATAAATCTCTTAGCAAATCATAGAAATATGTTTTATTTATACTTTTATATACTTTTATGTGCATATGTATGTATAGCTCTATAGATTGTATAAAGCTATATACAGAAAACATAGTGTAAAGCTACATATATTAAATCTTTCTCTAGCCTTAAAAACAGAAAATGCTCAAAAACATTCATTACAATAATCTAGGGAAATTAATCAATTAAGGTTTAAAACTGAATCCAAAGTAATCAAATAGGAAAATATATTAGGTTTGGCCCCTTTTGCACAATTCTGATGAACAAGTCCTTGTGAATATGTGAAGAAGGGTCAGATGACAGGGAGTTTTGTGAGGAGGTCAGAGACAACCTAGTGGGAACACATTTCAAGTTCAACACAGGGTCCCTGTGCATCTGTAGCCACATGCAAAGAGCCCATTCCTGGAAAAAGATATCCCCAATTGCAATACCAAACTGCTTTCTAGGATGGCCATGTATTACTGCTGAGACAGCTTCAGGGCTTTGTGCTGTGCTTCAAGACACAGGCACTGCTGTCTGCAGAAGTGGAAATCCTGAACAAAATGCCCACTTTAGAAGAATGTGCTGAGGGAGTGGGAACAGTGGGAATCCTAATGAAAACGACAGAAAGACAAAGAACCATCTGATGGGCCTGTGAATCAGAAACTTCTTCCAGATAAGCTGCATTTCTTCTCTTAATGATCCAGTAGCAGAATGTCTTATGCTAGATGGAACCCCCAAAGAAACTTACTAGTTGTATTTCAGCCCACCGCAGAGCAAGAAGTTGTGTCTACAAATCTAGTATGGCTGCAGATGCCTCCAGGAGGAGACGGGCAGCTCTTTGAATCCCCCAAATCCCCCAGAAACAGGTCCTCGGGAAGTCCAGCTTTCCCCTAGTCCTCAGATGTAGCACAGTAGAAAGACGGACAGAGTATCTCATACAAGCCACGTGTAGCTTTTCTGATTCAGAAATCTAGGACTTGGAGCTTTGCAGAAGAACAAACATTTGTTATTTGAGAACAGCTACCACCACATGACATTCGTGAAGCTTTTGTCTGGAGTCCAGGGGAAATTTCTGGCCATTCATGTTATTTGCTTGAGCCCTGTGATTATGCCTGGCTCCATCTTCAATTTGTCAGCAAGCTGAACTCTGTATTTTCACAGTATTACTATAAGTTATATGCAGTCAGAGAAAATTTTAGACTGCATTAGGACTCTCTTCAGAAAGTAAAAGCTGTGTTTCTATGAGACTTCCCAGTTGGTTAACATTATTAATAGAAGACACTGGGTGTAGGGTACACAGTCTATCATTCTAAAATTATAGACAAACAGCTGCACAATTTAACCAACCTAAACAACAGTGACTTTCATCTCTTTTGCTGCAAGTGTTAGAGACCACTTACAGGTGACAGATAGAGATGTATGAAGGGCTGGAAAAGCTACAAAAGAAATTGTGGGTACAAAAGAAACTTTGTGTGTACACAAAGACAATGCTAGGATGCCCTTTGAGAATCTCTTATATGTTAACACATATACGCATTATCCTCCTATTTGAGAAGAAAACATGTTGGAAGGCATAAAAGCCAAACAACAACCTCAGATATCTATACACCTGTCTTCTAATTTTAAATGATAAATAGGATTATGATGTAAAGGACATTAGGAAGGCATCACAGGGGCAAGAAATGTCTGTGAGCCTTACCCTACATTTTATAATAATATCCACATTTGTGAATTTTATGTCCAACAGTGCAGTTAATGCAGGCAAAAGAATAAGGTACCCATACAGACAGCTGTGGAAAATATTTACAGAAGCACAAGACCCCAGCTATAAAAAAGAGAATTGTTTTTCTATGGGAAAGCAAAATAAGTGTAAATGCTGGTTTTAAAGTACAGAATGTGTTACAAAGAGATCTGTAACATAAACTAATACTTCATGCTCATGATCCAGAAGAAGGGCAATGCTATAATTTTTATGATATGAATTGCAGACAGGAAAGCTGGACAGAAATCCCATATCACACTTTTATTGTAAAGGTAGCACCAGATTGCATATGAAGAAGAGGAAGGGACGGAAACGTAAACTGAAGGAGAACAGGAGACTGAATGGGACATACATTTTTCAGTGTTTATTCGGTTGTTTACAGACCTAAAATTTCAGGACTACACCTTCCTAGCACGTAATATTGAAGGCCAGGATGGCTACTTAACTGTTAGACAGCTTCTTGCTTTTGTTCAACTCGGCAGGCAGCTCAGCCACACACAGCTGTTAAACTGGTTAAACTGTGAGGCCTGTCACAGGGACTGAAGCAGCAGCAGGGTACTGCAGGGGCTGCAGCAACCACAGGGACCTTCACAGGAGCTGGAGGGCTTGCTGTATTGTCATCAGACCCTGAGATCTCTTTCCCTTTAGGATACTGTATAGTTTTGTACAGGGCTTGGTAGGCGTAGGCTAGACCTCAGCTCATTACAGCGATTTGTGTCTCTCTACAATTGCCAGGGCAAAAGAAATATTTTCCAAATATTTTACTAGTTTTCCAGAATTCTGAAGTTTTTTCAGAGTGAAGTTCCAAAACAGTGGGTTTCTCACTGTTCTAGGTACTTGCCTACACCATTCCACACTCCCTGCCACTCATACCAATCCTGCCCAGAGCAGATCTCTGGGAGATGTTCCTAAATAGTTGTTTAACCTTAAAATAAACCTGAAAAACATTCAGGAACATAGAAATAGGAACATATTGGTTTGACATTTCTCCCATAGTCTGGCTCCCCAAGGAGACAAAGTAAAGAGTATGAGTATGAAGATGACTGCAATGTCAAAAATAAATACCAGATTAGTTTTCTGACTGGTGTTATAATGCACAGGGAAATGATAATCTTAATCCAGCCCCTGGAGATTGTAAACAGGACAACTAAGAATGCATATAGCAACTAAATAATATAGTTCCATGAAAAAACTCCAAAAGACCTCTGCAAATGAGGAAAAAAACAACATTGTGAAAGACAACTATTAAGCTATTAAAACAATTCAGCACTTATAGCAATTTTGTTTTAACTTGCACTAGTCAGATCTTCTGTCATCTCAATCCTTTCAGTGCCACACGGGGTGCCAAAATGGACTGCTGTGGTTTCACTGGGCTACTTACCCTGATCAAAATACAAATGTAACTATTAACGGTAGGATGCCACAATTATCTGGGGAAGGCATTAGGGCTTCTGTGGCTCACTCTCTGGATGATAAAATGAAATACATTCTCAGATATTTTAAAGAAAATAACAGACAGGTATCATAAAAAAACCTGAAGTGCTTAATGCTGCTCCACAAAAATACATGTTAAATGCCAACAGAACAATCAGAAAGGGGAAAATAACTCACTCTTCTAGAGCAAAACAAGACAAAAGCGATAAAGCTACCTGACTCTGGAGGCCCCTAACACCATTCTTTAAGAAGTCAAATAATGTACATCCAATGGTATAGAACGAATGTATAAGCACTCCTTCATAAACCAGGAAAAAAAAACATATTTCTTCCTCAGTATTTGTATACAAAGAAGATTTCATCAATATTCAGTTTAGTCTGAATTTTCTTTCAGATGCATGCCATTTTAAGATTGAGAATACCTAAAGACTAAATTTAAAAATTAATAAATAGTGGGCTAGTTAAAAAACACAAACAACCTTTCAGATGGATTCCAAGTTTTTTATGTTTGTTTTTTTTTTACACATTTATGAAAATCATTATAAGAAAGTGAGAATTTTTATCCATTTTACCTTTTGTCAGGCACATAAGCAAGGTCTGTGGTTAGAAAGTCAATGGCTAAAACTCTATCATGAGTAAAACAGTTCCTATATTTCATCAACACAACAAGGAATTGTAATCATACATTTTATTCAAACTATACTGTTACCCTGCCATGTTCTACCTTGCTACTTCAAATGTGATGTCTTCACTGATGTTATTCCTGCTGTGCAGGTATTGAATTTTTGGCAGTGTCACCATTTATTTCAAAGAGAGTTTCTGGATCCTCACCAAGTCTATGGTGAAGATTAAGCAGATGCTGTTGGGAAAGGTGCTGGCCTTGCTGGGTAGCATGAGGTAGCATCTGCCAGCTTTATTTTCACCCTACTTGAACTCTAATAACTACATGTCCTGGACTTGGGCTACTTTTCTTTCTTATAACTTTCACAGCAATCATTTTGTAGATTGTCCTCACTGAGATTCACTTTTTAATGTCCTGTAGAATGTCTTCTTGTCTCATGACCGTATCTCATTAAAATTCAAATGTGCATGGGTACCTGTTCCCACAGTTTCAGTTAGTATGAAACTCATCCATGAACAGCTGCTGATGACCTCTGTCAAAAGACTTTTGTCATATACGTTGTGATATGCTGTCCCATTTTGAGTAAAGTGCATAATCTTTAACTTTAAATGAGTCCCAGGATTTCTCAAACCTCACAGAGCTTAAAGGGATCATATTCACAGGCACGGCACTGATAGCTCTGCAGCTAAAACTATGGTTAAACTCTGATAATACACAAGTTCAGTGAGAACTGCTGCACACCAAAATATCTCCATTTCTCAATGTAAGCATCCCATTAAAACACTTTGTAGTGAAAGCTTTTAGTTCTTTACAAATAAGTAGATGCTGTTCATTATGCTTCTCTAACAGCTTCTTCAAAGGTTGGTTTAAAAATTTGTTTCCCAATCAGTCTGTAATTTTTGGCATGTACAACCTCTGCTAAATAATTCCTTTAAAAATCCCAGCTATTGAAAATCCATTTTCCTTTTAGATTAATGGTGGAAGCATGCTTGGAAAATGTGCTTATCACTATACTTTAAGTGTAATTAACACCACTGTCATACTTGGAAAGCTATCACGCACATGCACTGTGTCTGTTGATACTGAGCATGAATCTTTTCCAACACAACTACCTTGTTCCTTTCAAAATACTTCCTTGGCAGCTTAAATAAACTCCAGGTGTTCTAGTTAGCAAGCCAAGCTGTCCCTTGGCTTTAATCCGTATCAACAGTCAAATAAAATTGGACTTTTACCCCTAAAACCTCCCATCTCTTAACGAGCAAAGGAAAAGTGAACAGATGTGGAGGCATGGAAGTATCTACTGACATGATATTACAAATATATGAGAAATTGAACATTCAGACATGGTTTAATTCTTGAACAAAGAAACTTCATTAATTGATTATGATGGAGGTGAGGTATCCAGGTTACTTCTTAAAAGCCAGTGTCCTCTCTTTGTTCATTATATCACTGTTGCAGTCCTGGATAGGAACAAATCTGACTTCTGTCTCCTCAGTCAGACAGCTGCAACTTTTTAAAAGGCTCAACAATGACACTGACCTAAGGGTAAGTTAACACATGTAACACAAGCCTATGCTTATTCATGGTGTTAGAAGGAGTTGTAAGACTCCCCCATAACAGTGGGCAAAGGGAGCTCCCATCTGGACTTGCCCTTTTGCTGTGGAACTTTCCTGAAATAAGTTTCTGATTTACAGGCCCATCAGATGGTTCTTTGTTTTTGCATCATCTTTTTTAGAATTTCCACTGAGGCTTTTCCTTATTGTCCTCAGCCCTTAACATGTTCTTCTAAAGTTGGCATTCTGTACACAATTTTCACTTCTGCAGACAGCAATGCCTCTGTCTTGGAACACAACTGTATCATTTGAAGTATGTTTTCTTCTCTAAACAATGGGAAGCACATTTTACTCAGATTCTTCCAGCTTGGAAAGGAAGAAGAAAAGTACAATAAAATACAATAGATGGTTCTATCAAGTTTCTATTATGTGCTATCAATACTAGCAATTCACGGAGTCGAGGCACTTCTCAAAAATTAGACTCTACCTGAGGCTGTGATTCACTCTAATGTGAGGTAGGAAGAGCTTCAAAATAAGAAAAGAGGAAAGAATGCTTGGAAAGATTTCTTGTTTGTAAATACATAAGAAGAAAAACAGCTAATAGATAAATAAAACATTAAAGAGCAAAGGTACGAATACTACTGCAGATGAGAACATAAGTAAGGAAAGGGAAAGCTAATGAAAGGAACACATCTAATCTAGTTAGGAAATGGATTTGGATAATATCAGTCTTGTGCAACAACAAAAAAACTCACGAAGATTTAGGACCTCTTTTCCACTTCCTGCCCCACAGTCAAACTTTTTAATGCAACATCTGAGATTTGCTATTTGTGATCAGGAATACAGTAGCACAGCTGTCTGTCATTACTTTAAAAAAAAAAAAAAAAGTGTTTAAATACAAGATTTGTTGAAATTAATATTGTAATGCCGTTTCACTAAAATGTCTTGAGTAGTTTAAAAAATTTGTTTGGATCAAGAGCAAGACAGGTTAAGATCTAGAATGCACAGATCTAAGAATCTCTGATTCTTAGATATGTTACAGATATGTTACTGAAGAAGCCCATGGTAAGAAGAAACTAAATTCTGAGTTGTAGTTGAGAAACATTTGTAAGATAACACAACTGCTGGTACACATCCCTTACGAGAATAGCTGAGTAGATTTTACCAACAGATGGTTGTCACCAGTGCCTCAAAGTCCAACCATAGGCTGGTTACCAGTTGAGTACTTGCAGGGATTGAAAACTAGGTTCATTATTGTTTAATGTCTTCATTAATGACCCAGATAGCAGGACAGAGTGCCCCTTCAGCAATCTTGAAGCTGATACAAGACTGGTAGAAGTGAATTACAGATGGTAGATGAAAGTCATGCGATAAGACTGATATGCTTTTTGAGTGAGTTTTGAATTTTTACTTTCTTGTATTGACTAACAAAAAGGACAATGTTTGCGAAGTAAATGGATTAGATAAAGATGTTTGAGTTCCAAAATATTTCTTGTACATTATTCTAAGCTAAATATTTTAAAACTATTCTTCATTAACTAAGCTGCTCTCAATTTTGTACTAGTATATTATTTCTCCAGTTTAATAAAAAAAATAATAACATGGCATAAGTACTGATGGAAGAAGACAGTGAGACTCACTTCTCTTAACTCCTAGTTATTTCCTTTCAAATGCAAGAACATTCCTGGGAGGCTAAATCAAAATATGAATTTATGTAAGTGCATTGACAAACTTCAGAAACAACAACAAAAACATACTCGAGACAAATAATTAAACTAACACTGGAAAAATCTAATTAAGGATTAATCTAACTAGCTTGCTCTGGACAACACCAATCATATACAATCATATCAATCATAATTATAACTTATATTTGTAAATTTTAACAATCTTTCACAATATAGAACCACAAATCTGAAGTTATTTCCTATCAAAATGGTATGTCTTTAATATGCCAATTTAATATGCCAGTTTTTGCATTCCAGGATATATATTTTGATTAGTTGTGACATTGTTATTTGATTTCTTTCAAATTGGGTTAAAATATTATCTTAGAATGTAAAAATACATATACTTTTATCTGTAATTTCCATTACTAATAATGCTAACAAATTTCTAAAAGGAACTACTTTTCAAAAAATACTCCAGCCATTGTTGTTCCCATACTAAAAGCAACTAAAGTGGTAATCATTTTTCAAAATTAAGTTTTGCAGTCTGAAATGTTAGGGATTATATATTTTGGACAATTTTTTAGGCTCTGCAACATTGCTTTTTCTTGTGAAGAGGAACTGCTAATGTCAATCATTCCTTCTCTTGCAATACAAATATTCTTTGCAGCTTTTACTTGTCACTCCCATTACACGTAATGTAGGCAGCTTAGCGCTAAATCAATTTAAGAAACTGCTGAATTTAAATACATACATTATTATTATGATGACATAAAAGGCAACAAATGACTTGCAGCTCCATTTGTTTTCTTTGTTAAGGAAGAAAAAGCTAATTATCTGCAGCTGTCAACCATGAAGACCTAGACCTATTTAAATCAACATTAGCCTTGGACAAGCTAAAATATTTATCACATCTGAATTCCTTTTTTTCCCCTTCCTGGAAAGTAAGATTTTATTATTAAACAATATGTTTATATAGAGGAGTGAATAGAGGTACATCAAATGTAAAAACTGTAAGGATTTGTTTTTCAAATATAATTCCCTATGTTATTTTAAAGATGTATGTGGCACACTGAAAGAGAATACTTACTTTTTACATTATCTTGCCTAGGATTTTACAACTGTCAAAGAACCTCTGTGTAAAAATATTAACTAAAGTCACATAAATAGTTCTTCCAAAATTATACTTTACATGGCACAGTTCAATATTTAAATTAGAAAGGCCATGAATCTCACAAAAATAGAAAATACTAAAATCTTTACTTGAATTCAAACCTCAAAGAAAATCCTGAAGTCTTGCTAACTGTGAAATGTATGTAGAATGTTTCTTTTACAAAGTTTTGAGGTTACTCATGCAATATGTGAGCTTTTAAGACTTCGTACTTCACTGTCTTTTTCCATCAAAATCCCTTCCCCAGTGAAGTATAAGGAACAAACAAAAAAACCCCAACAAAGTAATAGGGAAAGGGCAATATTTTATATTAATTCCTTCTCATTTCTCTAACATGTTAAGCTACAGAAATTGTCACATTTAGAGCTCCAGAGAAACCTCATTAATTTTTCCTACTTTTTGTCAAAAACAAAACATGACTGTATTTTGTAAGAATCCATCTAAGCTATAACAGTCAGTGCTCAAACTTTCACTCTAGTATCATTATCTGGAATTTCTCGACCCTATTACCCTTTCCTTTTCCACTTTCATCCATAACACATAGTTCAACAAATATTCTTTCTCAATTCTCTATGCTGTATTTAAGGTCTGCCCAACTGACTTCAACTTCCCTTGTGACCACCGCTTCCACACACCATCACTGATTCCTCTGTACAAAAGTCATCTTTCTAACAAGAATCTTCCCTTATCGAAACCCTGTCATATTGATCAATACAGGATCCTATCAAAGTACAGTATTACAAATGAATAGTCCAGTTTGTCAGTTAATTTCCTGCTATTTTTAAAATTTTGTTTCTAATTTGACAGTATTTGCTACAATGTTAGCTGAGAAAAAAAAGAAAAGAAAAATAATTACAGAAATTATTTAAAATTCCATCAATACTTTCATTTCTGATGGAGCAGAAGATTAAAAATGCAGTAAAGTTCCTCTTTTTAAAGAGTGCTTCTCTAGTACTCACGTCAAGGAGTGTCATATCAAGGTCTTCTGTTTGACAGATTCGCCAAAATACTCATCATTTATTTCTATGTATTTTTTCAGCCATCTCATCAGCAACAGTCCAAACCTCCCAGCTGCTCTTCTGGTGGTGTGCACATTTACACACAAAATTCAGAGCTATTTTATACATCAAGTATGTGAAAAGTTCTTAAGCTGAATTTCATTAATGGAGAAAGTTAATTAAAATCCTGATGTGTCTAGAGGAGAAAGAATATCAGGGAGACATAAAATTAACAACCATGTGCTTTTTAAATATGATTTAGATTAGTCTACACTGGCAGACAAAGAACAGATTAACTTGTATCAAATGCAAATGTAAGAGTCTGGAGATCAACTAGATCTTATGCTGAAATGAGACCAATACTTCTGCAGGACAATATCTTGATGCTTGCATGACTAAAACGTCATGTTTTTTCACCTTCTAAGTTTACATACGTACTTTAAAATGATAAAATTAATTCTTGCTGGAACACTTAGTCTTCAATGAAACCAAGAGGGACATAAACTAAAACTTTTCATTTGACAGTGGACGAAAGAGAGTCAAATATAACCAGCAAATTAAAAGTTTTCCTTCTTATGCAATGATTTCATGACTATTGAATATTTTCAGTACTAAGTTCAGACTAACTCCTGTGTTACATCTAGATTTTATTCTGGTAAAATCTGTTTAACTTATTTAAAGATTTCAGTTTGGTTTGCTATAAAAGGAGAGGCTGAATAAACATTTTAAAGGTTATTACTGTAAATTAATTAAACATTATACTATCTTGATGTGTGTATTTTAAAAGCAATAGATGTAGATGTATCTATTCCACCTGATGATCAGCTTAGAGAAATTCAAAAACAAAAGAACAGAGATGAAGTCAGATGAAGTCGGATTGATCAGTTTTGCAGGAAAGCTTAACCAAGATCTAAAATGCCAGGAGCAGTTTTGTTACATCTCAGTCCGGAAAATAGGTTTAGAAAATACTGCAGAACAATCCATGTGTGAGAAAAAAACAACAGCAACCCATAATTTTTTCTATTTCAAGAAACAAAGAACTCATTCTACAAGTAAAATCAGTCCACAGGGTGGCAGAAAAGAGACAGAAAAAAGTCCCAAGAAGTCCTGAATCATATCTGCAGGAAAAAGTAAGTCTAGCTTCAGTAACGTTTAATGTAGATTGAAAAAGAGGAAAATGAGGGGAAAAAAAATGAAAGTACCAAATTATTTACGTAGGAAAAATTGTTAGGAAATACACTGTACTAACACAATACAAGAATTCTTCCTGTACAGTTTCTACACAGAGTAGAAAGCCAGACATGTAGTTTAGTAAGTACACCTGCAAGAAGAATTGTGTTTCATGATGCATTTACAATAAAGGCACTCACTCCTAAACTCTAGAGTTTGTGATACTTTTCATTACAAACAATGAGAGCTCTATAGATTTAGTACTAGTACTTCTAGTACTAGTACTAGTGTAGCAGCAGTAGTATATTTAGTTCAGCCTCAAAAAATCATCAGGACTGGAGTCTAATTGTTTTCAAAGATAGAAAAAAAACAAGAATTAACATAAAACTTAACATTAACTCAATATCCTCGTAGTATCTCAGTAATGTAAGTACAGAAGAAGCAGTTATTCAAACAAGCATCTATAATCTAATTGTGGTGAGAAAGGATAGAAAACTTAATGCTCCCATAAAGCATAACATGAAGTGCCAAAAAATATAACAGACTAAATAGAGAGATTTCACTTGAAAACAGGCTCTGCACAGGCTCCCCTACACTCAAGTGGTTAGATTAGAAACCCCTTGTTTCTAACACTATCATCTTTTAGAAGCACTTAATCCACCTAGCACTTTAATAGTTTCAGCTGTATTCTGCATGAAATCTATTCAACATTTCACTACTTTCTCACCTTCTAATAATTACTAATAAACACAGATTTGTACCTACACAGAACAAGGCATCATATGACAAATACTTATTTAATTTGTATTGTTTTGTTGATTTCACTTGTGGCAGCATGTAGAAGTTACTTAAAATACATGGAACGGGTTTTCCATAATAAAACGTGCTTAAAGATTAGTCTTTAAAAAAAACTTGTTTCTCTTTCATATTCAAATTTTGTTTCAAATGCTTTCGAGTAGGTAACTCACTCAAGACTTGATCACACTGCTAAATTGATTATCTACCCATCAAGAAAAAATACTACACTCCATGCTCACCCACAGGGCTAAGCACGTGAAAGTTATTTCTGACAATTCTAATGAAGATGTCAGCAGGTCAACCCCAGCGGTATCACTGAAGACTGTGAATTGATTTAGCTCTTCTTGTAACATGTTAGGATCACAGGCAAATATAAATTTCAACCATTTCATTAATAATGTTTGCTTCTGAAATTCTTTTATCAGCATGTGAATTAAACAGACATACACTAAGAAGTTATCATGCTGTAGATAATCCTGGAAGTTCTAGTCCTTGGAAATTGTGTTTTGTTTGCTTACTGACTTCATTTTAGGTTGCTTACTTCCTGTTACAACAGCATTCCTGATTTAGAGAACCGTAAAATAATTTTAAAATGGGTGCACCTGCAGCATAATAAAAGTAAATATCTAAATCATGAAGAAAGATATTGGTTATTTTAATCAACTTAGCTAAAATACAATTCATCTGCTGACCAACTTGTTTATCTGATCACTTTCTAGAAAGTTAGGTAACAGAAAGTTTAGAATTCAGCTCTCTAGTAGATGATACAGAAGAGACTATATTCACTTCTGGGTGTTGAGCTCTGAACTAATATCAGGAGGCAGTCTTCACTTTTCAGCTCTAGATTCTTAATAATATACACAATAATAACCAGTATTTATTTTCATAAGTCATTTAATGGAATATGTAACATTATGCATGTCACTGGTTTAAAGACAGAAAGGGAATTAAAAATACATCCAGTACCTAGCATATTTCATTCCCTGTGTTATCTCTGGACTAGATAATCCAAGAGCACTGGTTCTTGCAGAAGACTTGGGATCTTTAAAATCAGCCTCCTGATCTTCCACGTTCTTCCTTTCACAACTTTGAGCATGTTACTTAGTCTGCCTGCGTTTCTACTTTCTCATCTCTGAAATGAAGACAAGTATAATCCTTTCAGAGACGTGTCTGAAGAAATACGGTGAGATTCTAGAATAACAGTAATATAAGAAGACAGTATACAGAACATGAAATAGACTGTTCTCAGATTTCTACTGAAATATGCTTTGGTTAATGCTGTGGATTGATGAATCAATTCTCAAGTACCATGTTATTTAAATTCAAATATTCCTAGAAAGATAAAACACACAATTATATAATCTTTAACACTTGAATATCCATTTTAAAGTCTAGTCAGCAAAAGGAATAAACTCATTTCTGAACAGCAGATTGCTTAGTAAGACATCTAATGACAGAGCCTTAAGTATGTTGAAAAGTTGATGTTGTTTGGTTGGTATTTTTTTTTTTTTTTTGGTATGTTTCTTGTTTTTCACCCCATCAAAACAGTACAAATGAAAAGCAAGGAAGCATCCCACACAACTTCTATCCTGACAACCACTGTGCCCTGTTTTAAAGATCAGCCATTTAACCAGATTTAGCTCAACAGATTTTAAAACCTACCAAATTCTTAACAATCAACATACTACAGACAATGCTACAGCTTTGTTTATTTAAATTAGCCCTCTACTAGCAATGGATAAACTGTAACAGAAATGCAAGTGCTACTTTGTACTTCCATCTCAAAAACCTGACCTTTCAAGACATTGTGTTGTATGCAAGAGATGCTTAAATAATATTTTTGATTGCTATAAATGCCCTCATGAACAACTTCATGCAGAGAAATTGCTTCCGTCTTTTTGCCAACTAAAATTTAAG
Organism: Lagopus muta; assembly: GCF_023343835.1. NCBI lineage: Eukaryota > Metazoa > Chordata > Aves > Galliformes > Phasianidae > Lagopus > Lagopus muta. The sequence goes on from NC_064472.1 coordinate 27,250,141, forward strand.
TACTTCAAGGCCATTTGGTGTATTGATGTAGACAAAACATTTCTAAGAACAAATTACTGTAAAACTAATAGTTTTTTACTTCAAATAACTGCATGTAATTTACTCATTCAGAAACCTCAGAAGTGTCCCTACTGAAAAATCAATATTTAGCTCCTATTTTCAACAGAATCAGTTCAAATTGGAACGTGGAATCCATGGAATCTGTTTTAGAATGTTGTCTACAGAGTAATATTTATGAACAGCCTGAAAGGTAAGCAACAGCTCTTTACAACTCTCAGACTACTAAATTTCCAAGAGGCCTCCAAAGCTTCTGGAAACGCAGTATTATAATATTCAACCAAATCTAAAATGAAATGTTCAAAGGAGAACATGTTTTCCTTCTGACTCTTCTCTTCAGTACAATGTGTAAGTCATGGTTCTGGTTGAGACAACATTCATTTTCTTCAGATTTTTGTATGATGCTGTGTTTTGCACTTCTGATGAAAATAGTAGTGTGTTAATAATAGTGTGTTAACACTGATTATAATTACACTGTCTGTAATTGTTGCAGATCAGTGCTTGCACAAAGGTGAACTTTTCTGCTTCTCACGCTGCCTTGCCAGTTGGGGTTGTACAAGTTGGAAGGGGATACAGACAGGATTGCTGGAGCAAAGTGATCAAAGCAATATTGAGTATCATATTTCCTGCTCAGCTGAGCTAAAGAAGAAGGAATGCGGATATACTGGGAATGATGACATATTCCCAAGAGATTTTTATGCATGATAAGCTCTGCTTTTCTGGAAGTAGATGTGTATCTTCCTGGCAATGGGAAGTCGTGAATGAATTCTTTATTTTGCTTTGCTTGCAGGTGCGGCTTTTACTTTAGCTGTTAAACTGTCTTTATCTCAGCCCATGTGCTCTCGTGCTTTTACCTTTATGATCCTCCCCTCCGTTCTACCTGGGGAGGATAAGCAAGCAGGTGCATGGTAATTAGCTGCCTACCCGGGCTGAACCACAACAATTTATCTTCAAAAGTGTCAGAAAAATTCAGCTCTGAAAGAATGTATTTGCCTCACAGTAGTACACAAATTCATCTCCAAGAAGTAGTTTGAAGAAATTATGGCTACAAACAATAACTGTAATGCAATAATTTCTGACATCCAGCAAAGAAAACCACTAAAAACAGTAGTAAAAACATTTAATATTACATCTCTAAAAGGTCCAGGCCAGTATGGAAATGCCAAAAAGCTAACACAAAATTTTACTATTGAAAGACAATCTGGTACGGCATAGATTGGCAGCACGAAGTCTCTCTGGGTCATGTAACTCAACAATGATTTTGCCCATTCCAACAGGCTCTGCACTGTACAACAATGATTTCAACAAAATTTCCGTGAGTATATTAGCATTTCTATTACAAATTGTTTGTTCCTGAAACTATTAATATTCCTATTACTTTCAGGAAACCTTACTAAAAAACTTGAGGGTTCTAGAAAAAAACATTTTTCTCTTCTCCCTTTATCGAGAAAGAGAAAAATGCTAAAACATTCCACTCTCTCTTCTATTCAGTGAAGCAACAAGAAGTGCTGCCAGTTTTGCAGGATCAAGGATCATTACTATTTGCCAAACGATGGAGGACTTAGAGAGTCTAGTAGACTTTCAAAGGAAAGAAACTGAAGAAATGAAAATATTTTTAAGACAAGTGACTTCAGATGTACATACATGCATACACATGTATTACCTATGCACACATAACAACACATTTCTGCACATTAAGGACTAAAAATCTTCTAAAGTTTCCTATTCTAAAACAGAAACAAACAACAACAAAAAACCCTACTTCTTTTAGCATTATATGACAAAGAACTAGCTGCAGAAATGATTTATTTTCAAAAGAACACAAACATACCTTGCTCAAGGTTATGTATGTTCCGATATTTCTGTCCTGTTGAGGCTATATCTAGAATATTGTGTTCAGGCCTGGACTCCTCAGTTCAAGAAAGAAAGAATTTCCAGAGAGAGTCCAGCGAAATGCCAAGAAGGTGGCCAGGGGCCTGGAGCACCTCCTTTATAAGGAAAGGTTAAGGGCTGGGAGATCTGGAGTTCAACCTGGAGGAGATTTGGAGATGATCTGATCCACTCTTCTAAAGGGCAGATATTAAGTAAATGAGTCCAGGCTCTTTTCAGTGGTGCCCAGTGACACGTCAAGGGGCAATGAGCACAAACTGGAACACAGGAAGTTCCATACAAGCATGAGGAAAAACCTCTCTACTTTGAAGGTGACAGAACACTGGAACAGGCTTCTCAGAGAGGTTGTTAAGTCACACAGAATCACAGAATGCCTGAGTTGAAAGGGACCTCAAGGATCATGAATCTCCAACCCTTCCTGCCACATTCAGGGCCACCAACCTCCACATTTAATACTAGTCCAGGCTGCCCAGGGCCTCATCCAATCTGGCCTTGAACACCTCCAGGGATGAGGCATCCAGCATCCAGGTGTTCCAGCACCTCACCACTCTCATAGTAAAGAACTTCCCCCTGACATCCAACCTAAATCTACCCTCCCTCAGCTTAAAACCATTTCCCCTTGTCCCGCTGTTATCTACTGTTCCAAATAATTCATTGTCCTCCTGTTTGTAGGCTCTCTTTAGGTACTGAAAGGCTGTAATGAGGTCACCCCGCAGCCTTCTATTCTCCAGGCTGAATAAGCCCAGTTTCTTCAGCCTGTCTTCGTAGGGGAGGTGCTCCAGCCCCTTGTTCATCTTTGTGGCTCTCCTCTGGACCCTCTCCAACAGCTCTCTGTCTTTCTTGTGCTCGGGGCTTCAGACCTGGACACAGTACTCCAGATGGGGCCTCAGAAGAGCAGAATAGAGGGAGAACAATCACCTCCCTGTTCCTGCTGGCAACCCTCTTCTGATTCAAAACTCGCCTGGACTCTTTTCTGTGCCGTCTACTTTAGGGAAACTACTTTGGCAGGGGGGTTAACAAGCTGATCTCCAGGGATTCCTTACAACACCCATTCAATTACCTCTTGTCATTTTTAGCAAAACATTTTTCCAGCATGTCACTGCAGCAAATGCTGATGAATGTAGTTATTTCTCCAGATGTGCCAAAACACAGCATTTCCTTTAATGACATTTGCTCCAGTCATATGATTCATCCCACCAAGTTTCAGTGACAGTGATCAGATAGTTCACTCCAACTCCTCATGCTTGTTACAAATGATATGTGCTTTGATATAGAAGCACTCCCATTGTACTAGTAAATATGTCATCTTTTCAGAGGATCAAGCCCACCATTGCATTTCACACTTATTGTCCTGTTGGTACCATCAGCAGCTCTTCACTTTTCTCTGATGCTTGAAACTCCATTCCATTCAGCTGCTAAATCTAGTCAAAAGCTCTTTTATGTCTGACCAACTAGTTGTCAAAGATGCTCTTGACCAACTTGATCAAATGAATTCCATCAGTTCCTAAAAGTTCTAGCTTTTCAAATGTAGATCTATGATCATAAAACCTCAATTATCGCACTGGCTATGCATTTACTCCTTCTCCTCCTCTTTGAATCTCTTCTTCTGACTAGGAAGGTACAGGACACCACCATCTGTGATCCTAATCCTTTCAACATTGCTTTGAGGGACACATAGTCTATTTGATGGTTCTGAATTGCATCACAGTATAATCACAACCTTCATACGGTCCATCAGTAAACAGTCATAACCTGATCCTCATCCACCAATGACAAGTCTTTCTCACTCCAGGCTGTCTCACTAGACTCACTCTTGACTCTTGTGACCAGGACACACAAAAAAATATCAAGGTGAAGAATGTATTGAGTTTCTTCATGTTCTTTACCACCAGACCTACTTTCTCAGAATGTACTCATAGAACTTATATTCAATTACTGCCTGAACATTTCATTCCCTCTTTTCCACATATTTCAAATATTTAAACAGTTCTTTAAGTGTATGCTCAAGGTAACTTACTCCACATAAGAATGTGTTATTTGCTTATGATCAAAGCCATTGTGGAGTGTGTAGATTTGTGAAATAATGAATGTTTTAGTCATACAGTTACAGTGCAAGTGATACTTTGCTTATATAGCTCAAACCTAAACAATTCAATTTACGTAGAGAAAAAGAACTAAACTGACAAGCATATAAAAGAATGGCAGCATGAAGACAAGAGTGACTAAGTACAATTTGGGAACAAAATGCTTAACACTTAGGGCATTATTACCTAGTATAAGATACTTTTTCAACTCTATAGTTGTTTCATTTCAGGCATTAAAGCAAGCAATAACAAAGAAATCTGAAACAGTACTTGAACCTCTTGGGAAAGAAAAAAAATAAACACCACAGAAAGATGTCACAATTTGCATGTTAATAAATTTTGACTTAATAACTCAGCTGGGTAGTTTAGAGACTAAGAACTGACAAATGTCAGCCTATAATACTATTTCACTGGACATTACTGCATTTATTTTATATGTGTTTTGGTATTAACATTATTTTTAAATAACATCACACACTTTCTATGCTCATTGCTTTTTATTTAAGAACTGGTATACCCATTTACTTATTGAAAGGAACTGCACCGACTGCAGTGTATTATTTGTCATGATAACACAACCTTCAAGTTCAAAACACGTGCATTGAACAGAAAAGGAAAGAACGGTCCTTATTACTTGTATTCCTATTAAATACAATATCTTTTAAAAATTGCAAGTTAAATTCATTCTATTTCAACTAAGTAAGTGATATTAAGGTGGTATCACTGCTATTCACAAACACAGCGACATACCATATTTTCTGAAGGCATGAATAATCTTGAGCTACTGATCCTGATTTTGGCTTGGTACTTACATTTCATGATTAACTAAGGGAAAATGAGAATAAAATTTGCCACAGAGGTATGCACCTTTAATCATTACTACAGGAAATCTACCTCTAAAAAGATCTAAGAACTACCTGAGTTCTAAACACAGATCTTCTCGTTCTTGTATGCCTCACAATCAAATTCAGAAAGACAGCACCTAACACACAATATCTGGAGAATTCTTTAAAAAGAACTCCCTAGTGATAACTTCCTCATCTGTCAGTCATAAACTGATACAAAATAGGTAGCCGCAAAAACTGTTTGTATTCTTTTGCAATTTGGTTTCCAAACTTACTTAGCATTTTCCTTTCTGAAGTTTTAAGAAACTTGAGATTATCAACTGCCAGAAATAAAGGAATCTCTAAACCCAAAGAAAATCTACATAGGTTTAAAATCTACATTATAGATTTTTTCAGCATTGAAAACTTCAAAAATGAAAATAAAACAAGCACATTCTAAATAACTGTTTTCCAGATTGGAATAATATTATGCCTTTCAAAGAAAGTAAATTAAGGACAAGGAAAGAAAAAGCAGACAACAAGAATATTATATAAGCAGTAGATAGAGGGCAGCACTCAGACGTACCTGAAGGACATGTGAAGGGAGAGCATGAAAAAAAGAATCACAAGCAAGCACGCACATGAAAACAGATACCCCTCCTCAGCATAAAAATCAAGGAAATGGGTTAAGATAGCAATTACTGGTTTATAGCAGGTATTCTTGTTTGTTTGCTAAAGACCAAAACAAGGACTTTAAATGACAAAAACCAGTACAACTTCTTCCTTCTACTGCTATGCACATCAAGAAAGTTAGTACATCCAATAAGATATTGCACTGAGAATCATACAATTTTTGATGACCAGGAAAAATGTAGCGATTAATTTAATTAAGAAGTGGGGTTTTTTTGTTTTGTTTTGTTTCCTGTACACCTATACATATATATATATATATATATATATAATATGGATATAATATATACACCTAACACTATTTTCAAAATGTGTTCTAATGTCTGAATAAATAGAATTCACAACTAAACTTTGAGACAGCTACTGACAGCTGAACAATTATTCCCAAACATAAAGGAAAGTCAAACAAAAGCACGTCTTTGGGATATGAGTCTTTAAGGTGCTCACACCATGAAGCACACAATGAAATATGAAATCACTGCTATAAATGGTGCTCCTTTTTCAGATAATATAGAGGTGACATAGAAAACTCTTTTCCCCGCCTGAGGTTAGTATGGTAAATACATAATTCACATTATACTTTAAGCTAGTTTTTTTTTATGAGTATCATAACACAACAGAACTTTTTGTCTCCATTAATCTTTGGAATACGTGGTCACTTTTTAGCAATTGAGAAGCTGAAAATACTGTTTTCCAGAGAACGGGAACACACTTTATATGTGCTTTCTTGTTTATAACTTAAAAAATAAAATTAAAATAATTTCACAAATAATTTTTCTTTTTTTTTTTTTTAGTAGCACAAATCTCGAATGGCATTCTGAAAATTTTGTGAGGAATCTAAAGAACAAGGAAATTCATTTTAATCTAGACCATTTCCTGTAATAGTATATATCATTATCTATCATTTTTGAACTAATAGACATTAATCTATCAACTTCACAGTTCCCTCCATTAATTCAATGGGTCAACAGTAAAGATTATTTTTGTATACTTTTATCCTGTACAGATAAAAGCAAGACTGATTCACAGAAACTGCACTGTAGCCTCTGTACACCTAAATTTTCCACACAGGTCACTTCAATTTTAAAATCTTTATGGGCACATGAGGAAGAGAAACACTAACATACACAAATATAGCATCAATGTTCAAAGAACATTCTGTACTTATATCCCATTAAATGCTATGTTTATGCGATTTAGGCTCATTAACTTGGGTTTTAAGTATTTAATTAAGCAGAAAAACAGCTCATTTATGTTCTTCACTCTTCTTGGAAGATAATTGTGCCATAAATACAGTATACGATCCCACAGCAAAAATTGTATATGGGTAAATTCATTCAAGAATGCTACTATACATGCTCTAGCAGTGCATAAATAGCAGCTGGTTCCCAGAAAATTAATTACATCCTGCAGTCATTCACAAAACAAGTAAATTTAACACCAATATTGGTTTTCACTTGAAAACATTCACTACTGGAAACTCTTTACTCCTAAAATAAATGTAACCCTTAAATACCTTGTAATCCTAAAGTTCACTTCAGTGGCACTACATAAACAGCATTATTGTTTATTATTTCTGTTCTGGTTAGTATATTGGAATAAGAACTATTCCAGTGCATAAATTAAATTTCATGGAGACTAAGGTTTTGTCAGAATGGATGTCCAGCTGATTATTTTATCCTGTGCTTTTCAATAAACAGACATTAAACAAAAACATAACACTTTCAACTTCAACTCAAGCATTTTTACACTGAATCAACATGAGAATAAAATATGCTTACACGCGACAGAAAATTCTGGAAATAAATTTGCACATCAACAACAGTGATTAAAAAAAATCACGAGTAAGAATATCATGTAATGCCATAACATACTCACTGATTCTATGAAAAACCTTCTGGTCTAGGCACAAAGATAAGTACCAATAAATAAATATATATAAAAATACAGAAATCTAGCTACTTGAGAAAAGGCATGTGAGTAGTTGAACAAAGGAAATGACTGCAGTTCTGGAAAGCAACTTACATCCTTACAGAAACTTATATAAATTCTAGAAGTATCATTAAAGAATTCATATGATTAGGGGAATTCACATTTATGGTAATGCATAGTGGATACTGCCTCTTATTAATGAAGATGAAAGTCTACAAATGCCTAAATTGATCTACAAACCTCTAAAAATTCTACACTTTACTAATACTTTTTTTTTTTAATTATTTAAGTAAAAACACCAGTGATTGAGTATTATCTCTGACTATGAACATCGCAGAAGATACGTTCCCTGTTTTATTTTGTTTTCATTGGTAGTTTTCTGCTTTTCTTTTTTTTTTTTTTTTTTTTTTTTCCCCCTCTATACACATTAGCTATAATTTCATTGCTAGGCTTTAAATTGATTGATTTTCTAAATTAGAAACATGGTACTAACTCAGAATGCTGTTGAGACTTGCACCTAACTCACATTCAAATTAACAGAACTCCCAAAACTTAAATTCAGCACCAGATGAAAGTTGTTCAATGATACATGACTCAAACAATATTTTTTAGACATTTTTCTGGATTTGGGACTTAAGTATTTGAATATAATCAAATACAATCATACAAGAGATCATTTTTCATTGAATATATCTCAAAATACCTCTCTATTAATACCCTTTGCACTGAGAATTCCAGTATTAAATGACATCAAAGAAAAACATTCTGAGATGAAGAGTTATGTCAAAGGCTACTCTATACAGTCATATCTAAGATGTCCATTTAAAAAACAAAAACACCTGCCACTACCACCACCAAAAACAAACAAACAAACAAACAAACCAACCAACCCCAGCTTTTCCATTCAGAATTCAATATACAAAATTCTTGTGAGAAAAGCAAGAATACTTTTGACCAGCACTGGAATCCACTGAGATAGCACAATCCAGTACAAGATCCCAAGAAAACTCAGTAACATTACAGTGTTTAAACTTTAATTTTTTCCTCATTCTGTCCTGTGTAGTTACTAGACTGTTGCCACTTTTTTTTTTTCAGTGGCTGAAGATGCTCTACATCTTTAGAACAGCTTTCAGTTATTCAGGAAAAAAAAAGAGTTCAATTTTAATGGAATGTAACAGCTAACAAATAACTAACATGGACTTTCAGTTAAAGCAACTGGAATTTTTCATAATGGCAGTTCAGCCATTCCCTAAAATAGATAGAGGAAATGAAGTTTTTTTTAATCTTGTGTACAGTGTAGATCTGTATCTCACCTCAGCAATCAGCATTGCAGTATTCAACTCAGCCAAGTTTACTTAGATGTGACCATCCAGAAACATACGTATTATTATTTTGTGAGAAAATTTCTCTCTCATTCCAAATCTCCTTCTTGCTCTCATATTTTTACCAGTCACACAACACAAGCCTTGAAAACATGATATTCTGAAAGACATAAACTAAACTTGACTGTCAGTTTCTCACAGTTTTATTCATCATTCCTTTTTATATCATCTTCACAAAACATCTCCAAATCTTTATAAATAATGTTAGATTTCTAACGATTCAAAGGAACATATTTTATTGTCCATCTTATCTAGGAAGATCTTAATTTTTTTTTAAATACATACATCTCTGGAAAAAAAAAAAAAAAAAAAAAGTAGATGAACCACTGCATACTATCTGCTAGCTGAATCAAAAGGTAACACAGCAAATAGTAACTTCAGAAAAGCCTGACTATGACTAGCAACCACTCTCTAGTGGTAGCTTATAACACAGGCTCCAAATACAGACAGGGAGAATCCAAATAGTAGGCAAGGCAGTTACAGTGTAACCTCCGTTAGGAAAGCCTCCTTGCAACTTCATTAATTCAATCCTGACTCATTCTATTCCTTCCACAACACATAACTGCCCAAGTAGCTAGGGGCTTCTATGAAGTTCCTGTACTGATCAATTTATATCAAAATGCTCAGATTTAAAAGCCATTTAAAGCAGGCATTAAGTATCCTCTACACCTGATAATCCATTCGGTGTTCCTTTGTTTCCTCTTAGGTTTCAAACTACTACTTCAAAGTCAGTCCCTCTAAGCTGCTTTGTTAGGGCTTTGGTATCAGAACTTTTCAAAAGTACCTTGACTTTGCAAAAAGGTTTGCCACTTTGAGAAACAGAATCTCCCTAAATTCAGAATGGTTTATTATGAAAAGAAAACCATGACAACTGTTTGTACTCTTGCTTTATTATTACATCCGGCCTGGTCACTATTGGAAATTCAGTCTATTATTGTTGCTAGGAGTCCGTTGCTACGCAACCTAAAAGGGTTATGCAGTGCTTTCAGGCTAAGAAGCGTTAAAAACCCCGCAGGCCTCCTCCTATGGTTCTACACAGTTTGTTTAAATAGATTAACACTCTTCTCAGTCAACCCCCAACTCCAGGCATATCCTTAAAAGTTACAATAGCATGCTGTAACAATATAAACAAACACAAAACCAGAAAAATTACACAGAAGCAATATATCTGATCTCTACTGCATGTTAATGCAAAGTAAACAATAATTCCTTTCATTCATCAATTTAAGCACGAAGGCTACAACTTATATCTACAAAAACCTTTCAAGGTTAAGTTTCAGTTGTTAACATAATGGAGTTGCACAATGTGGTCTCACGGACATTTTATAATGAACTCCAACAGAACAATACATTAAGTTACATACTTTAAGATGGTGAAATAATATTCATTCTCTGTATGTCCAAAAGGCCTGTAAATTGTACCAAAATGTCACTGGCAAACTGAATTCTTTTGCCCTTCTGTATCACTGTCACTTACATAGATTCTGCAAGCCAAATAAGATGTCTATGCAAATTCAGTTCCTTCAACAAAATTTCTCCAAATCTGCAGGAGAACAGCGAAAGCATGACATCAAGAAGAACTCAACATTATGTCTTATCTCTTTCTAATAACTTGAAGCTGTTCCAGCTTGCACTGCAGAACAAGTTGTTCTTCAGTAACAGAACTAAGAAAGCCATGTTTCCTCCAGATTGGTACTTTAATGGACCCATTCTCTAGCACAGGGTGAGAATGTTTGCTGACTGATTCAGAAGGCTTCTGAGAGTACAAACTGAGTTGCAACTGCCTTTCCTTCAGGGCACATTTTGACTTATCATTGCAAATAAATTGTTTTGTTGATGCATGTTTTTTCTGGTATGTCTATCTCTGATACTGCCAAATCAGGGAAAAATGAAAACAAAAACCAAATAACATCAACAATAAACACAGCACCAGCAATATTTCTTTAAGGGTTCAAAGCTAAGAAAGCAACACGGCATTTTTGGAAATGCTAAGACCAATTGTCTACACAATAGCGATAGCAGCCAGAGCCATAAAACAGATTCCAGAAGTCAGAAAATGAATTTTTTGTCCCCAAAATTCTTCAGTGGATGAAATTTTCTAGAGAAAACTTGAAAACAATGAGAAATATAAAGCCTGTCCTGAAGAGAAATATCTCACATGGCTAGGTTAAGAAAGAACACTTCACAGGAATGCACTCTTAGGAGTTCCCCAGAATTCATAAGCTTGCAATATCTTCTTCTAAAGAAAAAAAAGCAAACTTCATATCTATATTAGGATTAGATTCTGTATTGGGCTCATGTACCAAGGTTTTGACAGTAGAAGGCTGCAGGGGTGGCATCTGTAAGCTAAGTCCTGCAGCTGCTCCATGGCAGATCTGAACCAGATCCAGCTGCTATAAAAGGGACCTGCCACTGCCAAAGCTGAGCCATGAACAACTCTGGTTGTACTTGTGGAAGGGCAAATTTAAGAAAGGGAAAATCTGCTTCACAACAGCAAGTAGGAAAGAGGAGTGAGAGAATGGGAGAAACAGCCTGCAGGAACCAAGGTCTGAGCAGAAAGAGGGCAGGATGTGCTTCATTTGCCAAACAGAAGTTCCCAGCAGTCCAGTAGAGGTCCATGGTGGAGCAGCCTGTCCCCTTAAAGCCCAGACGCACCACAATGTGCATACACCCATATACACCCATAGAGGAGCCCACAGTGAAGTAGTTGATGCGACTGAAGGAGGCCACAGCCCATGCAGAGCCCCCAGGCTAGAGCTGCAGCCTGTGAAGAAGAGACCACGGTGGGGCAGGAGGGCTGGGAAAGCTGCCAATAGCAGGGACCCATGCTGGAGTACTGCACTCATGAAGAATGGGCCTCATGGTATGGAACCACGCTGGAGCTGTGCTTTGAGAACTGCAGCCTGTGGGGAGACCATGCAGGATCAGTTAGAGAAGGACAGCATCCCATTAAATGGACCCACATGAAGCAGGAGCAGAAACTGACCACAAAGGAGCAGCAGAGAAGAAGCAGACAGATCACTGCCCCCATTCCTCATTCCTTTGCACTGCATGGTGGAAGGAGGTAGAAAAGAATGGTGGATGTGGGGAAAATGTTTTTCATTTATATACAGTTTCTCACTTCTACTCTCTTAGTAATAGGCAATGAATTATATTAAACACTGAGTCTGTTTTGCCCATGATGGTAATTGGTGAGCAATTTCCTTGTCAATATCTCAACCCTTAAGTCCTTTTTCATCATATTTTCTTCCCCTGTTCTTTTGAGGAGGGGAAGTGATAAAGCAATGCTGTGGAGTTTAACTAGCCGCTAGTGTGAAACCACAGACCTAAGCCATGAGAAAGCTACCTTATCTCCATATAACGAGAAGATTTAGCTCTAGTAAAGGAGACAGTCAATACTCTAAGGAAGACCACAACCAAAACCTACAGTCAAACATGTTTCATCACCTTTTACACCTGAAACTTTAAAGATCTCGAGTATGATCACTGGTACTTCAGTTTTAATAATTTTATAAAGAAAAGGTCATTGCAATGTTAATTTACATGAATGGCTGTGATCTCAAAGACAGCAGGCAGCTTAGAAAATATCAAGAGATACAGAATTAAACAACAACAACAATGAAACTGAGCATGTTCTGCTGTAGAAGTACCTACTGGTTTGTAATTAAAATCTAAGTACTGATTATCTGAACTAAGTTTTACAGTCATAATTTGGAGCTTGGTAAGTGCATTTGTGTTGCAGAAGGATGCATTAGAGACAGGAAGCACTCTGACAAAAAGAACAGACATTCAAAGCTATGTGCAGTTCTCATTTTTCAATAAATAATCTTTCATAAGTAGTCTGTGATATTCCCTTCAATGTCACTGAAGCAGATGAACCTTGCAGATGCCAAAGTTTGTTTATATAGAACAGGACAGGGCCAATCTTTGCTAAGGCCATTGAGACACGCTAGCTGATAGCTCTAACGAGCCTGAGGCCTCAACTTCCATCCTGTGTTATGGAAGATCTCTCACCTGGTAGATCTGGCTATTCAAAAAACTGAATGTTCCCTTTGCAAGTAGCAAATCAGCTCTAAGTGACAGTTCCAAATCATCAAGCTGATTTAAAAAGTTAATATTGTCTTCTGGAACTCAATTCCTGTTCTTAGGATATAATTCACTATCACAATTATACCAGAGAAAATTCATGCAGAACTCCTCCCCCATATCTTCTGTTTCTCTCATGCTTTCTAGACGTCAAATCACTGAATGCTAGTAGAATTGATTCAGTTCTACATACAAGCTATATACACAAACATAAGATATTAAATACATACTGTTTTTCTGCACATGCATATATGTGAAAACATATATTCTAACAAACATATGTAAGCTCAGAAAGGGACACTCATCTACTCAAACTAAGTGACATATATATTTTTATTCATACTTCATGTTATTGAACATCTTCCATTACAAATTTTTTTTCATTTCATTGTAGCATTTACCCTCTCACCCATAGGCAATTTCAGAAGATTAAGGACTTCAGCAATTATGAGAATAAGACACAGAAAAAAAGGTTTTGCCTGTACTTATTGAAATACAAATATTTTACAATATCAAAATTATAACAAAACCAAGTTTTAGTAAATGCACAAACTCCAACAATATTTTAATGCGGCAGAGCCACGAAACTTCATTAACAGAAATTGGCAATATCAAACTTTTTAACTGTGACTGTGATAAATTTCTCAGGAGACAGTACTTAACAATGCATGAATTGCTCACAACATCATCTTCTGTATACAGATTAGTGACACTGCACCCTCAGATCTGTAAACATGCTAGAAGATGAAGATGACTATAATTTTCTCAAAAACTGCTCCCCTACAAATTTATTAAGGTGTTTACCCTTAAGTCAACAACTGAGAAATTGCTCCCCTTGTATCTCCAAGCACTCCCACAGACTATTCTGAAAAAACATGAAGTAGAACTGGTAGACAAGGAAAGGAACAAAAGAAAGATGGATGAGTAATTGGAAAAGGCCAAGCACATAAGAGAATAATCAGGAGACAAAATGGAAATGATATGTAAAGGACCTACTATTAGGCTGAAAAAAGAAGATTGAAAACTAGTAGTGAAAAGCAGAGAAAATAGCTGGAAATAATGCATACAAACTAATGGTTCTAGGCTTTCTGAAAATTGTACTTATCCTGCTTTAAAGTAGAGAGAAGCAAAAAGATTTTTAAAAACACCATCCATAAATTCTGGGAACAACAGCAAAAATCAGTGCACTGTATAGAAGAAAGCACATAAATTGTTGAAAAAATTGTGATCAACCTTAATACAGAGAAGAAAACGATCATACGTAAAGATCAGAAGTACAAAAATTTACAGCAATAAAAATATATTTCACTTCATTTTAAACAAGACTGGATATACTTCAGTAAATTGTTTATAATTCTTAATGAAATTTATAAACATTTTTAGTATCTTCATTTTTCGAAATTGCATTATTGTGTTCAATCACATCACTCGTCATTTGCAAAATATATTACATTTTTAAAATCATGATAAAAAAAATAACATTCAGAAATAGCAAGAGTACATAAGAACTAAGTGCTACAAGAACAGTGACAGCAGGGAAATAAAAAGTATGTACCTTCTACTTCACATGTATTTAGGTAAACATATTATGGGCTGTAAGACTAATTTAGCTAACTGTTAAAAATTACAGCAAAATTTAAGTTAAAAAGGTTTTCCAGTAATGCTTTGAGTAATATGAAAGGAGATGGTAGCCTTTTCAAATCTCCAGGCACAAAAGGCTGCTCTGAAATGTGACCAGAATAAGGATAAACACACAGAAAAAAAAGTTCAATTTCATTCACTAAAACTGCACTAAAAACCGGAATTTGTCACTATACCATGAAAGTCATAATCTAAACTACCCATGTTAATAATAATCTTATGAAAGCAATAAGCTGACAGGAAGCAAAATTATTGTTGTAAATTTTCAAAAAAATCCTTATACATCATCTGTCTATGGATGGTGCAACCAAACATAAAATCACAGATTTGAATTTATTACATATGACAGATATAAACAGATAGAAAGGATTATTAATATTCATATGAAAATAAGGGATTGAGAGACTCCACAACAGCTGTCAAAGAAACCTGGATCACTAAACATTGCAGTTGATCAGTATGTTTAGTCCTACTCAAATATTTAAAAAATACCGTGAATGAAGTGGTCCAAACTTTGATTAAGAAACAACCAACATAGAAATTAGTATAGAAAATTATCTTTTAGAAAAGTATCTTGTGATGACTTGCACAGCGTTTTCAAAAGCTGGCCCTTTATTGCCTTGGTAGAGCATACATATTTTCTTTCAGGAAACATTCTGACAATCTCAGCGTTACATGTAGCAGCAATTCTCCAGCCAATCCCAGCAAGTATTATAAGATTGACTCTGCCATTGAAGTGGCCAATACCTATGAGTTTTGCAGAAATCTTGGCAGGTGTCAAATGAACACACCTTTTCAAATTCGAAAAATTTTTAAATCCTCAGACCCTCCAACTCCTCAATATCACTTTTTCCCTAGTTTGGAGAGATTAACTATTCTCAGGCTTTTGGTAAGAAAAACAGAGTCTTAACTTCTCAACTCCTATTGTTTGCAATGGTACAAATTTGGCCAAAAGAATCTTCCTCGGAATGTGTATTTTAAATCTTAAAGGTCCTTCCCAACCTCAATGATTCTATGACTCTATGACAGAAAAATGAAGATTGGCTAAGAAGAAAACAAGCATCTGCCGGCAAAGAAGGCACCTTACAGAACATGGAAGTGCAGATTAGTAACTGTGGGCTATCCCCACAGCCCAGAAAGTTGGATGTATGTCAGCAGTATTGCAGGTGTGATGCTTAGCAGCCTTGTCATAGACAGTATCTCAGGTAAACTGTTAATTATTAAACCACATACAAGCTAAGCATACAGCAAAGAACAGAAGAAAAGAAAAAGAGCAAACAACTAAATGCTGAACCGAGGAGTTTAATAACTGAAAACGAGCACAAAAAATAATGAAAAAAAAATTGTAAGATTAAAAAATACACTAACAGACATCACTGCCAGCAATGAAATATCAAAGAAATGTATTACGTTGGATGCAATGACAACTAATATTTTACCACACACACCTGACATTCAGAATCATGCTAGACAACACTCATTTTAACCTTGTTCTCTTTCTCATGTGACTTCTTCACTGTTACATAATCTTTAAAAAGCACACATTTATTTACAGTACCCTGTTATTACCTTAAAAAAATGAAAAAAAAAAAAAAAAAAAAAAAGACTTTCTTACAAATGTATTAACAATAAGAGGAGGGCTAAGGAGAATCTCCATCCCTTTCTGGATGTGACAGTGATTGTGACCACTGAAAGTAAGGAAAAGGCTGTGGTTCTCAATGCTTTCTTTATATCTCTCTTTAAAATCAGACCAGTTATCCTCAGGGTACTCTACCTCCTGACCTGGAAGTCTTGGATTGGGAGCAGAATAAACCCTCCATGATTCAGGTGGAAACAGTTAGAGATCTGCTTCTCCACCTGGACTGCCACAAGCCCATGGGGCCATATGGGATCCAACCAAGGGTGCTGAGGGAGCACCTCGGGTACTGTGTTTTTGGTTGCTCACCACAAGAAAGACATTGAGGCTCTGGAGCACAGCCTGAGAAGGGCAAAAAAGTTGGTGAGAGGTCTGGAGCACAAGTCTTATGAGGAGCAGTTGAGGGAGCTGGATTATCTAGTCTGGAGAAAAGGAGACTTAGGGGTGACGTTATCAGTCTCTACAACTACCTGAAGGGAGGTTGTGGTGAGGTGGGGATCAGCCTCTTCTCCCATGTAACAGCAATAGGACTAGAGATAATGGCCTCAAGTTGTGCCAGAAGAGATTTAGGTTGGCTGTTAGGAAATATTTATCTGAGAGAGTGGTGACGTGCTAGAATGGGCTGCCCAAGGAGGTAGTGGAGTCACCTTCTCTGGAGGTGTTCAACAAACGTTTAGATGTTGTACTGAGGGACATGGTTTAGTGAGTTCCACAGCGCTTTTCCTGCCCAAAAGTACTCAGCACCTCAGAAGGTAGTCTCTGATAGTATTCCTTGGATTTATACATCAGTATTTTATTTTTGTTCCATGTATGACTTAAAAATAACCATTACAATGTGTTTCATTTTAGAATGTAACATATAGACAATATTCTAAAATTATTAAATATTTATCACTGCATTTCTTAGAGAAATAATTCTCCAGCCTCTTACCTAGGATTGACTCAATGAATTATGTCAAAATACAACACTGCAAAAACAAACAAAAAACAACTCACAATGATTCTTCTAACAGAAACGCTCAAAGTTTAAAAAAAAAAATCAATTTTAACTAAAAAAATTTAAAATCTTGCTTCAAATAGGCATCTCTGAATAATGTATTTTACAAAGAAAATTATCTGGCATAGTTTTTTAATCTACAAAACCAAAACTACTGAGGAACAAGCAGAAAGTACAGCCTGAAGCCCAAATTAAGTGATGAATACCGATCAACATACCAGGAAACCAACCTGGAAAAAAATTATTATGGGAAATTCATTAATTACAATAAAGAAAAGAATGTGACGAACCGAGGTAGCGCTATGTAATAGGTAGGTAGCAAATCCCTATATTTACAACAGTTCTATAAATACAAAACAAATAAAATATTCAGAACTGCAGTTAGATCCAGAGCATGGTTCGTTGGTTCGTTTGTTACAGAACATTCCTGATGGAAATTTTTACATAATCTGACAAAAACAAAACAAAAGAAACACACACACACACACAAAAAAAAAAAAAAAAAAAAAAAAAAAAAACCCAAACCCTCGAGCCTCATGCTTAGGTAATAAAAATGCTGTTACTTTCAGAGGAGAGATTAATGAAAGCTAACAGAAATTGATTTTTATAATTGTCTAATAAAACTTTTGCTGAATTAGACTCCATAACAGTGCTCACGTAGGATATGTGTTAGAAAACAACTAACATACAAAGAACATTTAGTGACAATATGCATTAAAAGTATGCCATGAAGAGTAGCAATTTAATTTGATTTGCAAATCTTAACAGGACATAAGGCTATTTTTACCTGTATGTATGAATGTATGAACATAATTATTTCACTTATTTTTCAGAATCACGAAGTAACTGTAAATTAACATTATTAAATAACTATCACTAGCTATCCACTTTGGAACATCAGAACATCAGAATGAAAACTATGACAAACAACAGAAATATTGAATACTTGAAATACATGATGTTAGATTCTTTAGGACTGTTTTTTTCAGTGGTGCACAGTGACAGAAAAAGGAGCAAGAGGCACAAACTGAACACAAGAAGTTCCATCTGAACACAGTGCAGTTCAGGCTGCCAGTGATCTCAGACGGACCTAAGTTCAACATCTCACCTCTGCTGTCAGAACAGATCTTCATGGTTTTACCCAGTCAGAGCTTGAAAATCTCCAGGGACAGAGAATGCAAAACCTCTCTTGGCCACAGCTGCATTGCTGGGATATTCTCACAGGGAAAAAGATTTTTATTATCTCCTATGTAAATTGCTCTTGTTTCATATTCGGAACATTAGCTCAAGTTATCCCACAATGCACTGCTGTGAAAAGCCTGGCTACATCATGCAAATATTAGGGAAAGTTGCTGTGACGACCACTGAAAGATTACTGTCTCAAAATTCTCCAAATTCCTCTGTATCTCCTCAGAAGAACACATGCAATCCTGACTGTCTCAGTGACCCTCCTCTGAAATTACTCCAGATTATCAGTGTCTTTCCTGTAGTGCTGTGAAGGTGAGAGTAAAACTTAACATGAATGTAGATGTCCCCTAATAATTGCTGGATGACACCCTCCATCATCTTTGTGACCCTTTACTGAGCTCCCTCCAGTCTGTCCATGTTTCTCTTGAACTGGTGGAACCAGAACTGGACCTAGTACTCCTGGTGTGGTCTCACCTGTTCTGAGAGGAAGGATCATCTCTCTCGCAGGACTTGTTTAACTTCACGAGGTTCCTTTTGGCCCTTCAGCCTGTTAAGGTTTCTCTGGGTGTCAGCATAACCTTCTGGTGTGTTTGCCACTTCCCCTGGCTTTGAGTATTTTGCACACCTACTGAAGATAAAGTTTTCTCCATCATCCAGTTCATTAGTGAAGACGGTAGAGAGAACTGAAGCCAGTATCGAACACTGGGGTAACTCCACCGCTTACTGAACTCTAACTACACTTTGCATCATTGACTGCTCTCTCTGAACCCAGTCATTCAGACATGTTCTCAGTATACCTTACTGTCTGCCCATCCAACCCATACATAAATAACTTCTTAGGAAGATCCTATGTGAACTGCAAATTATTGACTAGAGGTCAGTGTAGACCTTAGACAGCTACACAGGATTGATATCCCTCTTCCTTTTGGCCATTATAATAATGTAGAAACAGGTCAAAAGAGGGTCTGTTTTCAGTTTCTGCTCTTCCACTAGGTGTCACAAAACAAGCACAAAACCACCATGCTCCTAACAGATAATCTGTATATTTTTGTTGTAAGAAATGATGCACTTCCTAACATTTCATGGTTAACAGGCCATGAGAAAACCTTATGAGAAAAAACATTTCATATAGAAATTGAATTATAAAAACCAGTGGTATGAAAACCATCAGTATTACTCCTTGCAGTAATGCACATAAGTCCAATTGGAGCAGCTGAACCACCCTGATTAAACAGTTATGCTGTAAAATTATCTGCTACATATTTCTTTTGCTTTTCAGAAAATACTTCTATTTTCCAAACACGAGGACACTGCACAGCATCGAGTGCTCTAATTATCTTCATTTCTTTTGGTTTTACAGAAAACTTAATCAGTTACATGCTGTAACATAAAAAATTTTTCAATATGTACTTGAAAGACAAGCTTATTCTGTATGTCGTAGTTCAATTTAAAAAAAAATAAAACATAGACATTAGCTGATAAGAGCAGATTGTTGGGAAAATAAAGTTCTACTTGTGACTAGGCAGCTTGTTTTACAGAGATGACACAACTAATTACATTAGAGGACTTAACATATTATCAGTCAACCTCTCAATCTCTACTAACAACATCCAATTACACTTTCAAGCTAATTTTAAACGGCTGAACCCAACTACATTGTCCTTCAAACACAATAAACTTTGTGACTGGGCTCTAAGCAACCTGACCCAGCTGTACATGTCTCTGTTCACTGCAGGGCAGTAGAACCTGGTGATCTTTAAAGGTCCCTTTCAACTTTGACAATCTTATGATTCTATTTCAACAATCCTGGACAAAAGCTTTGTGTTTTGTTGTTGTTTGTTTATGTTGATGTAGGTTATGGAGCTTTTTTGTGTGCACACCTTTCTTTACCACAGACAATCAAAAGATAACCTATCATTTCCTATCTGCTAGATATTTCTGCCTTGAATGTTATAGCTTTTCTTGTGTTACAAAATGTGGGAAGAATGTCTTATACTTTATCCCAAACATTGATAATTATGTAACACTAGGGAAAAACAAAACAAAACAAAAAAAATGCTGGCTCCAGCTTTACCTTGTTTTAGTAGACTACAAATGGCCAACATTTTGATGTTGACTTTCTTTCGGCTCTTATGCCATTCAACTTGGAGTGAAACTACCATCCTTGAATCATAGCATGTATCCAGCAGCATTACTATGCTGACACAAGAGTACTTACAATGTGTATGTACAACATTGAGAACACAAGCCAGTAAGTGATGCTAAGACCTAAAACACAAGCCATTATGAAATCAAGCAGCAGGAACCCTTACAAGACAGATTCCCATGTGCAAACCAATTCTACGTCTCCACCTCATTTCAGTTTTCTGTGATACACATCTTGTGACTCATGACCATACAAACAATGAACTTCAAGAAGTCATTAAAGTTGGTTGCTACAATGAAGTTAAGATCCTGAGGACTGCTCTTTTTCTAAGTCAAGAAATGCCAGTTCCTTTGGAAATCCATCAGGAGACTATAGAAATAGATACTACAGTGAAGACAAGTGGTAAAGATACCATGCACCTTCATGCCTGCTAAAGATAGGTAACCACTCAATGTTTTGGACTAGAATTACGGAAGATAATTTCAGTGCCTGAAATTTAAATCCTAATAATACCCTCTTCCCCAAAAAACTATTGAGATAATTTGGCAACTGAAATGTAAGTACTTCAGACCACACAAGTTTATTATTTGGTTTTATTATTTGACTACAAACTGTTCAGATAATTTGAAACAGCAATATTCTAAAAAACACATACCAGCTGCAGCTGAACCAGCAAGAACAAAACAAAAACTCCAATTTAAAAAAATTAGAAGCCCCATTCCATAAATCAGAATTACTACTTGTATGATAAACTACACTTTTGCTTTGCAGGACTAACACTAAATCTAAATCTACTGCAGTAAATCATAGAACTGCTTAGATTAGAAGGGACATTAAGATCATCAAGCTTCAATCACTGTGCTGTCGGCAGGGTTGCACTCAATAGATCAGGCCCATCCAATCTGTTCTTGAATGCCTTCAGAGATACAGCATCCGTGACTTCTCACTCAGGGTAACCTGTTCCAGAGCTTCACCGTTCTCTGAATAAAAAAATTCTTTGTAACATATAGCCTAAATTTCCTCTCTTCTAGTTAAAGCTATCTCCCTTGTCCAATCAGTATTAAACTACGTAAAAAGTAAGTCCCCATCCTGCTCATAAGCTCCCTTTAATTACTGAAAGGCTGCAATGAGTTCTCCCCAGAGCTTTCTCTACTCCAAGCTAAACAACACCAGCTCTATCAATCTCTCTTCAAAACAGATGTGCTCAAGCCGTTTGATTATCTTCAGAGTCCTCCTCTGGACCTGATCCAACAGCTCCACACGTTTCTTGCACTGAGGGCCCCACGACTGGATACAGTACTCCAGATGGGGCCTCATGAGGGCAGAATAGAGGTGAACAATTATGTTCCTCACCCCACTGACGACCTCTCATTTGATGCTGCCTAGGATACAGTTGGCCTTCCTGGCTGCAAGCACACACCTTCACTTGTTTTGACTTAACTTTGATCACAAAGCATACGTTAGTCATAAAACCTCTGAATTCCTTTTGCAAAATAGCCAAATATTTGGAAGACGCTAAACATATCTCAGTCATGACAGATCCAGTGCATCACAAATTTGCCTGCTCATTATTGTTCCTTTTGAATTTGAACATTGTTTGAAATAATTTGAAAATAGTTCCTTTGGACAATATTATTTCAGACAGTCCAAATAACTTTCCTAGAAGTTATGGGGAGTTGTATTCAACAGAATCAACTCTAAGGAGTTAAAAACATACTGTATTCTACATTCTTCCATTTACTAAATCTGATAGGAAATAATAAAACAAATATGGAAAAATTATTTATAAACTCTTTTGCAACTTGCAACTCAGATGAAGTGGCGTAATACAGAATAGACCACATAAAATAGTTAACTAAATGTTAAACAGACAGTTGTATATTGATGTAGCCTTAAATTCCATTTGCTTAATAAACATGCTAATTTCATCTTATAGCTAACAGCTACTACACTTGTAGTTCAACTGCTCCTCATTAGCTAAGGCTAAAAGAACTTTAAATACATTCAGACCGTTCAACAGATGTAATGTGAATACATTTTATATATCATTTATTCATTTTATTAATAGGTTTAACAGACTCTGTAGAGCTAAATATATTAATTTAAACGCTGATTAACTTTCTACAACTTAACACAAAAAATATGTATGATCCAATCATTAAACTATTTTAGAATCTTATTCAGAAAATTTGAGTACATTTAATTTCAAAGTGGTGATTAATGAACAACTGTTTTCCTAAGAACACAATTGAAAAGCAAGCAGTGGCTTTTAACTTAAGCAAGTAATTCTTTTTTCTTATTTTTTTAACCAAGGCAAATAACACTGAATGCCAATACTAGCTTGTAAAAATTTAACTAGTAATATGAATTGGCAATCCTTCTTTTGTACAGCTGCGCGCACACACTTCTTCATGGTTCTTCTACATTGTATATATTTCATCAACAAGAACATAGAGAAGGAAATACCCTTCCTTCAGTAAGATTGCTTCCCCTGCTTATTCAAGCAGCAGAACAATAAAGTCGTAACAGTACAGCACAGACCTTATCAGAAAAAGAATAAAAAGGTGGTGGGAGAGAAAGGAAGTACAATGCCAACTCTTCTAAATGCTTCACAGATAATGTACAGCAGGCCACTCCACGAGGCTTTAGCTCAAATACACTATTCTGGTCATGTAGCCCACTGGAAGCAAAACCTTCATACAGTCCATAAACATACAGTATCATTGTCAGAGTAACAGAGCTATATATGCATAACTCCTCTCCCTTCTTTATGAAAATATAGACACATTAAGAAAAAAATCAGAGCAAAACTATATAAAAAACTCTACACATCTGAAAATTCAGCAGATCTGCACTAACTCATATGAGCTACAAATATATTTTTAAGTTTTAGCTCCACAGAATCATAATAAAGTTACCTGTAACCTTGATAGCTGTAATGTAAATAGTTATGGCTCAGAATTGTATTTCATTTTGTCAATCCTTTCTAAGAAAGTATGATTAACAGAGAAAGAAGAAAACAGCAGGTCTTAACTGATCTAGAACACCTGCAAATGACATCTTGCACCCCTCATGGAGTTGTTCATTTCTATTTCTGTTTATCAGTGTGGTATTGCTAACTTAAATATCCACTGTTCATGTGCTTAGAAAATGACCCTGAGACTGTATGTAAGAGAAAACATACCTAGATTAATTATAATGAAATAACAAAGCTGAAGATAGAAACCATTTACTCGGTAGATGAACAAGGAACATAGTTCCTAGTTATTTATTATTTGTAGTGGCAGCATCTAAAACTTGAACAACGTTGAAATCTAAAGACATGGCTTTTACCTTAAAGAGCTTACAAATTTAATTTGAAATAAGATACTTCAGTAAGAATGTGCAAAAACTGAAGAAATACTGCTACATTATCATGAAGTCTACATACATTACAGAATGGTTGCCCTACATGTCTTCTCAGACAAACAAAGCTAAGCTGTACTCACTGTAGTGGTTCATGTGGGGCTGAAATGACCTTTAAACACAATGTCAGATACTTCCTTCCTTGAGCTAACCAATACAACTCAGAAAATGCTACAAGTACACTATGTATTATACACTATGTATAATATACAAACTTTGATATCCACATAGCATTGTTATGGATGCAACTGTAAGAACTGAAAGAAAGAAACATTAAAAATATATTGAGAATTTAAAGAGGAATTTTGAATTGCTAGAATTTAAACCTCCAACTCTCACTAAAATTTGTATTATAATATGGAAAATTTCTTTGTTAATTTCAACTTACAACATATTCCACCCACCACCTGTCAGTTTTGGGGAGCTAAATCTAAAAGCAGGGGATCAAAGACAAACAACTTATCATGGTAGAACAGAAAAAATCTACACAACTAGAAGTACTATGCAAAACCAAGCAACTTAAGATGTACTATGCCAACTCCAGCTTGAAACTTTTTACACACTTCCGAAGGCAAATTACATGGAACTATATGCCATTATTTACCCACATGCATCAAAAAGCACTGCTTCATTAATTAGTCTTAGAGTATACAGACAATCAATAAGTATTATTAAACTATAGAATGTACAACAATGAAATTCTAATCCATTAGTCTCATATTCAGTAAAGAATTTCTGAAATCAAAAGCAGTGATTCTTTTAAGCATACTATTTTATTGTTCTTCTATTCTAGAATTAGTAACTCTAATCAATTAGCACTTCTATCCCTTCTACAGTTCAGAAGTTTTAATGCCTATTTTATCCATAGAAAGTTTCAGTAAGAACAAAAAAAAACTACACAAAGCAACACATTAATTTAAAGAAAAAAAAAAAACCAACAAAACACAACAAAAACAAACAAACAAACAACATTGTCCCTTTAGGAATCAGTGGGAGAAAGTCCTCAGATTTGTCCCAGAGGAATTCAGGAGAGCTTTATCAAGAAGTCATCACACCTGAAAGCCCAGCTGAAGTGCCTCTACAACAATGCACTCACCCTGGGAAATAAACTGGAGAAAATGGGAACTACATTGCTATTAGAAAACTGTAACCTGCTTGCTATCACAGAAACATGGTAGGACAGACAGTACAGCTGGTTCACTACACTCAAGGGCTACGAGCTTTTTTTAGAAGATACTGACAGGGAAGCAGTAGCAGGAGTTGCCCTCTGTTAAGAAATGGATAGATGGTAAATAGGCACCTCTGAGAAACAGGCACAATCAGGTTGAGAACTTATAGGTTAAAATTAGGGACCAGACCAATAGAGGACATTTGGTGGCTGCCAGATCAAGGGGAGCTGTTGGTAAGGCCTTCTTTCTTCAGCTACATGAAGCAACACATTCTCAGTGTTTCATCCTGACAGGGAATTTCAACCACCCAGGTGTACGCTGGGAAAGAAACTTAGCTACAAACTACCCAGAAGACTCCTCGAGTCAATTCAGGAAAACTTCCTCATCCAGGTACCATAAAAAAAGCAACCAAACCTGGTGCTCACCACTGCAGAGGAGATAACTAAACAGTCTGAGATTGGAGACTGACTGGGGCATTGTGACCACACCCTCGTTGAGTTCAAGACCCTGAGAAATATGGGACTGGCAAAGAGCAAGTCAGGACCCTGAACTTCAGGAAAGCACACTTTTAGCTGTTTAGGGAATACTGCATGGATCAGATGGGAAACTGCTCCTAGGAACACAACAGAGCTGGCTCCTCTTTAAAAACATCTTTCTGAGGGCATAAAAGTTCTCTGCCTCAGCATCAGAGATCAAGCAGAGGAGGCAGGAAACAAGCATGGCTGAGTAAAGGCCTGATGGTCAAGCTGCATGGTAAAAAGGAAATGCACAGGCAGAGGAAGCAGGGAGGTGTGGTTTGGGAAGAATACAGGGAGGCCATCCAGACATGCAGAGTTGGTATCAAAAATGCCAAGGCACATAGATAGAATTGAACACAGGAAGGGAGGTGAAAAATAAGGACAGATTGTACAGGTTCATTGGTCAGAAGAGAAAAGGCAAGGGTCTATGCACTCTGATAAATGAGGCCCAATGAGACCAATGACATGCATCCCACAGTCCTGAAAGAGCTTGCTGATGTGGTTGCCAAGCCACTCTCATTCATATTTGACAAGTTGTGACTATCAGGTGAAGTCCCCAGTAACTGGAAAAAGGGAAACATCATTTCCATTTTTAATAAAGGGAGAAAGGAAAAGCAAGGGATCTACAGGCCAACGATCCTCACTCCTGTGCCTGGGAAGATCGTGGTACTCATCCTTTTGGAAGATATGCTCTTTAAAGTACACTCAAGACAACGTATTCTGAAACAATAAGCACAGCTTCACCAAGGGCAGATTGTGGCAGACCAGGCTGGTGACACATGAGGGAATGACAGGAACAATGGACAAAGGAAGGTCAAATTATGAAATCTACCTGGACCTGAGCAAGGCATTTGGCATGGCCCAGCACATTATCTCTAAATTGCAGAAATACAGATTAGAATGGTGGACTATTCATTGGATAAATAATTGTTTGGGTGATTGTAACTAGAGAGTTGTGGTCTGTGGACCTATGTCCAGGCAGAGGCCAGCCATGAGTGGTATTCCCTAATGGCTCTGTCTTGGGACTGGTGTTCTTCAATGTTTTTATTAATGATTTACACAGTGAGATTGAGCATATTCTCAATAAGTTTGCAGATGACACTAGCCTGAGCGTAGACACAACAGAAGGAACAGTTGCCATCCAGAGGGACCTAGACATCAAGACCTACTTGAGAAAGGCAAGGCACTGCACTTGGATTGGGGCAATCCCAGCTACATATGCAGGCTAGGAGAAGAACTCATTGAGAGCAGTTTGATGAAAAAGGCCTTTGGAGGATCCTGGAGGATGAAAAGATTAGCACAAGCCAACTGTGTGTGCATTTGTAGCCCAGAATGCCTGGGCTGAATAAAAAGAGCAGTGGCCAGCAGTGAGAAGGAGGTGACTGAACACCATTGTTTGTCCTTGTGAAGCCCCATCTGGAGTATTGCACGCAGGCCTGAGGTCTACGGTGCAAAACATGAGTTTTTGGAGCAGGTTAAGAGGAGGGCTACAAAGATGATCAGAGAGCTGGAGAACCTCTCCTATGAAGAAATGTTGAGGTAGTCAGGGTTGTTTAGCTTGGAGAAGAGAAGGCTCTGGGGAAACCTGACTGTAGCCTTTTAGTTCTTGAATGGAGCTTACGAGCAAGAGGGAGACCAACTTTTTATATGGTTTCATACAGACAGAACAAGAGGGAATGATTTTAAACTAGAAGAGGGAAGGTATAGGTTAGATGTTAGGCAAGCATTGTTTACTCAGAGGGTGGTGAGGCACCAGCACAAGTCATCCTGCATGATCCCCAGAAGCATTCAAGGCAAGGTTGGATGGGGCTGTGGGCAGCCTGAGCTGGTGGGTGGCAGCCCTGCCTATAGCAGGTGGTTGGAACTAGATGACCTTAACGTCCCTTCTAACCTAAGACATTTTATGATTCATTGATCTTTGTCCTTCAAACCAAAATAATTGTATTAAGAGCTTGCAATACTACAATGCCTAGAAACATGTTAGAAAAAAAATCAGTAAGTTTTATTTAAATTCCTATGAAGTATCACTGTATTTCAATGACAAAAAACTCCTATTTTTTTTTTTTTCTTTTTATATTTCAAATAGCATAGCACCCTCTGGTGCATCTACTATAAGTAAAATAACTGAACAAAAGCTAATCATTGTTACAGAAAACACACGGTTAGTAAACAAAGAAAAAACAAGGAGCTCCAAGTTAAAAATAAAAAATAATTTAAAAAATCACCTGACCAAGAAGTGTTAGAAAAGAAAGAATCTAGTTTATTAAAACCAATTGTAATAGAATTACAAATGTTACAGAATAAAAAAAAAGGCTGGCAAAATTACTTTTGCGACAAAAGTGTTAAGACCAAAAAAGTTTGAAACTAATTCTGTATTCTTAATATGTCATTTTTACTGAAAAATAAAACCTAATAAATCTTAAATGATACAAAGGTAAAAATAAGTTTTTAGTGAAACAAAGTGTTACATCGAGCTATATTTCTGCTCTTTGTCTTGCAAGCAGGACAATAACTATTTGTTCACATAGTCGTGAAACAAAAAATCTCATATTCAAAGTCACATCCCCTTTAAAAATCTGATGATAAAATAATTTTTAAAAGTATCACACTATTGTGCTGTATGTTGAACGCTTGAAACTCTGATACTATATGTTAACTATTAAAACACGTCCAGTGACTGGGAAAATAATTTCCTAGCAAAGTAAATCTTGCTAATCACAAAAGCAGAAAACACCACCTGCTTTAGGCAGCTCTTTTGTGAACCTCTGGAAGTCTCAACACAATGCACAAGGAATGAAAGTAACACCTGTTTAAACTAGCCATCTGTCCCTACCAAACCAGATTTAGCTAAAAATCAGTGTATGTACGCTGCTACTTAAACTTCCAAAATATAAATATACAGGTGCTACCCTGTAAGCAAAGAGAAGTAAAAACACCTTTACCAGAAATACAAAAATAATAATGTCAAACTTGCGGCTAACAGAAAAGCATTATCTTCAATATTAGTTTATATAGATCAAAAGCTTCATTAATTTGTCATTTCTCACCCTTAGTTTTAAAAAATTTTTTCATAAATAAAATGTATTAAAATAATACTTTGTTTGCTCTAACATATTTATATGGTAACAAGCTTGTTTTAGGAATACAGCTTCATCTACAAGAACACTACAGTATCATTTGAAGTTTATTTTTCATTCTGTCCGTATTTGTGATGCATTCACAACACATCACTTCAATTTTAAATAATTGTAAAAAGTAAACAAATGAGCTTCTAAAAGTGAGAGTATTTTACATAATAGCTGGCAAGTTTTTGAAGAGTATGGAATGTTCTAAGAAGGAAGCTTTCCATAAGAGGTCAAAGTAAAGCATGAAGACCAGAACCAGAAATACTAACTAGAACACCAAAAGAACAGCAGTACTATAAGACCATTGCTTTGTAGATACTTTGTTATGTTTCAAGTAAAAAGAAATGAAAAAAATCTTCCTTCTCAATGGAAAGTTTTATAAACTATTTTAAACAGTAACATTTATTTCTGTATACAGTTCTGTGATTAACAAACTACCACACAACTACCGCACCAGGTGGAAACATGAAATTGGATAGAGCTAACAAAGCTGAACCTAATTATGAAATAAAGCACCCTGACTTCAAACTTCGTAACAACATTGTACCTTTAATTCCCATTTCATTTATTTTCACTGCATCACTGAAGGGCTCCTCCACAGTACAATGTAAGCTAGCTAAAGCACATCGAAGCCTGTGATCCACGAAGACTCATTAGAGTACGCTGAAACAATTTAAAACAATGTTACACAGACAGTTACATAGTGTAAGTCATGAAAATGAATGTTAAAAAAAAAAATAAAAAAATCACAAGCCACTTCATTTTCAAATGCTGGTTAGCATCACAAACACCAACTATTTTGACAGCTGAGGGCATTAGGGAATCAAATGCATAAAGCAGATATCATCTGTGACCACTAAAATATTTCAGAAAGAATAAAGGCTCAACAGTTTTCCCTTTCAGGTCCCTAATATTAATTGAGTTGATCATGGTTGATTTATTACAGTTTTTCAAACAGCAGGCTTAACAAAATACAGCTAAGTAATATTAGAAGAAGTCTTCGGTTTTAGATAAAATTACATACTTTAACATGACTTTTAAAACACTCCTGTACAGAAAAAAAAACCAAAACCAAAAAAAACTTATAAAACTCTCTCAGTCTGTGTGTTTCCTTTGAGACCACAGGTCTGGATGCTTGTCCTTCAAGGACAGACCTCAACATCCAGGTAGAAAGGCATCCTGGACAGGGCTCTTTCCTGTTGAAAGAAGGCTACTCAGGAGAGGCATGGTGTAGAGCTGACACCAGCTTTTTCCAACATCAAGTAAATGCATCGAATGGTTTAGTGACTGATGAATCACAATACATAATGTAATAACAATGAAATTAAGATTTAAATCTGCCATATAACTGATGTAGTAAAATAACCTTCTGACTCCATACACATATAACTGAATTGTTACTCACTCTGAATGTTCTTAATATCTCTCAAAGTTATTTTGTAGCAGTACGCGCAAAATCAGCACTTGACGGCTTCATCTTGAATAAAATGATGACAACATAGACGTCTTTGGTAATTACCCAAAATAGAATTATTTTCATTCACATACTTGGTTTCTGAAAAAAAAACACCAAAAAAACCCAAAACAAAACAAAACAAAACAAAAAAAACACAAAAAATCCCACAATCTGCCTTGCCTTAAGAAACATTGATATAAATGAAAGATGTATCACAGTTGATGACCACCTGGAAAAAATGACCCTGTCACATTCATTGGTAGGTCCATTATGAGATAAAACAACATATCCTTGTTGGCAAAGAAAAAACTTATAAACAGAGTTCCGCTAAAGGTATTCAAATAGAAAAGGTGTAGGATTTTTAATAATAAATTAATAATAAAGAAATTTTTTGATTATGTTTTCCCTTAACGATTTAATTAAATAAAGGAAATAAGTAAGTCACTACTACAAAAAAGAAAAAAAGTCTGCCACACCAAAAGGTGATTTGGCATGTCAAGGAAGAGAGCACAACTGGATATAGAGATGTTAAATGATAATTTTAATCACCAAAAAAGATGCCAGAAGCATACTTTATCCCAAAGAACTTTAAAAAAAAAAAAAAAGTAAACAAAGTATAATTTTCTACCTCCAACAATACAGCAATGCAAGTCTTTAGATCTTAACAACTAAAAAAAAAAAAAAAAAAAAAGCCAACCAATCAACCAACCAAATAAAAAAAAAAAAAAAAAACAAACAAAAAACACTGGTATTTTGGATTAAAAAAAAAAAGAAGAAGAAAAGAAAAAATATCATCATTAATAACATAATTTTTACTTCAACCTCTTGTGAGGTAAAAAGGTGCCTCTTCCTTTCTTTCCCAAGCATCCTCTTGAAATGCAGCTGCAGTAACAAAAAATCACAAATCACAAAGACATTTTTAATTTCTTCCCTCTGCTTCTTAGCACACAAACTTGCAGTGACAGTGAAATGTCTCAGATTTCTTTGATTGTGGAGAGTTTAAGAAAACTCGTAAGGATCCTCTCCCCATGTACATAATGTGCATTTACTCCATCTACACGCACACTACACCATACTACACTGGCAACATAAAAATGTAATAACAGCAATATAGTAATAATTCCTAGAAGGATTGCAAGAAGAAAAAAAAAAGAAACCCGCAACTATGTGTATGGGTGGGGGTACCGAATAAACAGGAAAACACAGTACAAAGAAAATGCAGTTTATCCTAAAATAAGAAAGGACATTAATTATGAATAAATGAAAGGAAAAAAAAAAAAAGAAAAAAAAAGAAAAAAAGAAAGAAAGAAAAAGAAAGGTTTGGCTGAAAAAACACAGAGAGTGACCGATCGCATATACAGGAGTCTCACTGGAGCCTATGGAAGTTGGCAAACACCTGCACCTCCGGCAGCCACACGGACCAGAACAAGGCCCCTCGCTCTGCGCTGTGCAATGGGATCCATCTCCGCTGCTTCTTTCCTCCCACCTCCACCCCCAAGATGTTGCATTCTTTTTTGTTGTGGCTGTTGTTTTTTGCATAATAATAATTATTATTATTTAAAGAACACAATCTTAGCTTGTGCCCGAAGTCTCGTCTCCCAAAATTCCCTCGTCCCCACATCCCCCCCCTCCGCTTGAACAGGAGACGACGGAAGACGCGTACCCATCGCATCCACGCGATTGTCCCGCAGGTCCCAGCAGCGCCTTCGTCCCCGTACGGCCGAGCCCCGACTCCCCGCTCAGCCGGCCCCACCGCGCGCTTCCCTCGGCCCCGCGGACACCCCCATCCCGCCGCCCCCCGCCGCGCGCTCCCACGCCGAGGCGGCGGGGCCGGGCGAGAGGGACGGCAACGGAGAAGGCGGCGGGGCCGGGCGAGCGATCCGCGCTCCCCCGCCGCCCCGCCGTCACACGCCGCGGCGCGACGGAGCGTCCCCGGCCCGGATGCCGCGAGGTGGGGGGAGGCAGAAGCCGGGGGAAGGAGAGCGGAGGGAGGGCCGGCGTGCGCCCGGCGAGAGCGCTCACCTGGGCTGAGGCGGGCTGCGGTGCTGCTCCGGCTGTCGCTGCTGCTGGAGGCGGCTGTTGTTGTTGTTGTTGTTGTTGTGGGTGACGATGAGGAAGGGGGTGAGGATGGGGGTGAGGAGCAGCAGGAGGAGGAGGAGGAGCAGGAGAGGAGCGGTTGTTGTTGATGGGTAACAGTCGCCAGGACTACGGTGACTATGGCGCTTGATTCACAAGGCAACGGTTGCTATAACTCACAAAAGGGAGAGCGAGCGAGGGAGGAGGAGGCGGCGGCCCAGTCGGAGAGGCCCGGAAGAGGCGGGGCCTGCCCTGACTGACGGCCCAGGGCTGAGCGCTACCTGCTCCCTCCGCCGGGCCGGGCGTCGTCCGCCGCGCCCCCGCTCATCCGTCGCGCCAGGACCGCCCGCGCGATACACGCGGTGCCGGCGGCGCAGCGCGCGGGCCGGTAAGGCTGTGGCGATACCGGACCCGAGCCCGAGGCGTGGCCGCGCGGGGGCCGCCTGACGCCACATCCGGCGGGCGGGGGTTGGAGCCCGGCCCCGGCGCGCTGCCCGCCGCGGGGGTCGTGCCGCGCCCGCTATCGGTCGAGGGGCCGCCGCTGGCGGAGGAGCGGGAGGGAAGTTACGCCCGGCGGCGGCTGCTCGCCTCCCCCTGCGGCCGCCTATCGCGGCACCCCGCGCCTTCATCGGAAATAATAAAAAAAAGCCCCCGCCGACGGTGGGGGAGCTGCCCGTCTGCCGCCATCTTGAGGCGGGGGGGATGGCGCGGGCCGAGCCCGCCGAGTTGCGGCCATCCGGCGCGGCCTCAGTCGGGCGTCTCTGGCGAGGAGCCGGGCCGCGGTGGGGTCGATTCCCTGGGGCGTCCTCGCTCGTCCTCCAGCCGCCTCGTTTCTGTCACAGCCTTGAGCTGTGAGCAGCCGGTGGGGCTGTGGCGGCCGTGAGTGAAGAACAGTGCGGTTGAGAATCCACCCTGCCAACAACCCGCGCCTGTGCTGCGTTGGGATGTGTGTTTAGGGAACAGGAGAGATGGGGATTGAGGCTGTTTTGTGGCCGTATACAGTTCCAGCACCTCCAGTGGGTAGTGCAGTGTTCCTTTGTAGCCCTGGTGCATCCCAGCCTGCAGCTCTTTGCTAGCCTGTGAAGTGTCTGTGAAGTGTCTCTGCATAGCTCCTGCAGTCTATTGCTGACAGTGCTTGCCATAGAAGGCACCTAATTGAGTTCTATGCACCCTTCCACGTCCCTTTATCTTGCCATTATCTATACACAGCTCGACAATTCTTACTTCTCACACCAGTCCCTTGAACTTCCTCGTGTTTGCCTCACAAACCCTGGTACTACTCCATTACAGCTGTCCCTAGAGACTGAAATTGCCCTTAAGTACTAAACAGAAGTATTTTCAACCCGTGAATAGGTGTACTGTGATTTTTAAAGCCCAATGTAACCATCATAGCTCTAACAGTTGCCTACAAAAAATTACTGGGAAATATGAAAGTGTGTAAAAATCAAACCTGAATCAACACAGCATTACATTTACAACAGAACAATCCTGAATAGTAGAATGGTGTAGTTTTACAGATGAAACTAATCTGAAATGCCGTAGCAGTAACTACTCCATTTGGTTATTCAGCTGTTGAATCTTGGATGCTTGAAGAGCTTACCTTCACTTTGCGACAGTAGCCTTGCTAATCAGAAACACTGAGATAAAATCGTAAAAAGTAACAAAAATGGATAGTGTTGTCTTACATTGTTCATTTGAAGGCAAGCTGTATTTCAGTAGACATCTGTTACCCTATCTATCCAGCAAATAAAAGTTGCTTTATTTAGGTGATAATGCACTGAAAGCTTGGAGGATTTGTGCTTTCACTGATTTCTCATTTTCTTGTGAACAATATGAAGGAGGGGACAGTGAGTGATTTCAGGAAAAAAAAAAAAAAAAAAAGAAAAAAAAAATGTTGCCAGAAGGATATGACTAATTCTGTGGAAATGCCTAACCAAATTTCATCTGATCCATGCAGGCAAAGAGAGTTTTTATTTCAAGGATTTTAATACTTAGTATTATACTGTCCTTTCTCTTATGTCAAGTTGTTGCTTGCAAGCATATTTGCTTTGCAAGATGAACAGGATGACCTGTCATAAAGTTGAAGGATAAAATCTCTTGGCTATTAGTTTGCATTCTTAAATCATGGAACTTTATATTTCTGTCCTCGTTGAAAAATGATATCAAACCCAGTCAGACCTTGGCATAAATGTGATACACATATATACATTTGTTGCCACCCTTGAATTAATGTGTTTGCAGAATATTTAAATCTCTATTAACATCTCAGTCTCTAAATACATAATCACTTGCTATGTCAGAAGGAGGGTCATGGCTTCTTTTGTTACTGGGAAATTGTTGAATCACTTCAATGTTTTGATCCTTTCATCTATGAAATTTGTTTGCAGAGCTGTCTGCACTAATCAATCAGAGCCTAACAGAAACTGAAGTCCTGCTTCAAAACATTGTGAATGCATATATATATTTTTTTTCAAACTTCAGAATTTGAATTTTTGGTCTTTATCAAAATACACATCTCATCTTAGTATTTGAAGAAATGTCATTTTTTCTTAGCAACGGTTACATATTTCTAGATAATCAACAGAAGCATTAAATCACGTCATATGGCTATGGTACCTAGTGATAATATTAATCAACCTTTCAAATTAAAATATGAAAAAAAAATCTTTTCATTAAAAGTAGTGCTAAAAACTTTGTAATTTGTGGTTAGATGCAAAATACACTTTATCTCTGAAAAAAAAAATTATGGCTTTGCACATGGACAAGTAATAATCAAAATAATTAACATTTTTCAACACTGAATTAAAGCAAGAGTAGACAGACATTTCTTGTACTTGCTTTTTTTGCTTTCAGACTGAACACTTCTACAAATAATTGTTTCTGTACCAAGGAATTTATAGTGAAATCTCTTATATAGAGAAAGATAACAGAGAAGATGCTACTCCTATCATTTTTTTTTCTGATTATAAATTGTAATGAAATCACTTTTTGATCTTCATCAGAATTACATTCCTATCCCTTCCATTTTCTGAGAGAAGAATTCATTAAGAGCAACCCAGAAGAGAAGCCCTGGACTTGGATGTCCTAGTGAATGAAAAGCTTAATGCAAACCAGCAGCTTGTTCTCACAGCCTGTACCAACACTATCCTGGGCCAGTGACTCCTCATAGGACCTGTAGTGGTTTTAAACTAAAAAATTAGAGATTTAGACTAGGTAATAGGAGGAAAGTTTTCACTCAGGATGATAAAGAACTGGCACAGGCTGCAGCTGTGGTTGCCTCATTTCTGGAGATGCTCAGGGCCAAGTTGAATGGGGTCATGAGAGCCTGATCTAGTGAGTGACAACCCTGCCTGCAGCAAGGGTTTGGAACTAGATGGTCTTTGAGGTTCCTTCCAACCCAAGCCACTCTGATTTGATTCAGGGCTTTTCCGAACTAAAGAATACAGAGCTTGACCATTTCTTACAGGGTCATAATTAGTCCATCTGACACTTCATACAACAAAGTCCATTTTTTTGTTAAATCTGTTTCATATTTTTTTTTTACATTTCCAAATGTTTTTCAGATATATTCTGTCATTTGCAGCATATCTAAGAAGTACCACAACACATTCCTCTCAGCCATAACATGCAGAACAATTATGTATTTATCTTATGAAATAATATAAAGGCAAGTCAAAATACTAAAGTAGGTGAGAGCATACAAACTGTTTCAGACCAAGGATGCATCTTCCCAGTTCACAGAAGTGCATGCTTAAATAAGTGCAAAAACAAGCACATACATGTATTTCACTAGGTATCTTTGCCACTCTGTGTCCCAGAGATTGTCTAAAACCTTCATAATCTGTTTTTATTGTCTTCTTCAGAGAATTTTTTCCAAGAATTTGTCAAGTCTCCCATAAAACTTGTGCATTCATGCCATCATTTATCAAGAAGAGCCATGCTGTAAGAATAAATGCTGTATAGTAAATGCTGTATGAAAAAAAAAAAAAAAAGCAATTTTGCATTCTCTAAAGTCTAGTCGTTGTCTTGTCTTTTTTGTTCGTGTGAATACTCACCATGGGGAGAAGATGAAGAAGATAGTTTAGATGTTATAAAGAATTAGGCAGTTTAGGTGCAGATGTGTGGGCTATGCTGTCTTGGCTGCTTGTCATGTTTCTTTGATTACCCTTGTAAGTACGCAGACAAGAACATGGTTCTGCTTAGCTAAATTGGTTATTATTACCTGATAAGTAAATACTATTAAACACCTATATTATGCTTTCTTAACGCCACAACAAGTCACTCACCACTGAGCATTTTGTTTCCCTCATGATACCCTCTTGTCTTGGCGCTCTAGATGGATCCAGCATGATGTGTAATAGGAGTTCTCTGAATGCCTGTTAATATATTGGATTTTTATAGGATTAGGTGAGATTAGCCTGGTCCATAATCTCAGTTCCTTGTTCATGTGAACAGTATTTCCTTTTTAATGCTGATTTTACTTCTTCTATGGAGTCCTTGCCATTTGTTTGGGACTAACATCTGTGTCAGTCTGTACCAGATAGCTGAGGAATGGTGAGTTCTTTGTTGCTTCTGGACTGCCAGCACAGCCTGCATGTTTGACCCTGAGGGTGAAAGCTGTTGGCCGTACTGCCTCTCTGGCCAGAAAATCAGTAGGTATTGTGGCTTGTGGCTTCTCAAGTCCTGTGTAATTTGGACACTACTGTGATACTGCTCTGGAAACGCTCAGTTCTGACAAAGATGAGTTTGTGTCTTTTCCACCGTACCCTAGCTTCTATCCTCTCATCAGAAATTAATGAGACCACCAGTAGATGACTGTCAGTCTTGCTAATACTTTCTCCACACAGTTTTACAAGAAATGTGCTTTCCTAGGATCCCTGTTTTGTTTTGTTTTTCCCATAAGGCACCCTATTGACAATTCTGAGACAGGAGACATTGACAGTACTATCATTTGCAGAGATGAGGAAGAAACAAGATGGCAAGAAGTGAAGGCTTACAGTGAAAAGCAAACATAAAACTGGTGACAGCTGGCTTTATGTGTGTGAGAAGCAGTCCTAGAAGTGTCATACACTCTACATTTTTAAATCTTTCTGCAAGTACCTCTGTACTTGCTACACACTAAAGGGAAGATTTAACAGAGGTGCAGCCCTCTAGCTGTGTTTAGGCCCTTACTTCTGTATTAGCAACATAATGTGCACAATCAAGGAATGCAACTTCCAGTTTGCTTGTATTGGAAAGGTGAATTGAAGAAGAGAGTGAAATTTTCATGCACCAAAACTGTGCTGTGAAGAGAATAAAAGCACAACAAGTGCAGAAAATAAGAGATTTGCCTTAGTCATGCACTGCTTGTATGAGAGAAAATGCTATAGCAGTCATATTCTTAATTGGGAAACCTGACACATTAATCAGTTTTTAATGTCCGTTACAGTTTGGTTACATTAAGTTCCTTGTGGACCAGTCCATCAAACACAGAAGTATCAATAATGATTTTTATAATGACATTAAGATAAATCCTCACTGCAGTTTTTTCCATCTCTTGAGTAATAACAGTCCAGTAAGCAAAGCAGTCACTATTCTTCACTATCTGATATAACAAATGTGAAAATACTGAGTAGGTGTATGTTAAACTACATTATATTGTAAACAAACAAATACAGATTTTTTTATTTTTTTTTTTCATTGCAAGGTGAAATTTGAGATTACTCTAGCCACTGAGAATCCATTTTTTCTATGTGAAAATGCCTAAAATATCCAGCCCTGATTCTGGGGTTAGTCATTTAAACAATTCCTATTAAAATAATTTTGTTCCATACTTCTAATGTCAGAATGAGTTTGCTACATGTGACCTTATAGATGTGGCAGTGCCAGAGCCTCCTGCATCTAAGCACTGTTTTGTACAGACATAGAAGGTGCCCAGCTGCCTGGCTTCACATCAGGCTTTAAATTTTCTCCATTATGAGCAAAAAGGTCATGGCAAAAGAGTGTGAAGGTTGTATGGAATTATCCCCTTGATCTGTTCTGATTAATTCAATCTACTCCAGACAGTGACAAAGAATAAAGGAATTAATTGTTCACCTGTAGCTGGTTAGGAATCATTACTTTCTTCAATCTGGCATCCTGTGGGGTCACTGTATGTACTTACCTTTACCAGACTGTGGCTGGGCTTAGTAACTACTGTGATGACCAAGTGAGCATTGCCCTTTCTAGAAAAACAGCAACAACAAAACCAGGTAGCTGAAATAGAAAATAAATGCTGTTTTGGGAACGCAACGCACAGCAGACTTTGTGAAAACTGTATTATCATCTACATCATGAACACATATTTTTTACATTTTTGGGGAATGTCTAATGCAACTGTCCACTCTGAAGAACATATGCCTAGTAGATCTTCATTTGTATTCAGCAAGCAGTTATAAATCAAATCATCTGCTTGTTTACAAAGATTCATATTTTTTGTTGAATCCAAATGGGAATACTTCATTGTGACACTGGACTAGAGTAGTATAGAATCTTTTGGTAGGTCTACCATTTGCAAGCAGTAGCCTGTGTTTGTGTTTTAATGCTTTTAATATGGATTCAATTTGCCAAACACATAGTTTTAAGGAAAAAAAAAAAAAAAAGAAAAGAAAAAAAAAAGCAAAAAGCAAACCAACAAAAAACTGCAGTGGAAGATGCAGTGTATGATCAAGGACATTGTGGCCTGCTTTTGGCATAAGTGTGTTCAGCTTTGCATGGCACTCTTTTCTTCCATTGCAATGAGCCTAGAGAAAACATATTCAGCCCCTCTTTTGTGTATTATCATTCCTTTCTTAATTTATTTACTCGAATCTGTCAAACTCAAAACCTGTTACATATTAAAGCTCAGAAGCAAAAGATTCCTAGCAGCATGGGAGCATCTGAGCCATCTCAGGTGTGCAGAGAACCCTGACCAGGCTGCTAGCAACAGGACCGTTGGTGGGACCAGGCAAGAGCATGAGGTGGCAACATAGCAGGCCCTTGACACACTTGGGCACCATGTCTGTTAGTTAAGGCAAAGGCCAGAACTCGAGGAGAGAAGTGTAAGAAATGTGGCTTAGACAGCTATTAGAATGAAGAGTCAGTAGGACATTTTGGAATGGTACTTCAGGGTCATTCTTTTTGTTTGTTTTTGGTTTACTTGTTTTCCCAAGCACTATCTGAGTTTGCTCAAAGCATATGATGCATGAAATGCAAGACTACCCCTATTGCAAATGCTCCCATATCACAGTATCACTGTGGTTTTTTTACAAGTCTATATAATTTTATGTTACAATCTGTTAAGCACCCTTGCAAATTTGTTGTAATAAAAAATATTTTCCTAGAATCTAATGCAACACATGATGAAGAGTACAAAGAAGAGCTTTTTTTCAAAAATTGAGAGACGTGAAAAATTTAAACATTACTAGTTTCTGGTGGTCACTTTTTTTTTTTTTTTTTTTCTTTTCTAATGAGACTTATCAAAAAGATGCCTCTGAAATATAAAAGTTAACTTTGAACATTTGAATCTTGAAGATTTTATGGAACAAGTAAAAAAAAAAAAAAGATTTCATTTTTAAAAAGGTAACTTAAAGGCCTTTCGATTCATTATGCTTAGGAATTATTTGAAATAACTACATTACTCAAATAAGGAAATAATGTGCTTAGAATTATGTTTAAGCATTTGATTACTCATGGAGGAATATTTTTTTAGATGAAGATATACAATATTAATTGTAGTCTTCTTATTAGAATGTAATTTTATTCTTTGCTTAGAAGAAATAACTGAAAAAAACCTCTTCTGAACTAATGATTGATGAAAATGGTTGAAATAGATGAAGATTATAAACTAGTGATTGATGCTATTGTTAATACGATTATGAATAAACTATGTATTGTTGGAAAGAGTTTTTTTGCAGTATTAACCACGTTTCTGCTTTCTGAAGAATAACAGGATGCCTGCACCTATCAATTCATGATATCAAGCACTGACAAATGAAAAAATAAATTATAACCCTAAGCGTGGTAGTTTAGCAGATAATTCCCATAAGATTTTTATATAATATATATAATATATATTAATATATATATACTTTACTATATATAATATATAATATATAATATATAATATATAATATATAATATATAATATATAATATATAATATATAATATATAATATATAATATATAATAATATATATTGTATTATATAATAATATATATTATATATTATATATTATTATATATATATATAATATGTTTATATTATATTATATATTAATTGAGCTGTTGTTTTCTAAATGAAAACATAAATTTCAGGTCCTGTTCCTTTTTGCTTAGCATTAACTGCTATGTGCCAGCTGAGGTATTTTCTTAATCTGTTCTGAACTGTAGAAATCCTATTGCACTTCAGAACTTGGTCTATATATCACAAGGTATTAAAAGCAATATAAGTATAAATGGCAGTCTTACTTTTCAACACTTTTAAGAAAAATATGAGTTGAATTTCTGAATTTTGTTCAAGGTTTTAGATGAAAATTTAGATTAAAATTATCATAATTAAATGCATGTATAATGAATTATAATTATTTTAAGTAACTGTAGCATTTTTTTGTCTTTTATTTTTGGCAAGATATAGAGAGGACCGTAAAATCTAGATTGTGCGTATTGCTCATTGCCAGCATCAGTGTCTCTTCAAATACAACTTTATCATGGAAAGGAGAATAAATACTGTTTTTGACAATAGGAGAACAGAAGCATCACATGTAAGGATTTTATCTGGAACCACACAGCCATTAGAAGAAAAAGAAATCTTCATCCTCATATTCTGAACTACAATAGGAATATTTGACTTCTGTAACTTGATAAGTATCACACAACTTTATATTTCTTTAAAGCAAATATTTCTTGTCAGAATTTTGCCCTGAGCTTTGTACTATCAGAGATCAGGCACTTTTACTAGCTCTGTGCCCATTCAAAGAGTACCATGTGCAAGTTGATGTTCAGTAGCTGCAGAGAGACAATAAGCAATTTTAGCATGCGTTCTAAAAGCTCTTAAAATTGCCTGCATTGATTCACTATATTTGGAAGAGAAGGAATTTGACTGAAAACTGGACGATGTGCTGCGTGATGTGGTTTAGTGCTTGTGGTGGCAATGGTGATGAGGAGACGGTTGGACTAGATGATCTTATAGGTCATTTCCAACCTTGTAATTCTATGATTCTATGATTCTATGATTCTATGAAATATTTAGGTATAGGATTCTTGAACATAAGTACTGTAAAAAATACATGTTAATGTTGGTATGTGTTTTCTTAAAAATATAAAGTGTTGTGTTTACAGCAATAGAAACTTTACAAGTTCTCATAAAATGTTTTCATTGCAATTAATTTGCATTTTTTCCCTTTCTCTCTTTTGGAGAGGTCTGTGTGTCAGTTCCTTAGAGATCTCAGGATTATTCCTCTTCAGCTACTTTCAGCTGAAAATAATTTTTTTTTACATTTACTATTTTAATACATGATGCAAAATCATTGTTATTCTATTGGATTCTTCACTCAATTTATATTGCATTTTCCTTGTCAAGGTTCAAGTAGATTTAATAAAAATATAAAAAGTAATATCACTGGTGTTGGCCCTCTTGATTAAGTCTCCAGGCTTAGTTTACTTAGCACCGTCGTTAATTTCAAAGTATTATTTTTTCACTGCACACCAAATAAAATTTCACGTTATACTAATAATTACTGTACAACCCTACCTGAAAATTGACTACATAATATGATACCTTTTTTATTAGACAAGGACTCTATGTGTACAGACAATATAAAGATATGGGGTGAACTCTGGAAATCTCATAAGTGGTATGGAGATGGGGAAAGAACTAAATTAGACGTAAGGAAAAGCTAGCCTTCACAGTTTTGTTTAAGCAGTGTAGAAGTTCTGGTTCTTTTACTAAAAGTAGAGCCTAGAAATTGCTTCTCCTAAAGATAAAAGAGTTTAAGGCAGAGTCTGAGCTTCTAGCGTTTGCTTGCTTCTTTTTCTGCTTCAGGAGGAAGCAAGTGCTTTGGGGCAAGAACAAGTGCAGTTGCCCATTATAGAAGGTAGCTTACCAGGCACTGAATTTCTCCAGTGCTCCCTGGCCTTATTGGCACATGTTTATGCTTCCTTTGAAAATATTTTGACAAGGGCAACCAAAGCATGAGTGGTAGCAAGGCAGAGGCTGAGCAGCATTAAGAGCAATAATGAATAAATACAACCAGGGGAAAATGTCTGGAAGCTACTCTAGGGCTGGTCAGTTACATGGTCAGTGTGGGATCAGCTGTATACTAGTTTAGGGAAGGTACTGTTCTTTTAGCATCCTCCACTGCTCAACTAAATCTACCTTGCAGTGTCTAAAAGTTTTGAATGCATAATATGTCAGCCTGAATATTCTAAGGTATGTTTGTGTGAATAAACAGAAGTGTCTGCTATCCAGCAGTCATATTCTAATTTCTAGTTGTTGAAACAATAAAGGGAGAACAAGGGAGCCAGCTCAGAAGTGTCACAGAGCCTCCCCATGAGACTTCTAATAAAGCTGTTCTGACATTTACAAGTGGATCTTCAAATATGAGAAAACTGGAGTTCTTATATCAGTCCAAAGCAAAATAAACATAAAATTGTCAAGCCTTCAGAATGAAACTTCCATAGCATGTACTGCTTTCACCAAGGAAAACAATCCCTAAGGACAAAGGAGCTCTGTCACCAGAAGCATAGAAGAAAAATATTCAATATCTGTTTTATATTGGACAAAATAATACTGCCACAGTATCCAGGATAAGCACCTGTCTGTCAAATATCAGAGTGGGGAACCCATTGAAGATGTATATTGATAGTGACTGTCAGCCTTGGAAATCTGATATACAGCTTCCATTCTTCTCCTCACCAAGATAAACTAGGAGAAACTGAGTCCTGCTCCTTTCTGTTTGGCAAGAGGCCAGTAGCCGTGACGCTCCAGCTATGTTTGTGTAGCACACCAGACTTCTTTCTACCCTTGTAGCAGCATTCATGGGAGCCGATGTAAAAAAAAAGAAAAGCACCAGTTTAGTAAAGTGAAAATAACTAGTGGCAGAGGGTGTATGAGACTTCCAGAAACACAAGGTAGGAAACTTCATTACTCTTGGTGCTGCTAGAAAATCTTTATCCTTTTTTTACCTTTGAAAAGCTAATGTAGGAAGAAACAGTTAGCAACATGACAGTGCATCGTCATGTTTTTCTTGATACGTTAACCAGCCAGAATGTACCTGCAATAGGAGAATATTAATTTAGCA
Organism: Lagopus muta; assembly: GCF_023343835.1. Taxonomy (NCBI): domain Eukaryota; kingdom Metazoa; phylum Chordata; class Aves; order Galliformes; family Phasianidae; genus Lagopus; species Lagopus muta. The sequence continues at coordinate 27,293,740 of NC_064472.1, forward strand.
TTAATATCTCCTCTTTCACATGAGTAGCAGAATGTCACAAACTGCAGAGAAGATGTGAGATGAAAGAAACAGATGACTTCTTTTGAACGCTAGTTTTTATTATGATGGATTTCATAGAGTCAGAGAAACATTTAGGTTGGAAAATGCTTTCAAAATCAAGTCCAATTGCAGCACTGGTGCTGATTTCAACCAGCCTAGCCAAGTGAAAATAACTAGTCTGCTTCCACACAAAGGCTATGCTTGTGAAATTTCAGTGTACTTTTGCAGATATTGTCTGTGAGCCATATGATCCCAAAAGTAATGTAACTTTTAAAGGCCAAATTTCAGCATTTAAATACGTGTAAAGTATTTCCTATTGTTACTCAAAGGCATTTGTATTAATTTCCAGTCATTTCAAGATAAGGCTCTGCTTTTGCATTCTCTTTAACGCCATTGGCCTTTAGTAACATTTTTGTGGTCTTGCCTCTTTTACTGTTCCAGTCTTTTTGTGTTTCTGTATCCCACTTACACAACTTCTGCTTTTGAACTAGACTCACAGTGTACATTTTCCAGTGTCTCTTCTGTTCCTGACATTTTTTAACCTGTAAGAGTATTTGACAGTGTCCATGTTTATACCTCCTGTTTTTCCCCATAAATAGAATGACAGCCAGTACTGGTAACCTAGTGGGTGGCAATCCTAGCAGGGGGTTCTAAGTAAGTGATTATTAAGATCTCTTGCAACCCAAGCCATCCTATGAAGCTATAATTAATGTTGCTGAGCTAATGTTGTAACTGGAGTTGGGATAGTTTTAACTTGTCCATCCAATTGACTTCAATCCTACTGAGAGCAATGGGAGTGAGTGGACATTTGACAGAAAAACAAAACAAAACAAAACAAAAACAAACAAACAACAAAAAAATAATGTTGCCCATGGCATTCTAAAATGAGCATACCAGTGTTTGTCATTAGGGTTTAAACAAACTAACTAGCTAACAAATGGAGGCTAAAATATAGAATGTAGTAGAAAAAGTCTAGGTGCAAACTTTGTGCATTATAATAATGAAATGACTTTCAATTCAAACCAAGGTGGAAATAAGAAAGCATTTAGCTATTTGTCTTTGATCATATAAAGACAATATCTGATCATATAAATTGCTTGAGGGTTGAGGCTAGTGGTAGCTTTTATGTAGGCTTTAGGAACGCAGTGAGACAGTTCAGAACAGAAAAAAAACAAAGTTTTTTTTATATATACTAAAAGACCACATAAATTTAAGTTGGAGGAAGCCCTACTACAGCTTATTAGGATTTAAGTGATTATCTCAGCATCTGATTTATGTCATCCATTATCAGTTGTGATGTGTAATGGGAATGGGTCATCAGCTGAGCCAAACTTGTAGCCCAATAGGCTACTTTGCAGCCACTGCCTATTCCTAATCAGCTCAAATGCCAGTAGCTCTCACAAAATGAATCAGACTTTTTTGAGTCACTGGAAAAAAAACTGCTATGGTTATTGCTACTGAAGTAGCAGTGGATGCCTGTTCTTTCACAGGAGGCTTTTTTATGCCATATAAAATGCCAAATTATGACCAAAAGAGAGGTAGACAAAGCAAAATCAGGTAATATTAGGAATATTGTCATTTTAATATCCCTCAAATAAGGATATGATTTGTTTCCCATACATACTAGTTTTATTTATGAGTTGCTCTTTTTCTTTCTCATACAGTAAAGAAGAGATTGATTGGAACAACTGAAACAGTGAAGAAATGAGAAGAGAGGTAGGAGAAGTCTTAGTATGGCCAACAAAATCTCAGTGTGTCTGAATTAGGTAAACAATAGGGTTCACATGAGTCTTTCAATTTTTCATAGCATGGAAGAGTGGCAGAGGCCTCCGAGGCCAGGAAGAAGGAGGCTCATGAAGCTGTAATTTGCAGCCTGTGTGGTAAGTCTGCACTGGTCCTGACTTCACAGAAGGAGCTGAGAACTTTCCAGGGTTCAACTAAATGCAGTATTTCAGCCTTCTCCTGCTGTTTCCCCTGCAACATGAATTTGATCTTTTTCCAATTACTCCTCCGTTACATTTTAATATTGTGTTTATTGTACCAGGAAACTGTTTGGCCACAGATGTGAAATCAGTAATAAAACAATTAGAAGAGGCATGCTTTCATTTCCTTCACAGTATTAAAGTGAATAGTAGTCTCGTATTTGAGGGTAAAGGCCATGATTTGATATTAAAATGAGGAGAGGCAAAGTAGTTAAATTAAGCACTAGCAGTCACCAGGGAGCCTGACCTCCGCAGTGTTAGATGGAGATCTGTGAGCTAGCTGGCATTACACTCGGTGGGCTCATGTCGCAGAAGAACGTCACAACAAAGCTGTAATCAACCCTACTAAGACTGAGAAATGTGTATTTTAAAGCACAAGTGTAGTTCAGCATAGTAGAATAATTATTGTGTTTCAAGTGAAAATAAAATCACAGCTGCAGAACTAAGCCTTCAAATCTTTTTGATTGTACAAATTCTTTTTTTTTTTTTTTTTGAATGAATATTGGAAAAATCCTTAGTTAAGACTGATCTAAAAATATTTGGCTTTCCTTCCACATTTAAATAAAGGAATTTATCCTTAAATCCTTTTCTAATGCTCTTTTTTGGCCTGACAGCACTTTTGACTTCCCTCAGGCTTGTTACTTATTTGTAGCAGAGCAAAATCTATCCCTTCCATGTAAAAACATAACATTAGATTGTATTTTTATTGCAGTCAGGAAATACATCTAGTAAGAATGCTTTCATTTTTAAATGTCTGTAATTCTAGAATTATGCTTAAAGAATTTATAATGATCTTTAACTCTAAATGTATAGTATCACACTTACCAGAAGTGTTTATAGCACACTGCTAACTGTTAGCCAACCTTACACAATCATTCACAAACAAGGCTAAATATAGAAAAAAAACTTCTGTTGTGAAGCCTGATAAAAGCAGATGTAATAAATTAAGCTTCTATATGAATGCAGTTAACTTTGCCAATTAAAATTGAAACTTAGGGAACCATCACCCTTTGCTCATTCTGCTCATTCTAGCTGCTACAAAATATCTGTTACCAGCAAATCAGGTTGGCCTTGTGTGGAGCCAGATGTTGGACACCGTAATCCTCGTAGGTTTCTTCCAACCTGGGATGTTCTGTAATTCTATAGTTAGATTTATCCAAATTTTTCAGGTATTACTATGTACTGATTTTGATCTGCTAGTATTTGTAAAACTCTGAAAAAAGGAAGGTGAATAAAACAGAATTTTAAGAGAATACTGCCCTAGTTTCAGATATTTAACATTATCACTCTGAATAATTTAATTTACAAATTTTAAATTGACTTTTTTCAAGACAGCAGTCCTACGAAGGAAACTTGGCTTTTGAACAATGATGAATAAAGAGCTCCACACATTTCCCCATCTGCTTTTGCAATTGTTGAAATAAAAATAACAAAAGAGGAAGAAAATGCTATTTTGTGTAACACTGGCCCTTATAACAAAGGTTTTTGGAGTTACTAAGTTTGATTTCCTTAAACAAAAATCTTCTTCATTGCTGATCACATTCTGCTAGGTCTCTGCTTTTGAGATTGGTCCTAAATAATTGAGAAGATACTTAACATATGCTTAAATAAGGCCTGTGCCTTTATATTATCAGTGTTATAGAATTGGCTGGGTCACGTCCCCCAAAGTCAACTGCTGTCAGCTGATGTCCTGTAGTGTCAGCCCTAGCATCTTGCTGGCTGAAGAAAAAATGGAGAGACGTGCAGAAAATGTTCTCTGTTTTTGTCCTGCCCCTGTTTGGATTAATAGCTATAAAGATATTAATGTAGGGTTCGTGATTCACAGGGATACATTTAACAAATAGCTACACAACTTCTGAAATAGAAGAGAAATCACATGCTGGCTGTGTAAACTAAATAACCAGCTAAACAAACTGAACATGGTAAATCAGTGGCCTCAAAAGTGGCTTTGAGCTGTCATCTTGTCCTTCTGATGCTTTCAGTAATTGCTTGTTGGGTTGAGGTTAGATGATAAGTTTCTTCTCAGAAGTGAGCAACTCTTGGAGTGTACTCCAAAACAAAAATAAAGTTATGTCTTCTGGGCTGAAGGGAACCATCTGTGGTACAGCTAGTAATCTTTGTGATGTTTAGTGAAATTTGTTTTGGCTGGTAACTGCTGAAAGAAGCTGATGCCCTTGGTTCTGAAGGATTCATAAGAAGACGATTCATGATGCCCCTGGTTCACAAGGATTCATAACTCCAAAACTTATTATGGTTAAAAGAGATGGCAAAGATGACCAGAAACAGTGTTCATTGGCTGTGATAGAGCTGTTGCTCTGGAGTGTCATTTTTCCTTTTAAAGAAGATAGCTATAAGAAAAATAATAGCAAAGCTATGTAGTTCTCATTGCTTGTGACCTCAGCTGGGTCAGGCCTTGGATAAGTGATGTTGTGTTGCTCTTACAGTCATTTATTGGTCTTACAGTCATGCATAGGTACCTTATAAACCCTGTCCTGTGCGGAATGCTGCACGTTAGCATTCAGCAAAACAAATAGGAGTCTTACCAAGTTTCCCACGCCTAAGCAGATGAATAACACTCTGAAGTTGGTATGGTCAATCCTGCACCTTTGCAGTCTTCTGAGTGCTGATCTAACTGCTCAAAGCTGCTTTCAAGCACCATCTGTTGTCACATGATTCTGCATGCCAGATGCTCATAAAAATGTCTTTCTTGGTTGTTTTAGAAACTAAAGAGCGAAAAAGGTATTAGAAGATTTCAAACCAAAAGAACTGAACATGTAACAAGCACAATGAAATAAAGAAGCATCCTATGCATATTTCTGCTTTTCATAGCCATAGATTGAACACTCCTCTGCATTAAAGTAAGAATTTTTCTCTTTCCATTGAACAATAAAGAAATCTTCAATGACTGATTGATTGGCTTTTAAAATTTGTAATGTGTTGTGTTTTCCAGCAGTGCTTTCCAATGGTTTCTGCACTTGCAATCATGTAATGACTTGAAAGTTTCGGCTTTTGTTGAAATGATATGTTTTAAAGTTTGATTATGTGAAAGGCTGGAAGGTATAATTCCGCTTTACCTAAAAAAAAAAGCACACACAAAAAAAATCTCAAGAATTTGGGCCCCTGAATGTCTGAGAAATTCAGTCGGCCATACAGCATATAATCTATGAAAGATGAATGTATACGTGATAATCAGCCTCCCTGGGCTTTTTGATACACTGGAGAAAAATGTAGAAATTGGGTTGCTGGGAAAGGCATCAGGATATGGATAATATCAGAAGACAACTTATGTTCTAGTTGCCTACTAAACATTCAGCAGAGCTGATTTGACAATGTTTGTCACTCATAGAGTATGCTGAAATTGTTCACTTGAATATTAAAGGTTTGGTCTGTGGCCTACAATGTGGGAAAAATAAAGCAGAACTACAGTCACTCAGCCAGAGTCGAATGTTAAGGTGGCAAGTTAGAGAATCTTGAGAGAAGTTTCTTTGAAATACTTATTCAAAACACGAGGAAAAAAGAACAACACAGTAGTCATGACATAGCTCATAGGAAGTAAATTGCAGTTCAGGCATGTGTTGTAAATTCTTCTTGTAATAATTCTTCAACTTACATGAGTGGTTCTCACATTTATTTATAGCATGTGCACTCTTTCATCATATTCATGAATTTCTTTTCTAAAATAATGAAGACAATAGATTGATCACAGCCTTCTTATATATCCTCTATAACTTCAAGTTGAGAGACAAAGCTTAAGTACTCTTTAGCACATCACTTAAATAGATAATCTGCATATTTATTTCACCAGAACAATGATGAAAGAAAAAAACTGTCAGCCTGATTGTCATCTGCAAAGATGTACTTCAGATATCTCAGCGCGGAAGATGATGGAAATAGACATATTTACATTAGCACCACCTTCAGTCCAAGCGTGAATAATAGGATGCTTTACTGTTGCATACACAATTCTCTGGAACTAAGTGTATTACTTCAGAATGATACCATTCCTCACAACTGAAAGGAAAAAAAAAAAAAAAAAAGAAGAAACAAACAGCTTGTGCTGACAAACACTGTCAGTTCTGTGTTCTTTCTTCTTCTCCCTTGAGCACTTTGGTACCATATAAAAGCCACATTCTTGCATGTTCATGTTTTGTGCAGGAACCATCTGCCAGGGACTCTTAAGAGCTGAGTGCCAACAAACACACCTTTCTGCAGAAAAACTTCTCTCTCAGCTGTGAAAAAGTCATCTCCACCTACTGACATTTCTGTCTGTCTGCTCTTCAAAGACCTTTGAAGGAATTACTCAAAAGTGGCATCTTGCTCTATTTCCCAGTGGAAATGTGAATCCTAGAAACACTGAGAAGGTATTTCTAAGCTTAGAACTATAGATCAAATCATCCTGTATTCAGTTTTCGTTTGGGTTGGGGAAGGAGAGAGAGGAATGTATATTTTGCTTTTTAGGATTTCTCAGTCATTCTGTAGATTCACAGTTCCTTAAAACAACACATCAGAAGGCCTGCCATCAGGATGTCTATAATCAGAATGTCTACTAAAAATTTTACCTTTAATTACACTTAGAGTGAGTTATTAATTTGACTCTGGCCTTTCTCAGTTCTAAAGTGTTGTGTCTGTTCACTTCTTATCATCGTGTTTTCTATGTTGCAGATACTCAAATATTTTGATATGTCATGTAGAGTGTATATTGTTTTCCAAACCATTTTTCGAGAAATGTCACAGAATTTGTAATGTTACTTCACAACACAACATTAAAGTACTTCTTTCTGATTCAATACCTAATGTGTGCTAAACCTCATTCAAGTGGTGCACTTGACTTAGATAGAATCAAGGTTTGTGAAAGATTCTCAAATTCTGAGCAAAACCTGATTTGCAGCCTCACAAGAATTGCTTCTGGTTGCTGTAAAGCAAGTCAATTTTTGAACAGTTTCATAGAGGCAAAGCTGACGTTCAGAATAATTTCAGCATGGGTCAAGTCAAGAAACGAGGGATTAAGTGCAAGTGGAAGATAGAGCTAGATGATAGGCAGATTTTGCAAAAAGATAAATTAATAGAGCTATTTTAAAAAAGAAATGTTACTCATCCATATGTAGGATTCATCTGTGTTAAGTCCACTATTACCACTGATCAACAAAATAGGATTTTTGCATTTCTTAATGCTTTTCATGAATGTGTACAAAATCCTGTATGAGGCTTCTGATCAAACCAGAAAACTCACCTACGGATCTCTGAAGATTTCTTCTTACATGAATAAAGCATATAGACCTTAACAAATGCTTTCTGAGCTGCAGTGATTTTGGAAAAATTAGTAATTAATGTCCACATAATTCTGTTAGCCTATATATTTTACAGTTTTTTACCCCATTCCTCTGTTGTTGAATATTACAATCTCCTGTCATCTGAGTGAGAACATTAACAATTCGAATTTTGTTATTTATATTCTGCTATTATTAAATCACAGCATTGAATAAGTTACTGTAGGGACACTGATCCACAGAAGATAGTGCTTCAGAAGAAGATACCGCTGCAGAAGGTTCTGCTCCTCTGCAGTGCAGACTGTGGTAAAAATGGATAGCAGTCTATTCTCCACATAAATGTAATTCAGCAGCTTCAGAAAGTTTCAGAAAGCACAGCATTATATCACTAACTGAAGAAGAATTGAAGTTGGGGGGAATTTGGGGAAGAAAAATAATGAACACTTAAACTCTGAGTACATTTATCTTTTACATGTCAGAAACAGAGTGGGCAAAAATCATTTCTGCATAGGCTTGTACAAATCTTTTCCTGTTCTCTCTTCCTTTCGCCCCCCCCTGCCCCCCCCCATTCCCCCCCCCCCCCCCCCAAAAAAAACACCGTACATTTAATTAAATATTTATTCTGTAATCCTGCTTTGCCAGGTCTCTGTTTCTTGAGCATCTTCAAACTACAAACATGAAAATATTTTGAAGTACATGACAAAGAATAACTCTCCAAAGTTTGTATTTAATCATTATTTAAAATCTCATTTGATTTTCGATTTTGTTTCCATGGTTTTTTTTTTTTCCATTTTTTGCACAGAAGATTGTTGGTGGTTGCCATGGAAATTCTAATTGATTCCTTTCTACAGTTTTTCCAGCCTTTGAGAGGGAAACCCTTCTTTATACCATTTTAATTACAGTTGAGTAAATGATGATACTGCTTTTCAGCACTGTAATGTGGCATCACCTTCAACTCAGTCTTTTTCTTTAAATGACCAAATTTTTGTTAGGACTAATTCTTACATGTTCCTCCTGACTAACATCTGTGAGGTATGGCCTGTCTTAGCTGTTCACACAGGTAAAGATTGTTTGTTGGTATCTGAGATATCATCATTTTCATCTGTATGTCAACAGTTTCTTCTCCCTGAGCAAAGCAAATATTACTTCTGTTAATCTCTCTTCAGTGTGCTGATGCAAATAAACTTTTACTAACTTGTAGTGTTAATCATCTATCTGTGATGTGCAGCCCTCTGGAAACTCCTGTCTCTCTCAAGACAGCTCTGCAAACTCAAAACTAAACCAGTGCAAGTGTGCAGTGTCACTTCAGATATTTCCTGCCCTGTTCTTGCACCACCACTTGAGGGCCCTTTCCTTCCTTGGTCCCTAAGAAATTGGTATCTGACTCTCCACTGACCAGTTGTCCATGTCTTGACTAAGTTACTCATGCTTTGATTGCCTCTAAACTATCAATTCAAATCTATGTTTACTTTTCTTCATCTCCCCATCACACTGTGCAATTCCATTTCACAGAACTGTATGCTCAACTTGCATGTTCTCAATGCTTGAGTCAAATTAGCGTTACTGTTCTAGTGCTACAGCAGCAAAAAGGTAGTCTGTGAGCAGACTGTGCAAGGAATCGCATGCATGTTAACTGATGAAGAAAAATTAGGAGTCCATTGTCACTTTCCACGTTGAAAGCAGAAAGCATGAAAAATCTATTATTGTTGCGTACTGAGATTTTGTTGAACTGTCACTCCTTTAGCCTCCTTTTTGTGCTGCTGAAATACATCATGGCCATCAATTTTATGGACTATTTTATAACAAGGTCTGTTGAAACTTTACCATCATTAGTCACATTATCAATATGTGAAGATAAATCTTTTTAGATTCACAAAAGTTACCAAAAAGCTTTTCCAAATAGAATTTGAACATCTTAAAAATAAATACTCTGTAATTATCTTGTCTGTTAACTCATCTGCTGTTTTATTTGTAATGTTTTCTCTTGAACTTTTAACAATATGGGGAGGTTGCTGTTTGTTTAAAAACATATTTCTTCAGTGAAATTCTGAGTGGTTTTGAAGGCTTTTTTCCTCTTCTGAATATTCACTTGGAGTACGTTCATTTTGAATAGCCAGAGAGCACTGGCTATTTTAAACTTGAAAGCAGTTCTTAGTTGTGTTATTGCATAACAGTTCACGAATTAAGGAAAAAAGTATTTTTCAGCTTCTCTAAAAAAACAAAATGACAATTGTGTTACTTTTCTGTATTAAAATTGTATGCATAATTTTTTTTTGCCAAGGTACAGCACTGACTCAGAAATTTACCCTTCTGGGAGTGACTTTCTGAAGAGGGAAGTTATGAAGTTACACTGGATCCTACAAAATTTGGTGCACTGGTCCAGCAGCATAGTCTTAGAGGCGGTGCATCATCCAAGAAATGTTATTTGACTTCACTCTAGGTTTTAGTGCATTTTCCAATAGATCTTATAATCAGCAATCTGTAATCAAGAATCATTTCATCGAGACTTCTTTTCAGGGTGTAAGTGTCTCATTTGTTTGTTTCTAGCTATTCTTCATGGAGTAAGTCTCATTCTTTGTACTTAATGAGGTGGTAGAAGAAGATTATATTTCTTAATCACACTGAAGGACAAAAATATGAGTGAATGTATAGACCGTTTATTCTGCTTGTTCACAGTCTAATAAGAGAAGTGACAGGGTGTAGCAGGCAAATATGGTGAAATCACAGAACCACAGATCTGCTGAGCTTGCTTGTTACTTCTGGAGAGTACCCATCATCACGCCAATCCTTATAGAGTGAGCTACAAAAGCTTCCATGAAGCTGTGTCAAGTCAAGTTTGAACATATCAAACATAACAGTCAAGTTTGAACATATCCCACTGAGAGGAGTCCAGATCTCTCATTTTTATTCACTCCATCTTTTACTTATAATGCATAGTCTGAAATCTCCCTGGGTCGTGATGGACAGTCCCAGGGTTTTGATATGGAGCAAAGTTTTGTGCTAGTTTGAAAAATAGATTTAGAGATGCACTAACTCTTCTAGTACGTTTTGATATTTAAGCTTCATGAAAGCAAACTGGAATGATAGCAAATGAGAGATAAAGAAATGAGACTTTTAAAAGTATTTTATATGCATTGGAGTATTTATGTAGGCTTGCAGCTGAAGCCAGATCCTTTACTAAATAATAAAATTGTGTCTGAAAAAATTATCTGCATCTCTAGAATGCTCTTGTTTCAGAAAAAAATCCCTTCAAAATTCAAAGTTGATTTTTGAAAAGAAGTTAGATAATCTGGAATCTTGTCTTAGAATTTTACATGCAACACATAAAAACATTTGTTTGATTATCTCTCTGTGAGGATGTATTGCAACGAGGCAAGAACCAACAAGCAGAGAGAGAACCAGCATGGCTTCACCAGTGGTAAATCCTGGTTGGCCTTTTATGATCAACAAACAAGGGAAGAGCTCCTGACATTATCTATCTGAATTTCAGCAAAGCCTTTTATATGGTACCCCACAACATCTTTTTCTCTAAATTGGAAAGATACGGATTTGGGGGGTGGAATGTTCAGTGGCTGGAGAACTGGCTGCAGGGTCAAGTCCAGGGAGTGGTGGTCAGAGGCTCAATGTCTGGATGAAGATTAGTGATGAATGTCAGTGCTGGGACCAATACTCTTCAATGTCTTCAACAGTGATGTTGACAGTGGGGTTGAGTGCACCCTCAGCAAGTTTGCTGATGACACCAAGCTGTGGGATGCAGTCAACACACCAGAGGGGTGGGATGCCATCAAGAGGATCTAGACCAGATTGAGCAGTGGACTCAGGTGAACATCATGAAGTTCAGCGAAGTTAAGTGCAAAGTCTTGCACCTTGGTCAAGGCAACATCCACTACCAATACAAGCTGGGGAATTAAAGTATTGAGTTCAACCCTATCAAAAAAGACCTGGGGGAACTGGTGGATCAGAAGATGGATGAATCAGCAATGTGTCCTTGCAGCCCAGAAAGCCATGTGTATCTTGGGCTGCATCAAAATAAGTATACCTAGCTGGTTGAGGGAGTGATCCTGGCCCTCTATTCTGCACTGGTGAGGCCTCACTTGGAAGTATTGCGTCCAGATACAGAGTCCTCAGTACAGGAGAGACACGGACCTGTTGGAGCACATCCAGAGGAGGCCACAGTAATGATCCAAGGAATGGAGCATCTCTCCTATGAGGACAGGCTGAAAGAGCTGAAGCTGTTCAATCTGGAGAAGAGTTGACCATAGGAGCTATTCAATATCTAAAGGGGAGCTATAGGAAAGAATGGTACAGACTCTTTATCAGAGTCTGTTCTAATAGAACAAAGCAAAATGGTTTCAAATTTAAAAAGAGTAGGTTTAGATTAGATATAACAAAACAGTCTTTGACTGTGAGAGTGGTGAGGCACTGGAACAGGTTGCCCAGAGAGGTGGTGAATATTCTGTCCCTGGAGACTCTCAAGACAAGGCTGGATTGGGCCCTGGGCAATTGTAGAGAAGTTGGACTTGTTAAGGTTTCTTTAGCTCTAAGGATTCTATGATTCTGTGGTGTTCCAGACTGTTACAAGACTCTATTAGCTGCATTCAAAGAACATTTTGTGTGAGTAATAGAGTTCCTTCTATAAAAGTAATAGACTTGTAGTCATTACTTTCAACATGAAATGTGTTCCATCACTTTCAAGTGACTTACAGATGACTTCTCATTTTGTCCTGGAACTGCAAGCAAAATGCAGCAGATGACAATAAAAATTTATCATCAATTTATCGTAGTACCTCAAAATTGACTAAATTGCCTCAATTGTCTCTCTTGTTAAAAATTTTCATCATTTGAATGGTATGCAAAAATATTCTAAATATATTAGGAGAGACATGGGAAAGAGCTTTAAGAAGAGAAAAAAGGGGAAAGGAAAATGAAGAAGTACTTTGCGTACTACAAGCAGTTACTGAGACACACTGCTAATTCTTGTAGCTCTGCAATGATGATTTTTTATCTTTTTACAGTTCTTTTCTTCTCTGTACAACTTCCATACAATCAATGGGTAAAGTTGAAATCAATAAAGAGGGAAAGAAGGTGAAAAAGTAGGATAAAATATCTCGTACTAGTGAAAATGCTCTCTCACTTCATTAGTTAAAAGGCTTTTCAATGACACTTGCAACAAAAATGCATTAAAAGTTGGAGGGGAGGAATTAATCTATACTTATAGTTTAAGAATGTTTGAAAAACAGTTTGAAAAAGTGGAATATATTGAAAGTAAACATATTCCTGCAGAAGCTCACATGCCACAATATTGTATTACCATATGTGAGACCTCATGTTAAAATGAAAACACAATAAACTGAAGCTGCTTTTCAGCTTTTTTAGTGAAAATTAAAGAAAAGAAAAAGAGAACTTGTAAAAGTGATGCAATTATAAGGTATTTTGATTATTCAGGTATTAAAAACAACAACAACAACAAAAAAAAAGTGCAACAATTTTTAGTCCAACAGTGTTCTTTTCAGTTTGTGAAATCAGGCCAAGAAATTCTCACACCTACACATCCTTGTATCAGCATAAATTGCACTGTCCTGAAGAATGGTAAACCAGATAATAAGTAGACTTTCATTTGCATCAGGAATTGTGGTTGTTTTTTTTCCCCTTTTGATGCTGTAGAACCTTCTGAGAGGGAGATTGCCTATATGACTGAAATACTATGTTTTACTTTTCTTCACTAAGTAGAGCCTACTGTAAAATAATTGAATAAGAACCATTGTTCTTTTCGCAGTGAACTATAAAGACCAAAACTGGAAAAAAACTGATCTACAAAAGTCATATGAAAGTAATACAAAGAGTTCGCATTTTACCTATTGGAGTGTGTCCAGAGGGGGGCCACAGAAATGTTCCAAGGGATGGAACGCCTCTACTACAAGGACAGGCTGAGAGAGCTGGGGCTGTTCAGCCTGGAAAAGAAGAGGTTCCATGGTGACCTGGTAGCGGCCTTCCAGTACCCAAAGGGGAGCTACAGGAAAGAGGGGGACAGACTCTTTAGTAGGTTCTGTGGTAATAGTACAAGAGAAATGATTTCAAACTTAAAGAGGGTAAATTTGGTTTGGGCGTAAGAAAAATGTCTATTACAGTGAGGGTGATGAGGCACTGGAACAAGTTGCCCAGAGAAATGGTGAGTGTCCCATCCCCAGAGACATTCAAATCCAGGCTGTACAGGGCTCTGAGCAATCTGATCTAGCTGTTGATATCTCTGTTCATTGCAGTGGATCTGGCCTTTAGAATCTCTTTCAACTCTGAGGATTCTATGCTTCTATTCTAATTCAGTGTTATGCCTAATTCAACAAATCTATCAAATTAGAATAACCAAAAAAAAAAAAACCAAAAAAAACCAAAAAAAAACAAAACCCAACCACTTTCTAGCCTAGCATCTATTAGGGAATGGCTGCCTCATATAGCAAAAAGACTGCATTAATTCCTGTTGCTAGAGGCCTCAAATTGTTTCTCAAATTGAAAACATGGAGTGTTTGATAAACATGGAATGTTCATAAACATCAAACAGTGTGTATAATTAAAAAATTATAGTGATTTTAATACATTAAAGAATGTGTGTGGGTAGATAAAATAAAATAAAAAATGTTGTTGAACATTACCCAGTCCTTGGGGCCTTATTTCAAGGGTTCTACCATGATGCTTTACTACTTTGAGTGTCTCTTTGAGGCCATCAGCTCCACTGCAGGTGCATTCTGTGGCAGAGCAGGAGAGCATAATGTGCCAGAGAGGAGTCCTGAAATCCAGGAGTTTCCTGGGTGAGGAGCCCTTGTGAAAGCAGGTGAAGAGGTAAGCAGGTGAAGAGGGGCCCTCCCAAAAAGCTCCAGAGAACTCAAGCATCCAGGAAGAGAGTGGGCAAAAAGGACATGATGAGGCAGCTTTCATGGCAGTTGGCACAGGAGAATGGTCAGGGAAGGTGGAAGGTGTCCAGCTTTCACCTCACCTGGGATCAGAAGTGATCAGGCTATGGTGACCACCTACTGAAATGGCCTGGCTGAGGTAGAAACCCAGATTGGTGGAATCACAATGTTTATAGCCAGGTAAGTGTGCCCAAAGACTTCTTTAGAGGAGAAAAAGAGCTACCAGACCTTTGATTGTGGGTAATTCCAGAATATAGAAGTCCCTCTAGGTTCTGAGGGCAAAGGTGGGTATCACAGGTGCAAATGTGTTATGTTCATTGAACTTTCTGAACAAGAGGCAAGGTTGTGTGAGGAAATCACCAAGCAGCATACAGTCTGGGAATCTGAGTGAGAAACTGTAGTGTGATATTGTGAACTGACATGAGTTGTCCAACAGCTCTGTCTTAAGTCCTTGTAAGGGGAAGAAGCTAAGCTAGCTTTCAACTCTGAAGAGACAGACTACAAGATAACACCTGTCTCCCTTGCCCCCAAATTGCCCCTAAGCAACTGCAAAGAGGGTCAGGTTGGAAAAGGAGAGGGTGTGAATAACAGTCAAGATCCCAGAAGGGACAACTGCATCCCTTTAGTACTCAAAGCATTGCCACCAATTAAAGATGGAGAGTGTTAGTAATTGGGAACCTCTCACTGAGAGTCACTGAAGGACTCATTTTGTGCCCAGGCAGTCTCTCTAGAGGGGTTTGCTACCTACTTGCTACCCACATTTGTGACATCACCAAGTGTCTGGTAAAGCTGGAAGAATACTATCTACATCTGTTCTTTAAAGTCAGATGACAGGAGGCTGCAATGAAGAGACTACAAAATATAAAACAAAATTTTACATCTTGGAAAGATGTTGATGAAACCAGGAACACAGGTAGTGCACTCTACTGTCCTCTTGTTTGGAGACTGAGATCTGGGAAGGAGTGAACAGATCAAGGGAATGAATGGATGATGTCACACAGGATTTAGGTTCTGTAATCTCAGTTGTGCCTTTCAGAAACCATGTATGTTTATGTCACATGAGATGCAATCATCCAGAAGGAGCGAGAGTGTTCTGGGCAGCAAGCAGACTGTACCGAATAGCAGTTTTAAATAAGATTCCGAAGGGGAAAGGTACGTACTTCTGAGTGACAGAGAAGAGATAAGGAACACTTCAGGAAGCAGCAAGGAAAATCCTCAGATGTGTTACAAGGAAATTAGGGAGGGCTACAGCAATAAGGTAATGCAGTTGATAGCCCAGCTGAAGTGCATCTGCACCAGTGCATGCACCACTGAATAGAAGCAGAAGCTCGAAACATCACTGCAATTAGAAAACTACAATCTAATTGCTATCATGGAAACATGGTAGAAAAAATTTTACAACCAGAACACTGCACTAAAGGGTTAGACATTTTTTATAGACAGGATAGGCAGGAAAGGAAGAGTAGGGATGTTGCCTTCTGCGTTAAGAATATGAGAACCTGACCAGATCTCTTTCCTTATTCCATTAAAATATCTCATAGAATCGAAGAATAGCTGGAAAAGATGATAAAGGTCATTTCGGTCCAACTGCCTGACATGGGATCAAGAATGAGATCTGCTTCAGATCCCTCTGTTTTCTCTTATTTATATACCTGGCAGCAGTACTTTCCATGCTATTCATAGTGTTTCCTGGAGCTGCCAGTGAACTCTCCCCTTTCCTATTCCCTGCCTTCCTGATCAGATTAATTAATGCCATAGATTGTTGCTTAGATCTGTTCCAGGTTTCTGAAAGACGTAGATCTAGGCAGAACCTGAGTCATTTACCTGAGTTGGATATTCAAGATTTTTGACGGGAGTCTAAAAGAAAGAAGATAGAGAGGGGGAATTTAAAACTATATGTAAAATTCACATTGTCTGGAAAGATACTACTGAGACATTAAAAAGCGCCTCAGTTCCTGTACTGATTTTAATGTTTAATTATGCGACTGGTGAATAGAATCTCTATGACTAAACTCTAGTGATTCAATGCTCCTTCATTCATTCTGGTGCAAAAATAGTCCTTCACATCAGCTTAAAGTCAGCAGTAAATCTCATGTCTTCTACATATGAGCTACATGGTTGGAAAATCTCTATGGCCAGCCTGTATTGTGCATTAGAGAATTGAATTTGGGATTTTTCAGAAGTCAGATATATTGCTTCACTCTAACAAATTAGTAAACTTAGATACAAGGCAGAAATAATTTTGACTTTTATAGGTTGATATAAGTTAAATGCTTTCAATGTTATATGCATTTAAAAATGTGATAAAATTATGTTTGTGTATGACTAATCTTCACATCTTCTTTCTGAAGAAGAAAGATTCATTGAACTTTTCTTTCATGGTGTAAAAAAAGTCCAGAGGGGTGTGCCTTAGTTTTCCACAGCCAATGCAGGACTGTTTGTGAGTCAAGAACTTCTGTGAAATCACAGCATCATAGAATCACAGAATATTTTAGGTTGGAAGGGATCTTAAAAACTTGTTAGTTGCAACTTACCTGCCTTCAGAGGAAAAGACATACAAGTCTGCAGAATTCCATTGGAAGCTAAATCAAGTTTGTGACAAAGAATGGCACCATTATGTCCTCAGTGTTGAATTTCTTGCAGTAACACTTTAAGTAGATAGTGTTTCATGTGATTCATTCCCAGTGAATGGAGATTATCCGCTTCATCCTTCAAAAATAGAAACTCAGGTAGTAGTTGGAGCATGCTGGCAAGGTGATGAACTCTGCATGGCTCAGTTCTTCCAAGGCAATCTGGCAGGTTTGATTATTTATTCTGGTAAACTGGAAAACAAGAAAGTGATAGATTGCCTATATACCTGCAAGGAGGGACTGGATTTGCAAATTGCTGATGGCTTTGGCAAAGGTGTGAATATCCACATGAACCCTAATCAGTCAGCAGTGAGCATAGAAGGGGATGATTTTGACAGAGTTGATAAGTCCATGCAGCACATACCCTATAACTGAATTCTTGCCAATTCCCCACACCTGGAGGCTTAAAATCACCAGTACTGTCAAGTGTTTCAATGAAGAGGCCTGTGTCTCTATTCCTTCTGTGAAGGGATATGTAATGGTCTTGTAACCAGAGGAACCAAAAATCAGCCTGAGTGGCATCAACCATTTTGCCTGGTCTGCTTCAGAGTTTGAGAGTTCTGAGGGCATTTCCCTCTTCCTTGAGCTTTGCATATTAAGCACCATTACACAGGAGGTGGAGCCAGATCGAGAGAGGGATGAAGATCCTGCAGTACAAGAGTCTTTGGTTTCTGAAGAAATCATGCATAACCTGGATACGTGTGAGGTGACAGTGGTGGGAGAAGAACTAAATCAAGATCCCTGAATCAGGGACCCCTTCCACTAGATCAGGTAGCCCAAAGCCCTGAAGTATTTGGCCTTGAACACTTCTAGGGATGGAGAAACAATTGTAAGGATGGGGCATCTACACCCTCTTTGAGCAATCAGTTCCAGTCTCTAACCATGCTTGTTGTAAAATAATTATTTCTAGCATCTAATATAATTTCTTTAAGTCTGAAACCACTTCCCCTTATTCTATCACTACATGCTTTGGAGAATAGCCTTACACCATGTTTTGAATAAATTTCATTTAAGAACTGAAAGGCTGCAGCAAGGTCTTCCTGTACCCAGCTCTTCTCTTGGCTATGCAAGTCCATCTCTCTCAGCCTCTTTTCAGTGCTCCACAACTCAGACCATTTTCCTGGCTCTGCCCTGGATACACTCCAGTAAGTCGATGTCTTTATTGTACCTGGAGCCCCAGAGCTGCATTAAGTACTTCATATGGGGCCCCATGAAAGTGGAGGACAGGGGAATAACCATCTGCTTTCACTGCCTCTGGAGTTTCTTCTTCTTCATTTCATCATAGAGATAGTTAAAGAATCTTGGTGGTTTCCTGAGTTCATTGACTGGTTTCTTGCTGCTGATGTCCCCCAGCAGAACCAGGGTCCGTAAGTGTCATGCTTGCTGTAGTTGATGAAGAAAGAGGTACTCATCATCAGCATTCTCATCTTGACCTGTACTACAGGAGGCCTGTAGTGGACACTTACCCATACATAAGCTCTCAGTCTTCCCGTTTTTATTTTTCAGTGACAGCACAATGCAAGGCATATTCACCACTTCTCTTTCCTCACGTATCCTTTCTGAACAGTTTATAGCCATCCATTGCAGTACTCAAGCACTGTGAGCCATCCCACAATTTCTGCATAACAGCAATTATATCACTGTTTTCCAGTTCCACAACAATATTCTGCATGATGCTTTTCTTTTAAAGAAAGATTATATTCTGTGTTATTTTAGTCACTGGTTTATTTAAGAAGTTGGAAGTAAATAATCAGGTCTATTATTGCATTCCACTTAGATGCAAAGATACTCTTCTGTAGACCACTACACAGTTTTATTTACAGTCATGGAGTCTAGTGAGAGTTTTTGACTAGTGATGACTAGTCAAAAAGGAATAATTTAAGACAAAATGTATACAGAAGAATGTTTACACAAATGGGGAGGGACAGTGGGAGATACAAGAAGCATCTGTATTCGCAATGCTCCTTGTGACTGCCATATGATTTAAAGCTTATCATTCTGTGGGCAATATATAAAACATAGTATTTTCAGTGTAAGATCATACTCTATATGATACGTACAGAAATGTAAAAGTTCATTACCGTCAGATCTGCATAAAACAGCCTAAAATCCTGCTCTGCTCTTACG
Source organism: Lagopus muta (assembly GCF_023343835.1). Classification (NCBI taxonomy): domain Eukaryota; kingdom Metazoa; phylum Chordata; class Aves; order Galliformes; family Phasianidae; genus Lagopus; species Lagopus muta. The sequence continues at coordinate 27,312,690 of NC_064472.1, forward strand.
TTTGGTGATATTCCTCCTGCAGTAAAGCTGTTTTCCTTGTCATTACATAAAAGAGCTTTGTCTTTTTTTCTCCTGCGTTTTGCAGGAATTGCTGTTCTTTTTTAGGTATTTATATTTTATTATGGTGAGAATCGACTGGGCTGTTCTTCCAAGCTCATCTTTGGTTACCATTTCAATGCAGTGCTTAGTTTATTCACCAGGGGTCATCAAAGGTCTGGATTTTCTTTGCTCAGTGAGAGGTACTGAATGTTGAAATTTCAGTTTTCTTCAGGATGGCATTTGGAAATGTTCCTGTACCCCTCCTACAGCCCTATTACTCAGCTTCAGAATACAAAGCTCTCTAAAGGCTTACTTCAAACATTTAACGCCATTCTGAAATTGTTTCAGCTGTCAGCATAGGAAGAGAATTGCTTTTTTATGCGCTATTCTTTTCCTGAATTTAAACATCCTTTTTATGCTATTTAAAAAAATCTCTCAGCAAATACAGGGGCAGCCAGAGCTATTTGTTTCCTGCAGACTTTTGTAAAAGCACACATGGGGCTAAATAGCAAAACTTGTATGCATTCCAAATCTGGATTTCCTTTGCATTCTGGAGTTTAAAGCAGAAATCAGAATTTTTGGCCCTGTCTACATTGCAGCCTTTGGAAAGGCCAGAACAATGAAGAATACATCCTTACGAAGCACTTCCAGTACCTATATTTCAGTGCTGGTTAACAATAAAATGCAATACAATAAAATACAATATAATAAAATTGCTGCTGCAGATAAAATACGATACAATAAAATTTGAATGAATCTTGCTGTCTCTAGACTTAGGTCACTGGTAGTGTGTCAGACATACAGTGTTGACAGACTTATCAAGTAAATAGTACTCTCCTCTTATCTTCAAAGACTTTTGGATGTGAACTGAAAATCATTTTCTTCTTGATGCTATGCACCTCAGCATCAACTTCCCTAAACCTTGAAACTGCTTGAAGCAACTGCTTGTAACTGCTTGTTACAAGTTCATTTAGTGATCACCACTCTTCTATTAGAACACTAAACCTGTGTCACACAGATTAACATCTTCCCACATAACCTCTAAATTATCTGTAAATTATACCTTCATAACAAGACATCAGCCACTTCCAAGATTGTCTCATTTCTAGAGCATCCAGTTGCATGAGCAGCAAGTAATCATTTTCTGTGGCTATTTATGTTATCACGTATCTAAAGAGGTACACTTATGTTAAAACTTTTCCTGTAAGGAGAATTTATATATCTTTTGGTGTCCGAAGACAAACTGAGTTCATGCTGCATTGTGTCACTGGGTCATGGGAAAACTGACTGATTCTCCCCCTTGCCCTATTTTCAGACCAAACATTTGTACATATATAATAATCATTTGAAATTGCCCAGTAGAGCTCAAAAATGTCTCAGGGGAGACCTGACCAACACATTTACAGACATCTAAGTCAGAAAATTAAAATTGTGTTGCCATTACTGGAAGCTTCTAAAACGAGACAACTGGTGCACTTCAAAACTGCATCTAGGAAAAAAAATCCAGTAGTTTCTTACTTGATTTTGTCTCACAACTCTGAGAATATTTACTTGGTAACACTAGGGAGAAAGCTTTTTGTGGTGTTGATACTCCTCTACTTGCGAAGTTATTTACTCTCTGCAAGACTAATAGTCTTGAGATTAGTCTCTGCAAGTATCAATTTTGCAAGCAGGCCTTGCTCTCGGATCAGATAAAAAGCCACTACATACAGATCTTAATTTTTTTCAATTTTGACTTTTCTGTGAATGGTGCGATCATCTCATGCCACGATGTCTGTGCTTTTCTGTGTTAAAACAAATATATCACAACAAGCCTTGTATACACAAATTTATTGTGGATGGTGATGGGGTAGGAAAGAAGTAACAAGCTATTGGCTGTTTTACACTAAGCTCAGATCTTAACTCTGCTCTGTATACAAAAAGTTCTTCTAAAGATAGCAAAGAGGTTATAGTTGCCCTACCTGCTGAAGTCTTCAGGGCCAAGTTGAAGAGGTGCTTTGCATAACATTATCTAATGGAAGGTGTTCCTGCCCATCACAGAGGGGTTAGAACTAAATGATCTCTAAGGGCCCTTGCAACCCAAGCCAATCTGTGACTCTATGATTCTAAGTAGACTAAATCAAGATTTGGAGGGTTTTCTTTGGACAAATGTTAAAGAGAGTTTGATTGTAAGGATAAATATAATATTTTTTAAAATAACGAATTCAGTAGACAATTATTCCTGTAAATTGATGGATTACATGGGGAACAGTAGACAACATGGCTAAACAATTGAAGTTTCTCAAAGAACAAGTGAGGTTAAAAAAAAAAAAAAGAAAAAAAGAAAAAAAACACCATAGAAAGTAAAATAGTACAGTGCAGTGAGTAGTCAAAACACAACTTCCAATTCACTATCCCTACTGATTCTCATAGAAAAACCCTCTAATGTTTTTATTTCTCTGTTTGTTTGTTTTTTAAATTTGTCTGTGTCTTACATGCTTCCTATATGCTTCTCGGTTTCAAATTGTATTTATTTCTAAACAAGTTGAAACGGTGACATCCATTCATATAATTTCTAACTAAGTTGAAAAATTGAAGTCTACTCATGTTATGCAATGAGGATCCTTAACTTTGGGTTGAATGTTTCTTCTTGCTTTTTAAAGGAAGAAGAATACTTTTTGTGTACATTTTTCACATCCTTTACTTAACTTGCTATGTATTTCCCCTCAGTAAATACTACACAGTATTGGAATTCTTTCAGCTGGCTGTCAATACCTTACAAACATGGAACAACGTGTTTTCATAGGCATCATATGTCTTCTTCCTTTCCAGGCAACTTCGGATGTAAGATAGTGTTGAATCTTGACAAATCTTGGGTTTTCCTAATGTGTTTAAAAAGCATTTTCTCTGAAAACCAAAAAACATCTAGGCACCTGTCCACTGCTTGAATTTACTTCCAAGATCTGTCTTGGAATGCATATAGAATTAAAGATCAATTTATTATTATTATTTTTTTTAATAAGCTGGAATTTAAGATGGCCAATGTATCTTGTACCTGACTTTGTGCCATTCTCTCCCAAATCTCCTCTGCTATTTATAGTGTACTGCAAAGACATGCAAGTAGTATTTCCTTGCTCCTAAATAGTGCTTCTGTTAGAATCTACTGGAGTTTCCATTAGATAATTTTTTAAATAAACGATTAACTCTGCTGCCTGCAGCATTCCAATGTCTTTTCTTATTTGCATGATAGATGATTGAGTCTAAATTAAAAAAAAAAATACTGCTCATTGGGAAATTCAAAATATCTTTCCTAATATGCTGATGTTACACTATATACTGTCTGTATTAATTCAGTGAATCCAGCTACAAATCTGAGAAAATAAAATCTGGAAGTTCAATACAAACTCATATGTAAGCTCATTCTGTTTATTTAAAGAGAACCTGCTGGATCTGAATGTGAAGTCTTGACTTTTTTTGAAATGTGATAACATTTCAAAATGCTCTGGGGTAGGACTTTTAGAAATGTGATAGAGTCTCTCAAATGCTTTCTTCAAATCCAAATGTCAAGGGTGAATGATATTTTGCTTACCACTTCACATTCTGTTATCAATATTGCCAGAATGAAGATCTGGATCAAAAATCAAGATTTCTCTTCATGTCAGCAGCTACCTTTGCTCTGCTGTAAAGAGTTTTCAAGGCCCTACACTTGTGAGAAATTAATGATATTCACGTTCTTCTTGCTGAGCAAGTCTCTTAACTCTTCACTATTCTTAATCTTCACTGTTAGATTTCCTATTTTTTTAACATTTTATTTCTAAGTTTAATTCCTTGTTAATTCAGATAATGAAATAATATACTCCAGTGTCAAAGTTCTTTTGTGAGGAAACCACTGGTAGATTTTTTTGTTTGTTTATTTGACATTGGACATATGTAGTTTATACATGTTCATTCTTTTCTTGATTAAGGTCTGTCAAGATTTCCCTGCTATGGTTATGAAAGTACGAGCTCACTAATTAAAATTTTCCTGACCAGTATTTTACAACTTCACAGTCAAAACTTCAGGCTTCCAGAAATATCAGCGATTTGTCACCGATACACAAACATGCTCAGTGTTTGGGTTTGTCTTTCAGTTCTATGATCTCAGTCACACCTTTGAGAAACCAGGCATGTTGATGTCAGCTGAGATGCAACTGACAGGTGGAACAAGAATGTTCTGTGCAGCAAACTGACTAGAGTGAACAGCAGAGCTTTAAGTCAGATTCTACAGGGGGACGGGGTATACTTCTAAGTGAAGAAAACACAGGGAACACCAACACAGCAGCAAGGAAATTTTTCAGAAGTTTCTCAGAGGGATAGGGAGGGCTCTCCCGAGGAGGTAACTCAGTCAATAGCCCAGCTGAATTGCCTCTACATCACTGCATGCACCATGGGATATAAACAGCAGGAGAGGCCACATTTAGAATACTCTGTCCAGTTCAGGACTCCCCAGTGCAAAAAAGGACAGGGACCTCCCAGAAGGAGTCTAGCAGAGGACCACGAGGATGATAAAGGAACTAGAACTGAGGAAGGGACTAGTATGAGAAAAGGCTGAGCAACTTGGATCTGTTCAGCCTGTGGGAAAGAAAACTGAGAGGGGATCTGATTTAAGTTTATAAACATCCAAAGGGAAGTAAGAGGCCAATGGATGAGGCCAGGCTCTTCTCAGTGGTGCATAGCAACAGGACAAGGAGTACTGGCCTAAAACTTGAACATAGGAAGTTTCACACAAAAATGCAGAAGAACTTTTTTACAGTAAGAGAGGTAAAGCATGGAAACAAGGTGCCCAAAGAGGCTGTGGAGTTTTCTTCTCTGGAGATATTCAAGGCCCATCTGGAAGCCTACCCATGTGATTGTAGGGTACCTGCTTTAGCAGTGGGGTTGAACTTGATATCTCTTGATGTCTCTTCCAACCACCACAGTTCTGTGATTCTATGATTCTGTAAGGGCTATCAGCTTTTTAGAAGGAATAGGAAGGGAATGAGTTGTTGCCCTCTATTTTAAGAAATGTATAGACAGCAAAGAGCTGCCTCTGAGAAACAGACACGATCAAGATAAGAGATTGTGGATAAAACTTTAGGACCAGAACAATAAAGGACATCTGGTGACTAGAGTCAATTACAAGATACCTGGTCAAGGGGTGGCTATTAACAATGCTGATGATGTCTGGCATGAACTGCAAGAAGTGTCACACTTGCAGGCAATCATCCTAAACTGATGAGGGATTTCAACCATCCAGATGTCTGATGGAAAACAACACATCAGGCTTCAAGCAATCCAGGTGACTCCTGGAGCACACAGGGGAGAACTTCCTGGTCCAGGTATTAGACAAACCAATAAGAGGAGACATGCTACTGGACTGCACCAATGCAGAGAGATCATTAAAAAGGTTAAGACTGTAGTGACGGCCTGGTTGAGTTTGTGATCTTAAGGAATATGGGCCTCGCGAAGACCAAAGTCAGGTCTCAGGACTTCAGAAGAGTGAACTTTAGTCACTTCAGGGAATAAATCATTGGATGAGAACCATTTGGAAGTTGTTCTTGGGAACAAAGGAACAGAACAGAGCTGGCAGCTCTTGAAGGACACCTTTCAGGGGCACAAGAGCTTTCAATCTGTCAATACAGGAGATCACGCAGAGGAGGCAGGAAACTAGCATGGATGAGCCTGATGGTCAAGCTGAGGGATAAAAAGTAAATGCACAGGTAGTGGAAGCAAGGATGTGTGGCCTGGTAAGAATACTGGGGTGCCGTCTGGACAGGCAGTGATGGAATCAGGAAAGCCAAGGCATTGATGGAACTCAACATGGCAAGAGATGTAAAAAAGAACAAGGAAGGATTCTACAGATTCAGTGGCAGGGGAAGGGTGTACCCACTTTGATAAATGAGATGGGAGAAATGGTTGCAATATACATGGAGAAGGCTAAGGTACTTAATGAGGCCCCTGCCCATGTCAGAGAGGTTGGAAATCTTTAAAATCTCATCCACTCCCAGCCATTCTATGATTCTATTTTGATGGGATCCGAACAAGATCTGATTTTACATATCAGAAAACCTACCTTCTTCCTAGAGATATAGGGAAACTGCAAAGACATTTTATTTTCACCTCACAATTTAGCTGTCATCTTCAGGTTAGACAATGTCTATCTCTGTAAATGTGGAAAACATCTTGTCAGTGGTGGATTGGTACCTGAATCCACTGACTGAATCAGAGTGCAGTTCTACTGTTTTAACTGTAAAGGTTCTTTCCTAAGGCCCTTATTCTTTGCATTTTGTCAGTGTGTAATGGACCAATAAAAAATATCTTCTAACTTTCCAATTACCCCTTCCCTCCACAGTGCCATAGTTGGTAGGTTAGCACTTTAAGTCACATGATATAACAAGTTAAAGTTCTATTAATATCATTAAATGTAACAATAATATTTTCCTTTATAACCTGTATAATATTACTTATCTGTTTTCAGAACATGGACAGGAATTTCTTGCAAACTTTTTACCAATATGATTGATCATGTTTATTTATATTCTAAAATGCCAATGCTGATGTTGAATTATGAGTACATAGTGTCACATATTGTCTTTCAATTGTTCCTGAGAGCTGAACATTCAATGGTTTATCAAAACTGAATAGATTCAGAAGATGAAAGAAGACTTCCTGTGTGCTTCAGGTTGGCTTCATTCTTAGATTTAAGTCACGATTTTCTGAATCTGAAGACCTTTGCAAATAGATGGATACAGAAATAATGTGCTTGAGTGAAGTTTTGAAGGAAATACAAAATATTTTTGTGTTCCCTAGACTTGTGCTCCTTGAATTGGTGCTCACCTAACAGAAAGATCCAAGTCAGGTCTAGATTTCTTTACAGATTTGTGAAACTCATCTCCTGACACTCCTCACAGTTCAGCAGATTTGGAAGGGAGTACGCTTTTGAGCTACTGTTTTGTGGACGCAGTCCTGGAAGTAAGAAATATTTTCCATGCTATTCACAGTGTTACCTGGAGCTGCCAGTGAACTCTCCCCTTTCCTATTCCCTGCCTTCCTGATCAGATTAATTAATGCCATAGATTGTTGCTTAGATCTGTTCCAGATTTCTGAAAGACGTAGATCTAGGCAGAACCTGAGTCATTTACCTGAGTTGGATATTCAAGATTTTTGACTGGAGTCTAAAAGAAAGAAGATAGGGAGGGGGAATTTAAAACTATATGTAAAATTCACATTGTCTGGAAAGATACTACTGAGACATTGAAAAGCGCCTCAGTTCCTGTACTGATTTTAATGTTTAATTATGCGACTGGTGAATAGAATCTCTATGACTAAGCTCTAGTGATTCAGTGCTCCTCCATTCATTCTGGTGCAAAAATAGTCCTTCACATCAGCTTAAAGTCAGCAGTAAATCTCATGTCTTCTACATATGAGCTACATGGTTGGAAAATCTCTATGGCCAGCCTGTATTGTGCATTAGAGAATTGAATTTGGGATTTTTCAGAAGTCAGATATATTGCTTCAATCTAACAAATTAGTAAACTTAGATACAAGGCAGATTCCCTCCATGTATACTGCTCTTCTTAAATCTCTCTTAAGGAGAATTTTGCACAATGAGAAACCCTTATATTTTACAGCTGCATCTTGAAAACTTTTTATCTTATAGTTGGTGAATGGTAGAAAGATGAAAGATGCCTAGTGCAACTAGCTTTTCTCAGCATTGCTGAAAGATTTACACTTAGCATTACTGTCATACAATGAGCTTAAAAATGGGACTGATTATTAGCTATGAGCTATGTAATTCAGAAAACTTTCTTCTGATGTTTACTTTAGAGGCCTTTTCCAGTGGTCATCATTAGAGAAGAAATAAAAGATAAATGACATCAATTTAAGAATCTTTTTTTTTTTTTTTTTTTTTTTTTTTAAATTTATATATGTATATATATACCATATATATATATAATACATATACATACATATACATACACATATACATACATACATACATATACATGCATATATATATAGGACCAGTAAAAGGTGACTGCATCTGTGAAGATACTGCTGTTTATCCGAGTTTCTGTGGGGTCCCTCTCTCTCAGCCCAGGCTCTACTGTATTTTCACTGAAGAAACATGAAACTGTGGAATCCTTTTTATCCTCAAGTAATCAACCTTTATAATACAATCATGCAATCAATTCCTCAATTATTCACATTTGAGGTCACCTTATGCTGCCACATGTACTTGCAGACGGTTTGGTTTCAAAAGTTAAGAATATGGCCTTGGTGTCAGATTTCTAAGCATCTGTAGCATTCTTAGCATCTGTAGTTGGTTCATTTCCTCTGTGTCACTCTCCATAGTGTCCTTGAGAAGATTCTCAAAGAAAATTAGTTACATCTTAAGATCTTAAATTTGATCTTAAAGACTAAATTTCATACAAATATTTTCACGCTAGAATGAGTATTTAAAATCTTGAAATCTGTTCTCCAAAGGAGCAAATCTGTACACACTTTCCAACAGTCACCCTCTGAGTTTGTATGCCTGACTGACTTGCTAATACTGTTTGACAAGAAAAAAAAAAAAAAGCTAACTTTAAAAGGTCTTTTAAACCTGAACTATGCTTTTTCTTGCACTGCTCCAATTTATTCCCAAAGAAGAAAACTGATATTTCAGTCAACCAATTCACAACCTTTTGAACGCAAATAAAGAACGTAACACAGTTATGTTAAACACAATAAGTTCATGTCTTTTCTATGTAAGCAGAGAAAAAATTCCAAGGAAAAAAAAAAAAGGAGTAAGCTAGTTCAAAACCAAGGCTATTAAATATTAAGATAGGAAGCCAGCAAACAAAATTAGTATTGTTGAGCAGTGCACAAGACTGAGAGGGTCAGCAAATGCAGAAAAGACCACACCAATTAGATAGACACATAAACAGTTTCAGGAATTGTGGCACTGTTTCTTGCACTCGCATGAGTCAGCAAGGTTATTTGGGCTGGCATAATATTGAATTTTTGAAGAATTTGTATGTTGTCACATTTTGCACAGCTCACATGTTATTATGACTGTTGCTCAGTTATGGCCCTCGTCCACTATTTATTTTTGTTCAAAGCAAAAAAATCCTTTGAATGAGACAACAAGCAAATGCTTTAAATTCTACTAAAATCATGCTGGTTGCTAATATCACTTTTCACTTTCAGGATGCTATTGAAGTAACTCAGTGGCCAGTGTTGGTTCAGAGGAACCTTCTGTTCTCATTGTTGTGAGTTTTTAAAGTTGTTTTGTGGAACAAAGATTAACCCTTGAGTTCAAAATGGCATGAACAGGCCTTTGCTGGCTTTCCCAAGAATATTTTAAAAGCTCCACAGTAATGGGCAGCTGTTATCCTATTGTAATATAAATGTGATTTATTTTTTTTTAGTTTTGGTACCCAATCCTGTGTAATTGCTCAGAAAGATTGTGGAGTCTCCTTCTCTGCAGATACCCAGACCTGTCTGGATGCCTACCTGTGTGACCTGCTATAGGGAACCTGCTTTAGCAGGTGGTTGGAATAGATGATCCCTTTCATCGTATGATTCTATGATTCCCAAATTTTACTGTCCTATAGGTGTCAATGAGAATTGCTCACACAGCTGTGAATTGCATTGATGTTACTTTGTAGAAGATAAAATATCATGTATACAAATCAAAGGAAGTGACAAAGTATTCAGTACATTCTTGCTACACCCTTTCTCTTATTACTGCAGCACGCATTAACAGTTGCTGCCTTTCTCGTTAGGCTGTAACTTAAAATCTCTAGAGTGGTTTAACACCATCTGACACCATCTTTGGATGGAACCACTTTTTCTCCTTGGTTACTTCTATCATTTCTAAAGGGAGGTAACAGCACTGTTTCTCTCTTCGTCCCACAGCTAGGAGGTTGGAATCAAATGATCTTTAAGGTCCCTTGCAATTCAAACCTTCCTGTAGTTCCCTGTTCAAAAGCCATCTGGACACGGTCTTAGAATCATAGAATCTTAGAATTGTTCATGTTGGAAAAGAACTTAAAAATCATCAAGTCCAACCACAACCTAACCATACTACCTTAATTCTAGCAACCCACCACTAAATCATGTCCCTGAGCAACACATCCAAGTGGTTCTTAAACACATCCAGGGATGGTGACTCAACCACCTCCCTGGGGAGCCCATTCCAGTGCTTCACAACCCTTTCTGTAAAAAACTTTTTCCTGATATCCAACCTAAACTCACCCTGGTGCAACTTGAGGCCATTTCCCCTCATCCTGTCACCTGTCACCAGTGAGAAGAGACCAACCCCTCTCTCGCTGTGAGCACATTTCAGGTATTTGAAGAGAACAAAAAGGTCTCCCCTCAGCCTCCTCTTCCCCAGACTAAACAGCCTCAGTTCCTTCAGTCTCTTCTCATACGGCACATTCTTCAAGCCTTTCACAAGCCTTGTTGACCTTCTTTGGACCTGCTCCAGCACCTCAATATCCTTTCTGTACTGAGGTGCCCATGTCCAGGACACCACTTCTCTAGAAGTCCTTCTTTGAGCATGAGTTGGAACAAATGACCTCCAGATGTTCCTAAATCATTCTGTGATTCTGTGATTCTGTTTCTTCATGTAAGCTCATTTACTTTCACTGAAGCTTTACTGATATGTCCACCAGTACCACAGTTTCCTTCAGCTTCTAAACTTGTACTAGTGTGAGTTGCTAGCGAAATATGACATCATTATTTTTAGAGCTGCTTGATACTGACTGACCTTGTGTAAAGACAATCTAGAACATAATTGGACAATGTGTCTTGAAAATTTGTCCCAATATACTAAGTGTAGAATCACAAATGGAAATCAACTTTGCTTTTACTCAGACATGGTACATAACTTGATTCTGCTTCTCAAGCATTTTTCAAGCTACGGTATGAATATATTTTGGGAGGACATCACTTCTAAGCTATGCAGAGAATTCACTTAGAATATGTCCTCTTGGAGAGGTGTGGTCTGGCATCATTTTTTATCCTGCTGTTTCTGGAATGCCCTTGCACTGTGTTACATTTTGTCATCATACAAAGATGCACATTTGGAATTCCTAGGTACATTTTCCAGAATTAATTACTGGAGGCTCTAAGGAGATTCACTGAAGCAAAGAACCTCCTGACTCTTGCATTTTAAAATACAATCCTGCAGCAATAGGGCATCACACAGTTACACAGATTAAATGATGTACAAACATTGATACACTTCTAATGCAGTTATTAGCTGCCACTTTTCATCAACTGCTTCGTCTCTTTTCCTGAAGTAATAATAGCTTATTATGGGAGATCATGAAATGCAGTTGCAGAGAAATCTTATGTTATCCTAGATGTCTGGGTGGATTATTAACATGGCAACATGTCAGGTGCTCTTTTTCTCTCAGTCACTTCAGATAATTAGTTGAAACTCGGCACTCAGTAATACTGCCTTTGTTAAATGCCTGCAGCATGAGGTAAGGCTATAGGATTAAGTCCAACATTTTGTAGTCTCACATGTAGAGTAGCAGGGAGCAGCATTCAGAGGGAAAAGACTAGATTACTCACTTTTTCTCTTCTTTTCACCCAAGCACAAGTATATTAAGTTTAGATGAGCTTTTACTGTAACACTTATTAGGATTGACATGATATTCATGCTTGTGCCAGACTCTTTCATACAGATCTTAGCATAATCACTTCTGGCCCATTTCAAGTACAAATGGGCTTGAATTAAGTTTTATGCTATGCTTTTATAGATTTCCATTACCCTGCACTCCAGCAAAAATCTAGAAAAGAGAATGATATTCTTCCTGATTTTGGGGTGAGGTTTTCCCTGTTTCCCATGGAGAGTGAGTTTCACAGAGGATCCCAGTGTATTAAATAACTGTCACAATGCACCAAGGAAGGCTGTGTACCTGGCACTGGCTCTCCAGAAATGTGAGACAAAGAATAAGGAGGAATGAAGGAACTGGGACCACAGAATGCAAAGCTCTCCTTTGTAATAAAATTTGTTAAGTCAGTTCAGTCACAGAAGAGAAGATATACAACTCTGCCTTGACAAAACAATAGTGTCCATGGTAACTTGCTGCAAATGGGTACATATGGTACAGCGCAATTGAGAATCTATTAAGGGCTTAGATCAAGTTGGAACAAGGCTCCCAGGCATTGTGAGCTAATCACTGTGACTAAGACAAAATGAGAAGGAAACAAACAACCACTGGAGGACCCTTCAGATTAGAAGCACTCTATATCTTCCAATAAGTACTAATGGTTTGTCTTAGACGATGCTTGCAATGGATTGATTGTTGCAAAAACTATATAATTTTCTTAAAGATATTGCAGGGAACTACAACTCCAAAGTGTAACTTTGCATTCTCCGCTTGTTTTAGGAAAGAACCTTGAGAGTTTTGAAAAGAAAAGGCTTTAATCATCTGCTGTGTGTCCTTCATGTGTGTCTATACATACATACTACATAGGTATTGTAGGCATACATGTTGGTATATTGTACTAAGAATGTTTATATTCTCAGCCATTTGTCCTGAAGAGGTCATTCTCATGAGACTTCGAATTAACATTTAAAGCTAATTTCAGTTGTTTATAATCAATTACTTTTTCTGCTAGCTTGGAATAATTACAATTCTGCTTCCAACTGAAACCTAGTTATTAGAACTCCTTAGTTCCAGGCTGAATGTTTATGACTCTTTTCAAGTGGTGAACTAGGCTCTAGATCTGTTTCCTCCTTTCTTTCCCTTTGATTTTTTAAAGGAGTGTATGATTACAACACAGTTGTCCTTACAAGAACAGTGATGCCTCCTACATAGTATAGCAAGCCACAGTTTTTACTTTCCACTTACCGTGTTGCAATCTCTCCATGGATTTTAGGAAGAGCAATCTAACCCTAACCATTATGCTTTGGATTTCAAACAACACTCCAATGTTAATACTACAATTAGATTAAGCTGGATACAGATTTCATGCTTGCCTTCAGCTGATTCAATTACAGCATCTTTTGAGCAAAGTACATGAAATGTGAGTGATTTTTATTTCTTTTAGGTTAAACACAAACCTTAGTGTAAATTCTGATGCGTTATTTTTAGTCTGGGCATATGTACTAGGACATCTTCAGTTATCCTATTTATCCCTTCCCTCCCCCCCCCTTCCTCCTCCCCCCCTTTCAGATCCCCCACTCCTCCTTCTCCTCCTCCCTTCCTCCTCCTCCTTTCCTTCCCCTTCCAGCAGAAAGGAGGTAAGTTTACCCTCATTCACAACCAGCAAGCCTAACACTGGCAAGCCCTTTGTCCAAAGAAACATAAAAATCATATTTAGTCATAATTTCAACCAAGGATCTTTTTTTTTCTCAGCTAACAGACTTCACCATGCATATTGACTTGAGCAACAGAACAATAGCCTTGCATGCAGTTATACTTCATTTAGTGAAAGACTTCACAGCTCCATCAGTAAAGCCTGGGAAAGGGATTAGGCCAATCAGTCTTGTCTCAACTTACTCCTGTATGTCCCTTAGTTTGAGGATTTGAAAATAAAATGAAGAATTATGGAATTTAGCTAAAATCATCCAATCTCACTTCCTTCATCCAAGACATGTTTACTCAGGAATATGTATAATATGTATAAGTTGGTTTCTATGAGGAAGTCTTACCAAGCTGTAAAGCCCAACTTCCAGTGCAAATTCTGCATCTAAGAGCTTCTGCAGAGAATCTAAAACCAACTGTAAATTACAGAAGTGTAAAAACGATGAAGAGTAACACCAGGTTACAGCACTACCCTTTTCCTTCTTGTACCTACTTCAAACAGCATTTACCTTTCTGAGGTAATCTGACTTTATTGCAAGTGGTGGTTCAGGTTTGGTTAGAGTAATTGAAGTCAAAATTACTGATATTTTTCAGATGATATTTCAGCAGCTTCTCTAAAATTAATTTAGTAGTATGGTTTTAATATGGTTTCTATTGAATATGTACCAAGACCAAAAGATCATCATTATATGTAATGCTTTTCTTGACTGCGTTAATGTAGCAACAAAAAAGAAATCTGAAATTCAGGCTTGACATTCTTTCCTTGTCCTCTGGAGAAGGACTGAAAAATATGGGTCTGGCAGAACACAGTTTCAAAAGATCTGAAATTGCTAGGGTAAAAATCCCCACCTGAAAGGATTTTCTTGACTCCTCACTGAGTAAAAATCAAACCAACCATGAGTAAAAGTTTAGTGATATCACAGTACCATCCAACAGTATTCCCTGAAAAATAAGCCATTCCACTGTTACTACTTTAACTAACTTTTGCCAAGGATCATCACTCAGGCAACATTAATTTAATTTGCCTTAAAGTACAATGTCCCCTCCCTGCAACAGCAGATACCTATGGCAGAACTGTACCTGTGCACTACACAGAGTGGAGGGCTAGCACGTGAAGTAACAGTGCTTTCAGTCTTGTCATGATTATAGATATGTCAATCATATTCTAGCAGTTTTTTTTAATGTATTTTTGAGTGTTTGAGTGTTTTGTTTTTGTTTGTTTATTCTTCATTCTTCCTCTTTCTCTTTCTCCTTACTCTTTTCTATTTATTCTTTTTTAAATTGTTTTTTATTATTATTTTTTTTTCTCCAACAGATTTATGCTGATATTTTCAGAGACTGTTAAGGGAAATGAGAAGGCCAGGTCACCTCTATTTCCCCCAGTTTAACTAATCTCGCTGGTCCCATAGCTGAAATAGCTGAAGTTGGGTGATTTACTTGCGTCATCAAGCCTGCAGGGGCCCACTGATGGGCAGGTTCAAGTACATTTTCTGGAGGAAAGAAAAAATGTATGATACTGAGGAAATAGTTACATTTCCATCTATCTACAGGTAATGCTTTATTCTGTGTATCTAGTTGCAACCAAGCATGAGGTTTGTATTTTCTAGTTATAACAAAGGTATGTAGGAACTTTTAACTAGACACAGAAAGGCATTCTTTGTTACAGTTCACTGAACTAGTCCATCTTATTTGTGAATCATTAATGATACTGACTGCTGGGTAAATTTACTTTGGCTGTAAATCTATTAACAGCATGGGAAGATGTGGTAGAATGATTTTTCATACCTTCCTTCTAAATGAAAGCATTATATTTTCAGGAAAGAGAGACACAGAGCATAAATTAACCTTTTGGAAGAAGACACACCAATCTTAAAAATCGAGCATTTTTCATTCTATAGGACTATTACCATTCTATTTCCTCTAGCTTTAAATTTCAGTGAGTATATAAAGTCATATATAAACTGCCC
Source organism: Lagopus muta (assembly GCF_023343835.1). Lineage (NCBI taxonomy): Eukaryota > Metazoa > Chordata > Aves > Galliformes > Phasianidae > Lagopus > Lagopus muta. Next base: position 27,328,003 of record NC_064472.1, read on the forward strand.
ACTTTAAGATTGCTGATTATGTGAGAAACTTTTTTATGCTGCTTCTCGAGCAGGCTTATTTACAGTGGTTAACAGATAGGGCTTTAAAATGCTTTTATACAGCAGGTACTTCAAAATGCATTTGATGATATTTTGAGTGATAAAGTGGGTAGGAAACAGCAAGATCCTCACGGAGTCAGAATATGAACAAGTATCACAGCATTTTCCTGATTTGGTTGAGGATCATAGCGTAGGAAAATGAATATTGTGTTTTCATATGGAAGTAGTCACTTTAACTTCAGACACAAGACATATTTTAATTAGATGTAATAAGTAAAAAGAAGCTTAGAGTATTGTGTTTTTTTGCTTGATTTTTTTCTTAAGATCTAGTTGTATAGCAAATGGAGCTTTATTAAACTACTTTTAATCAGGGTGCTTTAGTTATGAATACAGGAATAGACTCCAGATCTGGCATATGTGCATGGAAGAACTGTAACTAAGTATGAACAATTTCTGTCTCATGACAAATTCTGATGTTTCAAACAGGGTTTTCATTAAGAAGACAGGACTAAAAAACAAACACCAATACTTCATAGAATAAAAAATACAGCCTACTTGCATTCAGAAATGATGTGCTCTGCAGGAAGTTAGTTGTCATCTAGTTTCTGTACTATTTTGCCATAGGAGAGGCTGCAGGGCATCATGAAAAAATGATCCAGCAACGGCAATCAATCCGAGAAAAGCACATGGCTTTCAGGTATTTGATGTTACAACACACTGTGTACGGAACTGGTATACCTCTCATTTTATGGGCTGTTTCTACCCAAGAGAAAAACTGAATGGTGAAACACAAATTCAGCGAAACGGGGTTCTTCAGGGTAGCTCACAGTATTTTCCAAGCCATGGGACTAGTTTCTTATATTAAACTAAAATGCACCGGGAGAATTCCCTGAACAGAGGTCATCTCTGGTAAACTACTCCTAAAATCACACACACACCAGTCAGTGAATGTGGACTTACTAGTTTTGGTTCTGTTCATAATTGACTCAGAGCCAACCTTGCTAGTAATTCTGTAATAGAATCAACTTTGATCATTACTATCAAAGGGCTTCAAAAACATACTTTTCTCCCCATTCTTAGAAAAGTATTTTCTTTCACTGTCACTGCCACTTCAGTCTTCTTTAAAAATGTAAGTATATTTGCATCAGAATAATTTATGAGTTTTTATTTTCTTAGAATTCTAGTCTAATTTAAGGATGTGGTAAGCAAAAATCTCTTCTTCGTAAGCATGCTGGATTTTCAGAATGTGTTTTGGACAGTGTAGACATTAGCATACATTAACTTCAGTCTCTATCTTTTGTTAGCATTTTCTCTACTGCATAGTAAAAAAAAAAGAAAGCCTCTCCTCACATCAGATGCTTAGAAACAATTTCTCAATTGTTAGAGTATGTTAGAAACACTGCTGTAGCCAAACAGAAAAGCAGAATTGTGTTTGATAAAGTCAGAAAACTATGTTAAAAAAAAAAACAATAAAGAAAATATCATTGCACAAAAATGGAATTAAATGTTCCTATTTTATTTGTGCCTCCATAAGGGGTGTAAATGTACAGAGGCATACACTTGTCTCTCTAAATCTCTAGCCCCACTGTAAATACAATTAAATCTAGTCTTAAAACTCTTGCCCAAATATTATTTAAAAGAAATCTCTGAGATACATATATTTTTCCATCTGCTCCTAATTATTCTAATGCACACAAATACTAGTAGTGAAGGATAATGACTAGAGAAGTCTTCTGCATGGCATTTCAAAATAAGTCATTCTAATAATCATGTCATTGAGATATATTTTCAGTTTTATTTTGTACCGTATCCATACATCCTTCTTCTTACCTTTTACATTAAAAAAAAAAAAAAAAAGGGAAAAGGATAAAAATAACTTATGATTACATGGAAAATAACAAATCAGAAATTTTACTGGTACTAACAGAGAAAGAAGCATAATTAATTCTTTTAAAATTTTATTTTTCATGGTACATGACAGATACGACTTTAGAACAAATATCACCTAGATACATAGTATGGCAAATGGACTTCATAGCTGTATATGTAAATATGTATAAATATATAGAAAAATTGATTCCCACTTTCTCTTCTCACCGAAGTGCCTTGTGTAAAAACTATTACACAAGATGCTGCTTTCTGTACAGAAGGACTTTTTTTCTTAAATAAAATCCCATCCAGCTAATTATAAGTTGTTGACTTTAGCTTTACCTGATCCTAAAAAATGGAAAAACATATAAAAATTTCACACAACAGACAACAGAAAGTGCTATTTGAAAAATTTTGCTATAAAATTACACAAGGAAAAGATGATAAAAAGAGGATAATTTTTATATTCACATATATTCATAGAAAGTTGAAAATATAATATAATTTGACAGATTGTGTCTGGAATGAAATACTTCAACATTCAGTACTAGTAAACAGCAACACCTATGTGTACGCATGTATAAATAAGTGTATATATATACATTGAGAAGGAGATTCAAATACATGCACTTCCATGCACTCAAACACTCACACAAATACCCGATGTGCTATCTGAATTTTCAGATCCATTATAGACCCATTTCTAATGCAATGAGTCTGAAAACAAAGAAATGTATGAAAGAATTATTGTAAATAATTTCATTAGAATATTGTTTAATGTCCACAGTCTAAAATGACTTCATCATTTAGATATGAATCCCTTTTGAAAATTAACACTATCCAGCAACTAGAAAAATAACACAAAAATCACTGAGGCACAAGTATTTGCAGGTAAAGGAACTGGCACTACACTATGTATTTTCACAAGCACCATGTTTTTTTTTAATAACATGATAAACACAATATCCTACTTCAGTATTCAAAATACGTGAGACAAAATATGGTTTTGTTGTTTTGTTGCTTTTTTGTTGTTGTTGTTGTTTTCTTTTTTAAGACAGTTGTGCTCTGTAATATACTAATCTTCTAAACTGAGTCCGGCTGGAAAAAGAATAATGAAATGATCATTAAGAATCCCCCTTGTCTATGACACATAAGTAAACATTTTATAGACCAGTAGGCCACAGTTATGTGCTTAATTAGACTGTATAGTTCCTTTTTGAGACTAAGGATCACAGAAAGCTGTACACTTTATGTGCATATATACAAGTTACATATCCATGCGTATGAAAGAATGAATGAATGATTTACAAAACTTTCCTTTTTCAGATGTAACTGATTGTATGTGAAAATCACCTCCTTTTTGAATTCTGTTTTCCTGCTTTTCACCCATAACTTGAAAGCCCTCTCTACTGGTCAGCTTGTGCAATCAGATACAAAAAGAAATATTTCAGAAGTGTTAATAATCAAGTTGGTGAGTAGCAATACTTTATGACACTCAGCCATCGGCAAATTCTGGAAAACCATGTGGTTAGGAGAATCTTGAAGCATTCCTACATATACGAAAGTACAAATTTACATATACATACATCTGTATACACTGGGCCCCAAATATGCTCCTACCGACTTTGAAAGAAACAAGTGTAGTCCCACAAGCTTGAAGTGTTCAGCAAGTCTAGTTACTCCTACTGAATCAAATTATGCATATGCAGAGATCACAGAGTAGGCTTTAAGACAGCACACAATTAAAGCTCTACTAAGAAAGTCTGATGATACACTAATGCAAATGAGCTGCCTTTTTTTTTTTTTTTTTTTTTTTTTCTATGTATCTTAGAATCATAGAATCATTAAGGTTGGAAAAGATTTCAAAGATCATCTATTCCAGCAGTCAACCCATCACTACTATGCCCACTAAATCTTTAACAGCCCATCCTCACTTTTCTTGAATACCTGCAGGAATCGTAACTCCACCATTTCCTTGGGCCGCCTGTTCCAATGCTTTCAGAGAAGAAACGTTACATGATATCCTCCTCTCCTGATGAAACTTCAGGCCATTACCTCTAATTTTATCAGTGGTACTAGGAAGAAGAGATCGGCTCCCACCTCACCACAACCTTCTTTTAAAGAAATGAAAAGAGTAATAAAGTCCTGCTGAGCCTCCTCTTCTTCAGATTGAAGAATTCCAGTTCCCTCAGCTGCTCCTTGTAAAACCTCTGCTCCAAACACTTCACCAGCTTTGTTGCCCAACTTTGTATATGCTTCAGGGTCTCTTGTAGTGAGGGGCCCAAAAGTGAACACAGTATTTGAGCTGTGGCCTCCCTGGTCTACTAATACCCCCTGATCCTGTTCTAGTTTTCCGGCCTCTACAACACAAGCCTGTAGTGTTGCTTGGGGTTGTTGTAGCAATCCAGCCTGTCCAGATCCCTTTCTAGGTCATTCTACCCTCAGGCAGATCAATGTTTCCTCTCAACTTGGTGTCATCTGCAATATTAGTGAGGGTACATTCAAATTTGTCCAGATCATCAATAAAGGTATTAGACAGGGTTGGCCACAATACTAACCCCTAGCGAACACTAATAATGACATGTCACCACCTGGATTTACTAAAGTCTAGGAAGATTACATCCACATCGTTTCCCTCATCCAGGAGGCAGGTCACTTGGTCATACAAGTTGATCAGGCTGGTTAAGCAAGATCTGCCTTTCATGAACCCATGCTGGCTGGGCCTCATTCCCTGATTGTCCCACACTTGCTGTGTGATGCACTCAAGATAATCTGCTCCATAACTTTCCCAGTACTGAAATCAGGCTGGGAAGCCTATTGTTCCCCATAATCCTGTACCTGTGTACAGAAGCCTGATGTTATTTAACCCAATGAAAACTACATATGGTAACAAGACGTACTAATGCAAGCTGAAGCAGAGTGACACATCTACTTGTGATATGAGAAACAGAATAAAAAAGGGAAGAATTTAGTAAGGAATTCTCTGTATTTAAGCCACAATTTTACTTGCTGGTTTAAATAATTTATCTGTGTGGCTTGTTGATATCTACTTTGCATATATTGAATGAAAATCTCTTACTAAAATATGGAAGCACATACACTTGTATGTAAGAATATAATTTAGGAATACAATCTTCAGAGGATTACCAGTGTTTGTAAATGTCTGACATAAATTCGTCTATGCAATAGAATAGCAAATTAAATAAGGAATTTATAGCAAATTAAATAAGGAATTTGACCGAAACTGCATTCAACAACTCTGAAAAGCTTCTCAGGATAAGAAAATTTGTGCATAAATAAATTTTTTTTTTTTTTTAAACTGATGAGTTATTTCAGAAGCATAGTTACTATCTCATCAGTGTGTAAGAATCTCTGATTTTTTTTCCATCCTATTAAAACAGATTGTAAGAATATTATGATGCACACTTTGCAGAGAGTCCACAAAACAGACGAAATTGGATTAATAATCTTAAAAACTCAGTCTTACATGATATTACAGTTACTCTCAAGCTGTATATCACCACAGTGATGAGATATCTGTACTGCAAAATACTGGTTTTAACACATCTCTTGTGGCTTACACAGGTAATCTGATTTTATAGTACATTGTACAAAATACATGAAACAGAGCCAGCCGCTGAGTAGAAGACACATAACCAACAAGTCCAGTTTTACATTTCTAATAATCAGAGGGAACATAGCAGACTTAAGAGTAGCTCATTTTTCTTTTTTTTTTTTTCTTTTTTTTTTTTTCTGGAAATGCTGTGGATTGCTTTCAAATCTATGAAATTTAAGGAAACGTATTTTGAATTTTCCTATAGAGTACTATAGCACATACAGCAATAAAGCTCTACAACATAGTTAAAATCAAAGTTAGAACATAATATTCTTTTCTAGCTGTTGTGCTAATAAAGATTATGTCCATGTGCCTTCTCACGTAGTGCATTTAAATATTCTTAAAACTGCAAAAAAGAACTAGGTCAGAAGAAATGTTGGAGAGATATCAATGGCCACATTGTATGGTTTAAATACAGAGGGATGGGAAAGTCATCTAAACAAGGCCTATAAGGATCTAGAATCAATGCTCTTTGGCCTCAGAAAGAAGATACACACATGCCTCCAATGGGTAATACCAGGATGTATGTCTAATTCCTCTCCCTTTTTTTGTTGGTGTATTTTTAACTTCAGAAGCACCATATGCAAACACACTTCCAAAAGTTGTGTATCTTTGAAATGTCTGCATTTCTGGTTTTACTTTGTTTTTTTTTCTTTCTTTCTTTTTTTTTTTTTTTTTTAAGGAATTTTCTAAAGTGTTCTTCTCAAAGGTTGCAGCTATTCAGATTAAGAGGATTATAGCCAACAAACAGTTTTCTTATTCAGTCTTTGAATTCCCTTTGAGAAGTTAAAAAACCCAAAAAAGTAGAGTTGCTGTGCCACAGAAGAGAAGAAAATAAACAATCCTAAGGTTTTGGCAAAATTTTCTTTCTCCAAATGCTTTCCTCAGACGGCTGCCTGATTACAGGATGAATGCTTGGTGATTTTTTTCCTCTCCAGTGTGTATGTTCATCCACCAATATTCATACACAGCATTTTTATGGAGAGAAAAATTTTGTAGAGAAATATCAAAAGGGCAATATGAAATGGGATCAGGTTCTCATTAGAGTTGGATGATTTTAGCCTTCAGTGTAGACAGAAGAAAGCTGAGTGGGACAACGATCCACTGAATTTATTGGTAGGAAACTGCTATCCTCTGGCACGCTGTGGGTCGAATCACCAAAGACACCTGTGGGCCCTGCTGGAAAATCATAAACTGAGAAAATACAGAAATAATTCATTAACTAGGACAACTATATCACAGAGAATACCCTAATACTTAGGCAGAGAACTGGACATTGCTTCTAACCAAATGGACAAACAAAAAAAACAAGCCAATGTAGGTACAAAATTAATAGTTACATAATCTACTGCTTACCAAGGGAAGAATTTCAGTTCTATCAAATTTGAATTAAGCAGACTTTATCACAACTGACATTCGCCCACTTAATGGATGCTTCAATTGCTACACTTTTTAAAATAAACTTCATGCTTGGTTATTGAGTCTCACCACACTCAGTGAATGATATGTATTGTCAAACTCAATTCTCATAAAGCAGCCCCTTAGTAAAGAACTTACTAACTTCAGCATATGACAGATGTAAGCAAAGGAATAACTGCTTAAAAATTTTCATCTTCTTATACTGTGAGACTCTGCTCTGAAGTGACACGGCTGCATTGGCTGTTCACTGCACTACTTAAGGATAAGATGTAGAAGAGATTTCAAAGCACAATAACCATTAAGTGAAATCATCCTGTATGGAAAGACAAGAAAAAACAACAGCATCATTCTGATTTTCCACAGAGAGGTAACTTTCTCCTCTCCAGAGCAGCACGTATGCCCATTCAGGCATTTTCAGTTAGGAAGAGACTAAATTATGTGTGAAAATAAATTTGGAAGGAAATGTGACTAAGCGAATTACAAAACAGAAAGCAAAATTGAGGGTTTAAGTTATCTCAGGTCCCTGCTGCAACTCTTCTACCAGACCAGAGTGGCTGCACAAATATCACACAAGTCTCAAAGGACTGTATTTCAAAATGAATACACGAGCTAGTGACTCTCTGACTACTAAGGAAGATTATGCCCTTGAGAAACCCTCAGAAGCACAGTTTGCATGCAAGCTAGATGTTGGAGTGATCCATGGCGATTGTCCCAGTGTCCACCACCCCAGAATAGTCTGAAAACCACCTCCTCTTTGCAAAGAGTCAACTCTGTCACGGCTGTTCCCAGACGCATTCACGACTGAAGCAAATCTAAATACAGAAACTGTACACAATCAATTCAGAAAGTCCCCAGCTGACATTTACCTGTAATACCAGAGTGAGCTGAAAAAGTTCGATGAAAGACACCAAGTCCTGCCTGACCCACTGATGCAGGAAATAAACAGTCTTCAAAGGGAGGAACCATACTGCAAGAAACATTGTGTTGTATGTTCTTCTGAGAGTCAGGATAATGTGGAGGGCAGAAAGTTTGAAGCTGTCCATAAAAACCTAGAAGAATGAAAAGAAAGTGGTCAGTAAAATACCTGGATAGAGATAATAAATGATAGTACATGTAGTGTTGACCATGAAAAATGAATGGAGAAATCCTCACTGCAGTAACACCAGGATTTCAGTTATTTTCCAATGGTAAAGCAGCTTTTATATAATGCTCCCCAAGACTTCCTCCAATTGCTATTAATTCCTAATGCATTTTGTTTCATAGACTTTCTTGTCTTGATTTCTGATAGCACTGACTGACTAGATGAGATTTTTCACAAGATTTCTTTAACTCTGCAGTTATCCGCTGTCTAAACTGAGAACATCCAGAGCTTGCACTTGGCTACTCCCTGAAGAATTTAAGAAAAGAGTTAATTTAAATTAATAGAAGGTTACTCAAGGAAAGTGTGAACAAAAAAAGAGATTCAGTCTTGATGAAAAACTGAAAAAATGAATCCAATCTTGAGGATCTCCCACTGATGTTCAGACAGCTGGCTGATAGTGGGGATACCTGCGACACTCTGAAAGGCTGCTTGTTAATGATCCATGGGGCCTGCTGTTTGTATGCACAGGATTAGAGTCTCTCTTGCTTTTCAGCAGAATATGACAAAAGGCCTTTGGGTTCTCTGTAAGAGTAGAGAAAACATCAGGGAGCTATCCCAGAGGATAGATGACTGTAAGTAGAAAGCAGAGAAGATCCTTTTATGGAAGCTTGAATTTGGAATCACAACCTACTGATGATATTTAAGAGGAATATGTCTAAGTATCTCATGACACCATCAGCCCCTCTGTTCATTACTACTGATGAGAAATGGAGCATCAGCTTTCTAAGAACAAAGACTTAAGAATAAAGTGTACTTTAAAAATCAACATTTTGTGTTTGCGTACTTCCACACCCTGACACAAAAAAATCTTCCAACTCATATCCCTTTACAGAGGTATACTATGCTTAGAAACTCACAATGATCACAAAGCAGCTCACAAACTTCTGCTGGATTGGGGGCCATGACTGCTGTTTGCTAAAGCAGCACTGTGTCTATATACAGATAAGGTAAACCATAGAAAATATGGATGGGAAAGTAAATATGTTGCAATATGAAACATGCTGTATCACTTTGTCATCTGAAATCTGGGAAGAAAACCCTCTGGCTCCAATGTGGTGTTAAAAAGAGGCATTCCTTTGCTCTTCACAATGCACACCAGACAACTTGACCAGCAAGCACACACTCTCAGAGTTCAGGTTCTACATTTATACAGTTAAGACATATCTGCATATATATGTACCGCATACATATGCAGTACTTTAGCATACATATTCACTCTTTTTCAAGGTCTCATAGATACGTGCTAATGTCCCTTTGGGTGTGCTCAGTGGTATTTAGGGTGGTTGAGTGCCCACCTAGTTCTTCCCCTTTTTTCACCATCAGCTTCATCATGGAAACCTTTGACAAACTTTCATTCTTTTGTCCTGAGTTTGGAATATTTCCATTGCTTATTAGGCCACAGTGAGCCACTTTCAAAAAACAGTGTACGAAGAACCCAAGGAAAATGTCCTTGCATGTTTTGAGGCAAAAGACAAAAGTATTCTATTATGACTCCAGTACCTCTTGTGGGGCAAAATCATTGAGGCAGAAGGTAGAATATTCTATTATGTTCCCAGTGCAAAATTATTGAGGAAAAACAAGACTAAGTTCACCCACTAAAGCTGAAATGTGAAGTCTTAGAACTATCACTTATGGATTCCTTTTGCTAAATTAATATATTGGTTCTTAAACTAATGTACTAATCCCTGTTGCAAAGCAAACCAACCTACATCAGCTTTATATAATATTACTGATTTTGCCAAATGGGAGGAAGGATGCATGCTTTAGGAATCTTACTACTCAAATTATTTTTCCTTTGAGACTATATTTATGTGGTCTCCTGCAAGGAAGCATAAAAATATTGGCATGTATAACATATGCATGAACTGAGACAAAAAACTCACTATTTCAAGGCATGAGGACAGGACAGGATCATGGACAGGAAAAGACTGCCTGAACGTATGCACAGGAACTCAGAACAGAGAGGTTTAGGTAACAATGTTGAGTGAAATACAGTCCTTGTGTTTTAAGGTGTAGTCTTGAAAGACAGTTCTGGGTACACAATGTGAGAAAAATGTCTAATTTGCACATACATAGCTAGGGTTTAGGCAGAGCAGTTTCATGGAAAAACACAGAAACAATAATACTTCACCTTCACACAGAAGAGGAAAAGAAGAAAAAAAATGAAGAAATAGTAAGAAGAGGGGTTCATCTTCAAAAGCAACCTGCAAATGTGTACAGTAGGCTTGAGGTCACAGGTTCTGCTCACTTTAGAGAGGCTGAACGCTTGTAGCTTTCATTGTCTTTTGCAGGGGCTGTGGGCACTTAGCAGCGATAGCTCTAAGATGACAGTTTCATTTTTTTTTCTTTTAAAGTTTAACTCGAACAAAACTGAGTCATACTTTGAAGCGTGTTAGGAATTTACAACCTTTTCAATTCTTAAATGTTCAATTCTGACATTTAAGAAGCATTTGAAGCAAAATAAAATAAAATTAAAGAAAAAAACCACAATTGCCATCTAAAAATTGACTTAGAAATTACATAGCTATTGACAGCTTTTGCTTTTAAAATCAATCTTTTTCTCAACCAGCAAAAGGACACACTCTGAAAGTTTACTGTTGAGTCAGACAAGTAACCAGTAACAATTATTTCAATCTGATGGTCTGAGCCAGCTGGCAAGACCCCTCAAGACACATGCTGAAATGTCCTTTCATACTGCTCTGTACTCATTCTCTATTTGTGCCTTTCTCACAGCATCCTGTTCCCGATGCAGAACAATCTGGCAATAACTTTGGCAGAAAAATGACTTACCTTGGGGTTGAGCTATTGTGAGTCACATTCTCTAGGTCTGCACATTCTCTACTCCAGCAAAAGAATATTGTCTAGAAAAGTCTGAGAAGCTTTAACCCATTAGCAATTAACCACCACGGTGCAGAGAGAGCTAGGGAAGTGCATAAAACTCTTTCATTAACTGATAAACCAAGTCCCCATCTATTTTTCTTTAGAATGGAAGAGCACAGAAAAAATCATTTTCTTTTTGGAATTCAGTATCATAAATATCCGTCTTACATAATAGACAGTCATAAACAAGAAGAATCAGAAGAGGGGACATCATTTTCCATCAGTCAGTTACTTAGCACTTTTCCAAACGTCTTTCCCCATTTTCTGCAGTGCATCAGGTCACAGTGCAGAGCTCTTTGAACTGCAATCCAGACATGACACAGCAAAATCTAATGATCTTGGGACCTTTTGGTTTGGTTCACATGGTACTATGTCCAAATTAATTGCACCATTTGCATGATGCAAGATAACATGAAGCCATGAAAAATTCAGGCCCTAGATCCTAACCATACCTGACCCTTCTTTTGAAGTTACTTGTTAGAGAACTACCTGTAGCAAGAGTTTCCTAAATTTTTACACACTTGTTATAAAACAGAAAAGGGAGATGGACTGGGTGATAAACTTCCAGAAACTGAACATATCTTTTCAAGATTGCAACTCTGAATTGTATCAGTTATGCATTTCTAAACTAATTAAAACATACACATGAACAATGTACACACAAGGTTACATAAGTCACGTTTCTCTGAACGCATACACTATCTCCAACATCAAAGAAGCCATGACAGAGAATAAATAATATTTTTTTACTGGTATGACAACATTATTTCCTGAGGGAAATTAAATACTTCTAAATTTAATGAAATCGCTGAATATTGCAAGAATCTCTTCTAAAAGCAAGAAGCTTTTGTTGTTTAGCACATGCAGAGCCTTGTCCTGGATGATGCTGAGCATCTGAAAATCAACAGTATGCAGCCCATCTTAAATTCACTGTTGAAATCCTGGTCCACATAAGTTTGTGATAGAGCACTGATCTGACTGAACTAAGAGGGACAAAGATTTAATTACAGATATGTCACAGGCCATGACTGCCGTGATTATCGTTTTCACACGGTTGGAAGTTTTTGACTGACATCTATTTCTGTCAACAGTCTGCTTGGCATCACAAAGCTCTCTCAGATAATATTTTCTTAAGGAAATAATTACAATTGCCATTGATAAATATACATTGTGAGTGAGTATTCTTTCCAGTTGTCTTTGCCTGAATTGCTTCAAAATGGTATTTCTTTGCAGCTCAATTCTATAGCATTCGCTAGGTTAATTACACAGACATCAAGTAATCATTTGGTAGCATTGGAATGTGAATAACAAAAGGAAAAAGAATGACAGGGAAGAGCAATACAGACATATCACACATTGTACTGCCAGATGGACATGCAAATTTGGAACGCTAGAAATGTATCTATTTATTTAAATCTGATTATTGTTCATGAAAAAAAATAACTTACTAGTATATCTGCCCATATAGTTATACTAGCATAGGTAACTCATATCAGCTAACAATTTTTCAAAGAAATGGCAGCCTCTATTGCATTGAATATTTTGCAAGAATTTTTTTTCTTTCTTTCATTATTTTGCCAGCACTGGTCATCCTCTTAATTCACAAACACATGTATGTAGTCTACTACAATAACAATAAAACAAGACTAGCACATTCCTTTTTCCCTTCACTCTCACTCATGAATTCTGCAAAGTACCTTGCGATCCTGCTTCATGGCTACCCCTAGAGAGACTGCTTACATCATGGAAAGCAAATAGAAGGAACAAGCCCTTTTTTTTTTTCCTCCAATATATATTTCTTATGATATCTACTGTGATAATTCTCAGGAAGCTTGATCAAAAGGCAGAATCCCAAAGACTATAAAAATGCACCTTGTGTATGTTAAAATTACAAACATATATTTAAACAGTTGAGAGGCAACAGTGTTACCTCTGTCAACACATTTCTGAAATGCGAAGGTTAATTACCATTCAGGCTTCTTACCAGATTAAAAACAAATTGAAAAACAACCTTATATTGATTTCAGCTGCTGTTAATTTTCTTCATGACTATATAAGTCTGTATTTGACTGATTAAACAGAAAGAAATAAGTTTTGTAGAAAATGTTTACATAGTGCAAGTGGGAACACAACTTTGCGAGACGTGTATGCTAATGAAAGAAATTTACACAATTGAAAGGGAAAAAAATATTCCACTGCTTGAAAACCTGGTAACACTTTGTGAGAGAAGTCAGGAGTGATAAGAAGCATAACAATATTAATAAAATTAGAGACAAACACATAATTACTTGCAGTTCTATTTCAATAGCAGCTTTGAAAATTAACCTGAAGCAAAACTTGTCACTTCATAGAAAGATGCATAAACATTATTTAAACTATGAATTTCAAGAAATCCTGAAAGCAAGGTCCCAGAAGGCTGTATCCTTCAGAAGGAAAGGGCCCTTGAAATACCAGTGTGAGCACTTGCAACATTTTATTTGAAGCCAAGCAGCACTGACAAGCAACTAACATCAATGATGAAGCTTCTTCCTTACCTTGGATGTGGAGATTATTTGGCTGAAAAGGGTTTGATGCTGACTCATATGTCTTCAGATGCATTCCAGCAGGCTGCTGAAGATGAGGAGGCTGTGGAGTCTGTCTCTGCATCACGGAAGGAGGAACTGAAATTCTCTGGGGGCTAATGTGTTGAGGAGAAGAAGTAAGAGCAACAAACCTAGGAATTCAGAAACAGACAAACATATTAAATGCTGTAACTTTAAGGGAAGCATTGAAGATATTTTCTATTTTACTTAGATCACTATAATGCTTAGCAGTTTGCAGATGTAAAATCTTCTAAAAGAACTGTGTACAGCCCAAATATGGAGAAGATATATCCTCAAATCACAGAATCACAGAATAGTTGAGGTTGGAAGGGACATTAGGAGATCCTCTGGTCAATCCCCTCGCTCAAGCTGGGATACATAGAACAGGTTGCCCATGACCATGTCTGTGCCAGTGGTTGGTCTTCAGCACAGTATCAGATCCCTGATATTCAGACAGAACCTCACATATTAAATTTTGTGCCCATTTCCACTTGTCCCAGCACTAGGTACCATTGAAATGAGCCTAGCTCCATCCATCTCTGCTGGAGACTGTTCAGCCTCATTTCCAGGCTGAATGGTCCCAGCTCTCTCAGGCTTGCCTCACAGGAAAGATGCTCTGGTTCCTTCATCATCTTTATACCCATTGTTGGACTTACTCAAGTACATCTATGTCTCTCTTGTATTGAGGAGACCAGAACTGGATGCAAAACTAATGTGGCCTTTCTTGTGCTGAGCAGAGGGAAACAATCACCTCCTTCAAGGCAGTGCTTTGCGTAATAAAGCTCAGGATAACATCCGCCTTCTTTGTGGCACAGACATATTGTTAGTTCATGTTCAACTTTGTCTACCAGGTCTCTCAGGTACTTTTCTGCCGAGCTTTCAGGTGATATATCATTAGCTTTGATAATTGTGAAATGAAAACACTGAATTTTTGCTTTGTGTGGAAATCTCATTTTAGCTACTGTAAGTAGGTTTTAAATCATAGTAGTAGAAAAAACCTCATGGGGGAACCTTATTTCTGAGGCACTGCCTGCTGTGCCATAATAAGACTCTGTGCCAGATATCAATAAATAGTTGTCCTTCCTCCTGGGCAGGAAGTGGTCTGTTCTGGTGAAGGGACACTGTGAGGAGGTGAACAGCAGGTTCAAGTTTTGAGTTCCAGAAATCCCTGTTCTATGTATGTTGCCTGAAACAATTTGAAAATAATCTGGAGGCAGTATAAAGTCTATGAAGGCAAGTGTTAAAATGCTTTCAGTTGAGATGACATCAAAATGTTGATCTGGACTCAAAGTGCAAACTTACAAGCCTGGCAGTGGAAGAGAAAGGTTCAGAGCGAGATTGATGGTGCAGCCACCACACAGGTTCATCATTTCATCTGCTTAGTATACACAGCTCTCTCACTACTGCACTACAAGTAGACACACTACTAAGCATGAGGATTTTATGGACATTGTGTATGTTGTTTTTTTTTTAAATCTATATGTCCTTTAAATTGCTTATTGAAAAGCATATTACAAATAGGTGGCAGTCATTTTTGAAGAGGGAAGGATGTGGTTACAAGAACTGGGGTCTCTACCCCATGTGACCAAACTACCCACTAGACCAATGGGATCAAATCAGTAAACAAAAGCTCAGCCTGGGCTCAGGAATGGCTTGCTGTCACTTTCTGATTCATGAGGTAAAAGCTGGGAAGGCTAATAAAATATTCATGCAGGACGATGAATGAATACTGACGTGGCATTCCTACTACAGAACAACCACTCTGCTCCCAGAAGTAGGCTGCCAGCTACACTGAGCAAAAGCACTCACCCACTCTTCTCTGTGGCACGTAGGCTCAGTGGTTGCTGATACGAGAGACTGTTGCTTGCAGTTAACACAGCTCGAAAGGATCCTATAGTGTCAGTCTGATCCCTGTTCTTCTAAGACTAGACTTCAGCACACTACATAACATTCTCTTTCTTCTTGTAATAAAGAATATTTCTCCTGTAGAGGTCTAAAGAGGCTGTACATTCATCCTGAGTACAACAGATGATGCAAGTCCAGTAGGAGCACTATAGAACAGCTTTGGAAAGGGTCGTTGTGCAGATAATCACAACTAAATCCAAGACAATTGAAATATTTTAAGCTACAGCTCAGAATCAGTTTGTGTGATTTTGACCTTACCTGAAACCCATTTATTACATTTCTGGTAGATGCATAACTTACATTTGTAGTATAGCAAATGTCAAAATTTTTGTATGATTTACTGCCTATCCAATTTTCTTAGACAACTGAATTTTTAAGTACATTAGTTGCACCTTAGATGGACTTCGTGCTGATTTGCTATTAGCTTTAAAGAATACATAAGCTACTACATAGTTGGAGGAAATGTGTCATCTGAGTCTTTAATGCACCAAATATTTCTTTATTCTACATTACTGATGCAGTGTACACCTAGTATGCACCAGGGAGGAAGAAAACAAAGAATGATGGGTTTCAAAACAATACTAGACAATAATTTTCAGAAAAAGATAACCGAATTTTTGTATTATGCTGAAAGTATCAGGAATGTTTTCAAAGAGTGCCACAGCTAACTGGTCTTCACAAGAAAGGACTGGAGTGAGTATAGCAATCCCACAAAAAGAGTGTTAAATGCTACCACAGATGAAGAACAATGTACAGTAAGTTTTTATTACTGTGGTTATTTGAAAAATCACTGGATGTGATCCTTGGTGTTTTCACAATTTGTTTGTGAAAACTGATTTCTTGAAAATGGTTTTAAGCAGCTGCCAACAACAGGCAAAATGTCCTTTTCAAAACTCAAAGTGATAAAGCACAATTTTAAAATTCTCACATTTGATTTAACACCTAAAAGACCCTCCCAATGACAGTACTCTACTTTGTACAGCAAGACAGGACTCTTTTTCAGTAGACTCTAGTGGTCTTTATAACGATTTATGAATCACTTCATGAATTCCTGGCTTACTCATATGGGTGACTATAGTTATCTACTTCTACTTTCCCTATGCCCAACAAAAGAGAAACTTGGACTTGTCTCAGTCCAGATTTGTTCCCAAACAAACCACAGCGTGTTGCTGAGGGAACTGCAAATTTAATTTTGCTTCTGGAACAATAAGGACTGGTTTGTAACCACTAGGAAATAGACATCAATAATTGTTGCCAAGTGCTGCAGTCCATGTGGTCAGGAACCAGCCAGGTTTGCAGAAGGATACCCTCACTCATGCTTGCTGGATATCAAATCACAGGAGGACTATTTTGGGAGCTATCAAGTTTTCTTCTTTTCCAGTACTTGCTAGGAAAAATGTGTCCTGCCAGGCAATGACCAGATCGGACAGTAAGCAAGATAAATAAAAAAGTTTCTAAATTGTACCTACTTAGATGAGACTAGTTAAAATGATGTATATGTGGGTCACTCCAAAAGTAATGCCTCCTATTTATTTCCATAGAAACTGCAACAGATACAAGAGCACAATAACACTATTTGATAGAGAAAACTTTCAGCTACAAAACAATTTTTCAGTGTAGTTACCACCGTTACCTATGCATTTTCGGCAGCGATGAACAAAAGCTTGCATGCTGCACTTTTAAAAATCTGCACCAGAGGAGGTGGCCCACACAGAATGTCTTCCCTCACACACTCTGTGTTCTGTCCTCCTATAGAAATCATCCCTTCAGCCCTCTGATGCCCAGTTCAGCAGTGCTAGTTCTTTACTCAGTGAATATCAAGACACTTGATGTTTCGGGTGAAGAATGCCGTGGTAAGATACAAAAGGTATCTCCCTGCCATATTAAACACTGAAAATAAACTTTCCGCTTCCCTTGCCTCTCCACAGCTTCCCCAGATTGTGTATGTAATTTACATTTAGGCCAGCTCTAGTCAGTAAGTGCTAGAGTGAATTTTTTTTTCTGTTTATCCTTGAGCAGTACTGCTAAATAACAAAATCTGTATCTACAATGGCTGCTCCAAAAGTAATGCACCCTATTTTATTATGTTAGTGTTGGTGGTATGGCAGTAAAGGTTGAACCTTCCCACCAGTATCCTACTCCATTTTGTTGCTGTGTGACAGATAGCAGCAGAAGGCCAGTCTGACAGAATGGTGTGGATGGAGAAAAATTGTGCCACCAAATTCCTCCACATGGTGAAAATTGCACCTACAAACATTCACTGGCACTTGCGTGCAGTTTGCATGCAACGGTTCCAAACATTCAGTTTCTGAAGACCAAACAGCAGATCTGAGCGCTGTGAGGTGGTAAGAGATGCATTTCAGCTGCAGTGGCAGCAACAGCAGGTCACCTCCACTGGTGAAGATTTTTATGAGCGTGGCATGCAGGCTCTTTTTCACTGCTAGTGAAAATGCACAGCTAATGGTGGCAACTGTTGAAAAAGAGTGTTGCAGCTTTCTCTGTCGAACAGAACTGTGTTCTTTGCATCTGCCATTATTTCCATGGAAATAAGTAGAAGGCATTACTTTCAGAGCAACTTATAGGAACTGAAATACCAAACTATTCTTTGGGCCACAGGAACACAGCATTGTCAGTTTCATATCCCTAATTTGTGTACATTCCTGCTTTTTCTGTGTGTGCTGTTTCAGAGTTATAAAAGAAATGTGAATTTGTCTAAATTTGAGAAAATATTGTTATTCCGTATTACTTTAAATTCTGTATTTCTATTTTCCCACTCAGTAGTTTACAGGAAAAATGGTTAATTTCAATTATCTTGCAGTTTTGAATAAATTCAGCAGGAATTATGACAGCATACGAAACTGCTTAGGCAACAAATAATTTGCTAAAAATTACACTGAAAAAGAAAAAAGGTAATTGCATTTGTGTATGAATAAGGAAAGAGGAGAAGACAGTTTATCATTAATCTATATTTGACTATTGCACAGGGTCCTAGTAGTGGTATTATTTGAGGTAAGAACTATATAACTGTGCTGCACGTTGCTCGATTTTAATTCTCTCTGTTATTTATTTTTCTTTTTTTGCCTGGACTTTACAATGAAAAATAAAGTGTATGATATTTTTGCATATAATCAATTCTTTCAATATGCTTCCAAATGGAAATTAAGTATTACAGCTGAAGATATTGGTCTTTTATTTCTTCAGATGTTCTTTTTTTTTTTTTTTTTTTTTTTTAACATTTTTAAATTACACTTAATTGGGTTGCTGCTCTGGAAACTGGTTGATTATATACCTGTTCTTTCTGTTCTTTATTTGTAATTCTCAGTAAACCAACTAACTTTCAGTGACAGTCAAATAAGTATAACACAGGAATGCTTGTAAGGGAACAAGGTGCTCAAGGCCAGGTTGGAGGGGGCCCTGGGCAGTGGGAAGGTTGGTGGCCCAGCATGTGGTAAGGGGGTTGGATCTTCCTGATCTGTGAGGTCTCTTTCAATCCAGGCCATTCTATGATTCCATGATTCTATGATTCTATGAAAGCTTTAAAGCACACTGTTAAAAAAACCAATAAGTTATGAATGGGTTCTCAAAGCTTTGGGGAAATTATTGATTTTTTAAAAATCCTGATTTTTTTTTACCTGCCTATGATAAAACATATTTATCTCCATTGACTTCAAATTGCAACTGATCTTCTCCTTTTCTTTTTTTTTAAAGATAATCTTTTCCTACAACAGAAATAAATGTATTTTGGCCAAAGCAAAGCAAAATTTTTTTCATATTTTTGTTCAGCATCCTGCATGGCAGCAACTCCAAAGGAAGTTTCTATCCCCAAGGTTACTTAGGGATGTTGACTGCATTTACATCTTTCTTACCAGTCATTAAGTGTCTAAAAATCCTTTTTATGCTGCAAAATCTCTAGCCTTAGGAACACAGAAATTGCTCTATCAGATCAAAGGAGTGGTCCATATAGTCAAAGGAGGGGCAGGAGAAAGAAAGAACTGGCCCCCAAAAAGCATCAGAAGTGTTTTGGTGAGAGGAGTGGAAGAAGATGGAGATAAATAAGAACTTTACCATCTTTCTCATCATTTTCTGTGGCATCATTTTCTGTGGCCAAACTGTATTAGAAAACTGGGTTTCAAAAGGGAAAATAGTGCCTTCAGAAAAGAGAGGAAGCATGGACAGAACGATTCCAAGCTTTGCTAGGTCTGCTCTGGCACAGGATCAGAATTAGACGTGTTGCCACCTCCACTCTTCTATTATCTGCCATTTCTAAGTGTAATTTGCTCACCAGCAAAAAAAGTGATAATGTTTCAGCAGCTAAACCGCTCAAGTGTAGCAAACTTGAAAGAAATTACTGTGCTGATTTCAAAACCACCCTGTTTGCATCACTAACTAAAGACTATCTTCAAGTTAGACCCTTGTATGCCACATACAAAGGGCTTTGTAACATGATGTCCCAACTCCTTGGTTATAAGCACTCAGAAACTTTTGCTTCTGGCATGGAGCTCCTTACCATATTACAGCAAAGGCATAAAAGGAATATGACCACACACTCAAATAATCAAAAAGAGGCGCTGCCACAGAACTTATAATAGCATTTCAGTAATGCATCACTGAACAGTTAAGCTCAAGTTCTTTTTCCCAGCTTCATGTAGTATCCAGGCATTCAGTCAAGCCAGGTTATGTTGTGCTTCAGGGACATATCACTAGCCCTGGTTTCCAAAAAACATCTGACATGCTCTCACTTTGGCTAATACAAAATACGTATGCAGCTTTTGTGTTTTTCTGTTGTTGTTGTTGTGTGTTTGTTTGTTTTTTTGTGACCATGGAAGTTTACTATTCAAAATTATTAGAAATAATTTCAAGCATTCAGCATCATAAGTTTTGGGGCACTAAGTTGCATATTAAATATTATACATAAAAACAGAATTGGTTTTCTAGTTTTTCAATAGATTATTTTCTTCTTCAGCTTCACTGAATGCCCATGTTTTCTGTTATTACAAAAATCAGTAAAAACCCAAATATATATCTTTCATACATATAACTTAAGGTACTGTAACATTTTGCAATCTTCATTGAATAGCAGCAATATTTCAAACAAGGGAAGTACTAAAAATCAGAGCTAGCAAACTGCAACAAACAAATGTAAACTTGCATTTTTATTATGCATGTTCTCTCCTTTGGTGAATTAAACAGCTTTTTAGATCCATGCTCTCTAAGTTGCACTCAATACATAGAGCTTTGTACACGGAATAAAAACAGGAAAACAGCAGGACATGTGTCTCTTGTCCTGGTTTGGTTTGGTTTCTCAAATTAGCAAGGCTTAATTCAGTTCACATTCACACTCCCATCACCTTGTGGAGATGGGAAAGAAAAGAAGCCTTCCAATTATTTCTCTCTCTTGCAGTCCATGAAGAGTAGAGAAAGTGCTTATTTCTTTCTGACTGTCACTCAAAAGCCTAAGCATGCTGTCCAGAATGGAAGGGGACATATGAATAGCCCCAGAGACACAGAAGTTACCAAACCAGCTTAGATAGGGTTCAGACTAGTGGATGCAAGCAATTGCAGGTAGTGTGTACATCTCAGTTCATCCTAATTCTGGAATGAGTACAGACACATGCAGCATGTCAGGAACTGCACACCATGAAGGGGGTAAAATCCCTTGTTCGGACACATAAGCCCTGCAGTACTATCAGTGATAAGATGGACCATTAGAGCTCCCTTCTGACTCAAACCATTCTATGATTCCCTGGGGATTCACATGTTTCAAAGCCATTTATGTCACGCATTGTACACTGAAGTGTTTGTTTGTTCAGCTCACATTTTCACAGCTAGCATTACAACCAGAAAGTAGTGAAAGTGACAGATAACTGCAGGATCTTTATACATGTTAATTGTATTAGATTCAAAATACAGATTCTGTATTAAATTTTATTTTAAACACTCATCTTAATTTACATTATGTGTTCTGTAATGAAATGAAAACTGCTTTAATGAATTTTCCTTAATGAGTTTAGATTGCCATATGTCCTGTTTCTAAAATTGAGATACTGGAATTGTTTTTTTAATCCAAAGTAGCTCCACAGAATGAAAAAACTTAAACTGTTTAGAAGAGAGCATGCACAGCTAACCCATGACAAAGGACTATACAATGCAGGCTTTTTATTATTGTTGTTCTGTAGAGAGCAATAATATTCTGAGATCTGTAACCCATTCAAGACTTTTATGAGTTAAGTCATGGTGTAAATGTATCCATATCAACTGAAAATGGTGCCACAAATAAAAATTTATGGTGTTTTTTTTGTTTTTTTTTTTTTCAATCTTGAAACCTATTCTACCTATTCTCAAACTCCTGTATCAAAACAGAAAGCACAACCGTGTATTTCCTGCTGTTTAACCTATGTATTAAAATGCATACAATTATTTGCCATTGCTTGAGTCAGCACTGCGCAGCACAGTCCTCCCTGAGCCCGGCCTTCAGTTGGCAAAGCATTAATAGTAGCACACTGATGTTCTGGTTACTGCTGAGCAATGCCTGGGGCCACTCTGTGAGTGACAGCTAATGCCTTTATAGTGCAGGGCAGGCAGCATCCAGAATGCAAGCTGTGCCAGCCCACAGTAAGCCTGTGGGCCTTGGGTTAAGACATGCCTAGGCTAATTAGAAGATCACTGTTTTTTATCACAGTGTAATACTAGCTATTGATTAGTCCCTGCCTGTCACCTTGTGCTCTGGTATTTGTCGAAGGAGGATAGCAGACAGAAAACTATATTAAGAAATAAAAGGAGCAAGAGAGCACGAGCACTTCCAGAGTTTGCACACAAAGCTGGATCAAGGGAAAAAGGTCAGTACTGTGTGGCCAGAAGAGAGGAGGAAGGACTGAGTTACTAGCTGATAGTGAAATAGCAATCTCTGACTGATGCATCAACAACTTTCAGTGGCTCCAAAAATAACTAAATTCACTCCTGTCTTCTGAAAGTGAGAAGCACTTATGCCTGTTATCAGCTCCCTGAACCATTGTGCTCTTTCATCTTCCTGATATAAAGTGAAGTTACTAATGCTTTCCTCAAAAGAAGTATCAGTAATCAAAATCTAGATAATGCTCTGGGTTTATAATTGGACTCTTTGTGTTCTCCAAATTACTGCAATTTTTATCACACAAGGAAATTAAACACTTTGAAATATATTTGTAACGTACAGTAATTAATCATCTAGAGCACTGAAAAATAGTGAGATTTAAAAAAATGGTTTTAAGTAATCATATAGTATAGGAAGAAGTCATTATTCTATTTGCACTGAAGTGTGATAATGCCATATGCTATACAAATAATTGGAGATACTGATGAAAATAATTTAGAAAATGTCTAAAACATTTTAAGCAATTTTCACATCACTGACATATCTAAAATTATTGAAGCAGCTAAGGGTTTGTACCTAGCCAGCATAAAGTAAGTGCTGACTATAAATCAAGCTCTCAAAACAGTGAATTAAAAATAAAATCTATTCATTATCTGTTAGTCTTAATAACAGAAAAGATGATAAGTTCCTGCCGGAATAGTCTGTATTAAGAGAATACTGAGAGAAAAGAGAGAAATTTATGACTCTCCTACTGCAAGCGAACTGAAACATGAATCTCAGGATCTCTATTCCAATAGGTGTTACTGGGCTCCTCTGATATTTAAAGTGTTCCAGCCAGTTTGACTTGCTACAAGCAGTGGTGGAAATCAGAAGGAATTTGGAGAAAGACCCTGCAGTGGAGATGGACAGGAATTGCCTTGCATCACTACCAGGCTGGTATAATAATCTTTTTCATCTCTCTTTCCTTGGGTAAACCCATGCCCAGAGCAACTGTTACCCCAGGGGCTACCATCAGCAACTTCCTGAACAGCAACAACTCAATTTCTGGCAGTTCAGAAGGTGGTCCTGACTCAGCCATAGTGTGGGACACAAGCAGAAGGTGGTCTTACCTCTCAGAGTCTGCAACTGAGAGAAGAGATAACTGGGAAGGAGGATGAAGAGAACTACTCTGTACGTTACATCCTGGGGAGGGGTGGCTGCTGGGCAGGGACAAGGACACTGCCCCAGCTGCTGTTCCACTTCCACTTGTCTGCATTCTGGGGAACATGGCCACTGAAACCAAAAGGAGAGAAATAACCTTTATCAGGCAGAGACACAAATAATAGCTAAATAACCTCTGTTGCTACCAAACAATGCTCTCTCTCGTGAAACCAGGAACAACATAGTTGTATAACTTGTCTTGGGAAATTTGCCTGAATGAGCTGCAATTCTTCTATAGTTTATTAGTGTAGAAGTAGCAAATATATACTAATAAATATTTTTCAGAGATAGTGAGCAAACCGAAAGCACAGTTTTTAGGTAGTTAAATAATTTTCTATATTTTTCCATCTGTAAATACTCCAGATTTCTTGAAGACCTCAACCCAAACACAGATATTGCTGTTATTGACTATAGATTGCCTAATAAAATATGCAAAAATATGGAACTAACATTAACAATTTCATAATTTTCTATGAGGTTGCTTTTGCATGTATTTCGAATAAGGAAAGGCTCTAACTGATTAAACTAAAAGCATTACAGGACTCCCTCTAAATTCCCTAATGAGTTTACCACAAAAATACTGTAATCTCATTTTCAAAAGTTCTTTAAATTTGGAATTAAGACTCTGATTACCAAATCCTTCTGACAATCCAGTTACTCAATTATTTTCACTGACATTTGTGTCAGGCAGTTAATGTCGATATTGAGCAGCAGCCAAATACATGCTCTTTATATATTTTTTAATGAATTCTGAGAAAGGAATCAGATTTAAAAAAAAAATTAGGCTGTTCACAAGAGGAAAATGAGTCACCACTTGTTGTCATATCTTCCAGTCTTTTTATAAAAAAGCTTAGTTTACAATACTAAATTATATCTATAAAACTTTCATTATGCTACTGAGCACGTTGGAGTTGATTCAAATCTGTTGATAAAATTCTAGAATTTAAACCAGTTCCCCAAAGGGTGCTATCACTGCTATCAACGTCTTTCTATAGCTAAAACATTTCTATGGATGCTGCTGTCCTAGCAGAACAAGCATTCTTTTTAAGGACACAACCTTATCTTCAAAAAAAACCCCTATTTCTGAGGTCACAATTCTGAATGTTGCTGCCCAAGATCAAAAGAGTGGAAGCTGACCTCCTTCCCCGACTCTTCAGCTTATTTCTGTAATTCCTCTCTTTCTTACTGAGAGCCAACCAGTGTGATACACTGGGTGCTCACAAAGCTAAAGCAGAGTTAAGGAAAGGTTCAGGAGTATAATTATCCTGCATTTTGATCACAACAAACCTAAGCAACCCAACAGGCCTGGGGGGAGTGGTTGAAAAGCTGCCTGGTGGAAAGGAACCTTGCTGTACTGATGGACAGTTGGCTGAATATGAGACAGCAATGTGCCCGCATGGCCAAGAAGGCCAGTGGCATCCTGGCTTGTATCAGAAATAGTGTGGTAAGCAGGGCTAGGGTAGTAATCCTGCCCCTGTACTCTGCACTTGGTAAGGCCTCAGCTTGAGTACTGCATTCAGTTCTGGGCACCTCAATACAGAAAGGACATTGATGTGTTGGAGCAGGTCCAAAGAAGGGCAACAAGGCTTGTGAAGGTCTTGGGGAATATGCCCTATGAGGAGTGACTGAAGGAACTGGGGTTGTTTAGTCTGGGGAAGAGGAGGCTGAGGGGAGACCTTTTGCTTTTTTTCAGTATTTGAAATGTGCTTACAGTGAGGGTGGGGCTGGTCTCTTCTCACTGGTGACAGGTGACAGGATGAGGGGAAATGGCCTCAAGTTGCATTAAGGTAAGTTTAGGTTGGATATCAGGAAAAAGTTCTTTACAGAAAGGTTGTTAAGCACTGGAATGGGCTCCCCAGGGAGTTGGTTGAGTCACCATCCCTGAATGTTTAAACTATTTAAAAACAGTTTGGATGTTGGTGCTCAGGGACATGATTTAGTGGAGGGTTGCTAGTGTTAGGGTAGTATGGTTAGGCTGTGGTTGAACTTGGGGATCTTTAAGGTCCTTTCCAACCTGAGCAATGATAAAATTCTATGATTATGCTGTAACCTCCTCCAAGAACAGACCTGAACATGTTTCAGGTGGTGAAGCTGGCAGTCAATGAAAGCCCAGACAGGAAACCACTGTGAATATAAATAACTGACATCGACACCATGGAGCTAATTTAAAGTGTAGAGAAAGTAGGCATGAGTCACATTGGTGGGCTCAGCTGGAGGAATGGAGACTGTTCTACAGTGTCTCGAAGATGATTAACAAAACCACCTATGACTGCCCTCTGCTCCATGCCCTACTCTTTGCTAATTCTTACATGGATCACAGCCTTCTAATGCTAACGCAAGTCATAGCTGACATTCGACAGTTGAATATCTCCCAGGCCTTGGAAAGACACAGAGGATGCAGACAACAAGGTGAAGTTTAAAGCAACAAGGAATAATTTAATAAGAAAGGGATCTCTCTAAGATAAGAGCAAGGTAGCTTTAGTTGTGTTTTCACTGTCCTCATGTACCCCCAAAAATCATTCTGTTCAATCTTCTCACTCAGATTAGTATCAACAGGAATGCAGAGGAGAAAAAACAAATATCCTTTAGAATTTGCCATATTTTGCTCACATGTAGCACAGGAGGAAATACTGAAAAGTAAGCAAGCATTCTGACAGAATAAATAGAGAGAATACTTAATGTAAATCAGTAAATTGCTAAATAAATACTAACTTAGAGTCCCTGTTGTAAACAAAAGCTTTGATAATTTAAATTGCTCCTTGGAAATATAGAAAAACTTGTATTTTTTTAAATGAGAAAATAATTGGCATCTGTAAGAAAATTCAACAGCTTGGTTTTCTAGTACTGTGATATTTTTCTGCAAAACAAATTATTTCAGGGCTGTAATAGAGGAAAAAAGTCTGGAGTGTGAATATTATTCCCTGTCTTAAACAAAGTCCTAAGGTGTGCTTGCACATTTTCAGCCAAGCTTGGCTGCAGTGGTAACATAGGTCCTACAGCTGTACAGGGGATCTGGCAAAAAAATCACCCTGCCAGGCATGGGCAATCATCTGCCATAGGCAAAAGCTGTTTTCTCTGAACTCGAGCAGCCTAAAGCCCAATGCAGTGTTCACCACAGAATCAATAGTACATTTTTGCTGTATTTCCCGGCAATTTCTCTGTATTTGTGTCTGTTTCTGACAGATGGACAGTACATGGCATAAAATAAAAGCTAACTATGGCAGGGGCCAGAAGAGAAGGAACAATCTTTAGGGAAGAAAAAGCATAGATATTGTCTGCAAAAACATACTTTTGCACGTGCTATGTTAAATGATCACAGCATGAGAAAGCAGCATTCCTGGGCTCCCACAGAGCCTTGTAATGAAGCCCCGAAGAGCAGCGGCATGAATGATGTTGTGGAAGACTACACAATGCTCACAGACTCTGGCAGGTAGCATACCAGTAACAACATCTCTGTGGGCATGCAGTGAAATGAAATTGCAATGCTGGCAGCTGCTTCCCAGAGGAAATATTACCATGAGACCTTCTAGCAAAGACATGGCATTAGCCCAAGCTACTACCTGAATGTGGTAAACGCCAGCAAAAAGGGAAAGACTGTCAGCCTTTGTCAGTTCACAGACTAATGGCAGTCAATAACCACTGTCAGTGACAGGTCATTTTCCCAGTAGAATAGCTCTTAACACACAGACAGAAAATTCTGGATGCTTTTTAAGAAAGTGCTACATAACTTGATCACTTTTTTTTTGGGAGCTGTGTGTATGGCATGCTTTTCCAGTGCTTCAACTATTAAATGTGTGTTGCTTCTGTGAACACACAGGTTCCCATTAAACATCTGATTTGAATGGTATGAAAATGAAGAAACATTCATGGTCACTACCATTCTCACTGACTCCAATCTTGCTGCTCTCTGCAAGAAAGACATTGAGGCCCTGGAGCGGGTTCAAAGAAGGGCAACAAGGCTGGTGAGGGGTCTGGAGCACAGGCCTTATGAGACGTGGCTGAAGGAGCTGGGAATGTTCAGTCTGGAGAAAAAGAGGCTCTTCTCCAGCAATAAGAGAAACATTACTGCTCTCTGTAACTACCTGAAGTGAGCTGGGGATCAGCCTCTTCTCTCATGTAACTGGTGATAGAAGCACAAGGAATGGCTTCAAGCTGCTCCAGGGGAGATTCAGGCTGGATGTTAGGAAATACTACTTCTCTGGAAGAGTAATCAGGCAGTGGAATGGGCTGCCCAGGGAGGTGGTGAAGTCACTGACCTTGGAAGTATTCAAGGAACATTTGGGTTTTGTGTTGAGGGACATGGTTTATTGAGAACTATTGGTGATCACTGGATGGTTGGACTTTGGGTGATCTTGTAGGTCTTCTCCAACCTTGATGTTTCTGTGATTCTGTAATTCTGTAACACCTTACTAGCTAGATCCACATAGAAAAATGTAAAATTAAGTGCACTACTTAATAAAAACGGTTTTTTCTCTTGAGAAATACAAGATAAAATAATCCAGAAAGAGCAAAAGATTCAGATTTAAAAAAAAATAATAAAAAAAATTGAAGTCTCAATAGAAATATTTTTTTTTAGAATGTAAGAATTTTCCATGAGAATATCTCTGTAGAGACATTGTTTCTATGAGAAGCTAAGTTCACATGCATTAGTGCACAGGAACACAGGAGAGAAAAAGCTAATTGTGAATAAGGTTCCTTAAAAAAACTGACAGAAATGAAGCCTTTAAAAAGATACGGAACCCAAAGCATTTTTTTTTTTTTTTTTGAAATGAAGCCAGAAAACTATGATTTCAGGCAACATTTATAAAAAGAAGAATAATCATCCTATTTCTTTGCAAATTATCAACAATTATATTATTTATTGTGTTGGGTTTATTATTGCAAAAACAGCACTTTGTTTACTTCTACCCCCCAAATATCTCTCCTCTTACCACTACCATGAATTTAGAGAACATATCTATATTGCATTCTATAAAGACAATCTGTTTTACTGTTAGCCATACTTTCATTAACTTTTTGTTCATTTTAAGCAGATCTTGTATGCTACCTCACTGTATTAACAGGATTATACTCAGTTTAGATTTCTTCAATGAAGTCACAAAGATACAAGAGCAGACAAGCATTTCCTCAATCTAAATTTTAAGTAATACATATGTAATCAATAAGACTATTTCATATTTTCATCTAATATATCTGTGTCTTTAGATTCTGTATCTGCACAGAGAAACAGGAATCATTCTAGGCACTGTTGCACTTCAGTGAGTGGAAATAGACTGTTATCTAAATGCCTGTTTTTGTAATCTTATTTCTAATAGTTTGCTAATTTCTAATAGTTTGCTTCTAAACATGTAAATCTCTTAGGAAAGGAGAAAGCCTTCATTTGCTTTAAATATACATAAAGTATGAGAAAAGCAGCCTTAAAGTGAGAGAAGTTTGAAGGCATTGGAAAATGGAAATTTATTTTGCTTCTATTTGAAAAGTGGCACAAACATATTTCAGCTAATGTGTACTCTATCAGTTCCTTGTAGAAATGATATGCTTTATTTTTCAGAAAAGTCTCACTGTTTCACTTTATGCTTACAAAATAGACCATTGTTTTCAGAGAAGATGAAAGAGTAACTTCTCTGTGCAAGTACACGTAAGCTTTCAGGTGTTTTGCATTTCATGTTTGGGGCATTAATAATGTTGTAATTCCTACTCTATACGCCAGTCCCTTCCTGTTGGACATAACTGACTTTGCTATATAGTATATTATTATGTAGCAACTCTATTGAGTACTTAGTGAAACAATTAATTTCAACTAGATCATGCAGTTGTCACAATGAAGTGGCATGGATTAATTTATATCTGACACAATGCCCTAAGCCAGTTTAAGTGAAACAATACTAGTATTGCCTCAGTAGTAAGAGTATAAAACTACAAGACATTTGCCAAGTTATAGATAGCTGCGAACACGTGTAAGGGAGGTAACAGGTGCCACACAGACTATAATCAGACAAAGGCTTTTGAAGTTAACAGATTGCAGATAATATCAACTGCTTTATAAATTAGGACTTCATAACTTTAAATCAGAGCTTTAAATTTCCTGATTTTTGTCATATAAGCCTACATAAAAATCAACTAGTAAGTATGTTACGGCAACCTCGACAGAAACGTATGATAGAACTGTTGTGTTTCCAAGGCTGTCAGTAAAATAAACCACTTACTGAGGTAACCACTTCATTTAATGTCATTTTCAGCACTTCATATATCATTCAGCCAATTCTTTCATATCCTACATCTGGTCCTCAAGTAGTAGTTGGACTGCTAGAAGATGTAATGCATTCTGTCTTAAAGTTAAAACCAGATGTCTTCACAACTACTAGAATACCACATTAAAATGTTCACATCCTACCCACTGTTTTCTTGAGGTTTGAGGTGTATTTTCCTTCCTTCCCAAATGTTTCAAATACAGCCAAAGCCTGAAAATCTACTGTACATTTAGCCAGTATGTCAGTTTGATGCATTAATATGCAAATCTCAAATATGTAATCCACACAATAAAAATAGGACTATCACATTTATAGAACAAATATGCTTATTGTTGTACTTATATAATATTAGAGATCATAATGCAGCATTTAAGTTCACTGATGTAGTGATGTATGACTCATGAATAATGAAAAGAAAAAAACACTTTTCTTAAATCCAGATGAATTCAGCAGTTCAAGCTGCCTACAAGAAGGCATTTGTAGAAGTGGGCAACCTGATCTTGTGAGTGGAAACTCTGACCACAGCAAAGTGGTTGGAAGTAGATTTCTTTTAGGACCCCTTTAGGACCTATAAAGGAAAAATGTTGTGATAAGTCTTTTCAGGAACAAAACTAGAATTTTTCCCCTTCTCAACAAAAAGAGAGATATGAAAATCTGTTTTATATTGTTTCATATTATTTTGCAGATTCTGTTCCTCTCATAAGATAGACATGAATTTTAGAGTACTCTGTAAAATAATTCTTAATCCCAAGCAAGCAGTAATATAGCTTTTTCTTGTCTTTTCCATACCTGGGTAAATGTCATGAGCAGGACCTGGGGAGTGTCCCAGTACATTATTCACAGCACTGTGTGGTGATGATGCTGTCTGGAGAGGCTGGATTGTGAGGCAGTCAGTCAGGATGTCCTGTCCAAACTCTGAGCTTGATCGCAACTGCAACACAAGAGATAAGAAACAACAAACCAATATAATACAGATAAATAGCAATGAGGAATAAGGAAATGTTGAGAGGTTAGATAAAGGAATTGAAACTAGGAGAATTCTTTTATTTTAAATTCCGATAAATATCCTTCCATTACAGCACATATTTCTCAAATGTGATGAAGGGAAATCTGCCTCATGCTTAACAAGACTGTACTCAGGACAAGGGCAACTTGTACAGATTGGACCTTGTACAGATGAACGTATGTGTAGCCTTTTGCAACGTGAAAGACAGATGAATGTCCCAGTTCATGGATAATGGAGACTTATCAAATGTCTGTGATCTCTTCTATCAGCAGAATGACACTATTCGAAATACTGACATTTTCCTGCTTGTTTAGCATCCTGTACCAGTTTCAGGAAATGAGGGGCTGAGAGTGAACAGTGAGGCATAAAAGGTGAGTAGGTCTAGAATATTAGCCAGCACATACAGCAAAATCCTAAGAGATGGAAGAGAAATGACAGGAGTTTCTGTCCTATATTCAGATGTGAAGAAACAATGGTAGAAAGGAAGGATTCTAAATGCAGCTGAAAAAGACCCATTACTGTGCTACGAAGTGTTGATACTCATTCAAATGATTCCTGATGACATGCTCCAGTAAAAAACTGTTTCAAGAGAGCAGAGAGTTGGTGTTACACACTCTAAGCACCACGAGTATGGTGACTATAACACAAAGGTTACATTTGCAGACTATGTATGCTGAAGTTTATCTCTTCTCTTCAAAATCCAGTGATTCATTATTAAACCTGAACATGAATTAACTTTTTGAGATATATTTATTATTCTAGAACATACCTAAATTGTAGAAAAGAAAGAAAGAGGAAACAAAAGGAGGTGAGAAAGACTTTGACAAATGCTTTTCATTCATTATCCATATTTACAAGCTGCAATAGGTCCAGATGTTTCTTCCAGAGTAGCATGAATGGTTGTCTGATATTCAGTTACTGTTTATTTTATTTTTAATGCTAATATGAGTAATGTGTTTTTTTCATGAGAGGATGTGAATATGAAATAAGTGACAAGTATCTCTAGAATCAAATTCTTATCAATTATATTTTTTGTATTATATAACTTTAAATTTATATGGAATCTATGATAAAAATAAATACAAAAAAATCTGAGCTACTAAAAATCAGGATTCTTTCATAAAAAATAAAATTTTATGGATGCTGTCTTAGTAAAGTTGCATGCTTGTGACTTTTTTTTCTTGACGAGTAAGAAACTAATCAGTTTTGTGTAATTGGATGGCAGTCACTATGGATAAAACAGTGAGCAGAGTAAGGAAGTGTGAACAAAATACACACAAGTTACTAATATTACATAACACAAACAGTAAATGAGTGCAAGCCTATTTTGCATTATTAGGAAATTTTTTTTGGACTTGTAAGCTCTTTGACAGTGAGAATGAATCTATCATGTAAGGCTATACAAACATAGATTTTCTGGCTTGCCCAGTAGCCAATATTAATGCCTATGTAAGTCCACAAAAGATAAAGGATCATCAACAAAAGCAAATAAAAACAGTGAAACAAACACTGGAAGACAGCTGTGATCTGACTTTTGAAGATATTTCTAAATCTCTAAAAAGCAGAGATTATTGTTGTTTCATATTTACAACCACAAGAGTTGTAAATACAGATTTTATAAATTTACATGTACAAATATATACACACACACATGTACTGCACATTAAAATACACCATTTTTAGAAGGAAAATGCATGTACTTAACATACATGTAACGAAATTTCCTGAGCAAGAGATGAGTGTTACACTGATTTGTACAAGTACAGAGAAACTGGCATGAAATTACTAAGAAATTACTGCTAAGTACCCCCACTGGATAACAATAGTTGCTGGGAATAATTTCACTCTTTTTCACTGCTCAGTATGTATGGGAGTCGCTATTTAGGAGTAACTACTGCTGCATCATCAGAAATGGTAGGCCATCAAAAATGTTCTCAACTTTTCTGCTTAGCAGACTGGCATCAGACATGGGTAAGCTTTGCTGCTTAGCAGGAGTCAGGAAATCACAACTGCTTCCCAAACTACACACAACTTCTGAAAAACTCCATTCCACACACCATGACTGTTTTCTCCAGACACATACAGTAGTCATGCTGTGCCTACTGCAAAAGCACATCCACAGGACAGAACCTACTTGCAAGGTATGACTTGTTTACTAAGCTACAGAATCTGGGAAAACAGCTACAGCCACAGTAAGTTCTCCACTGTTTTCAAGGTCTGTATTTTGCAGTGACCATGCTAAAAAGAATTGGTCATTTGTGGTTTCCAAAGTTTTGCAATAAATTGTGTGGATAAATTCCTTAAACACCACTGCTCAATCCTAATCCCTTTTTTGCCAGCATCCCTTTCAGGAGAAACTGCTGCACTCCACGGTGCCTGATTTATATTTCATTTCGAAAACAGGAAGTAAAGGGATTAAAGTTGAGGATTAAAACACTTACTATTATCTGATTTTTTTTTTTTCTGTCTCATAGTTGCCACGGGCACTGCTCACTGAACCTTAGCCCCTGAATGCACTTCTTTTTGAATTAATGGCATCATTTAAATTGCCTTTGTCTAAAACAAATAAGGGAAAATATCCTCATGTTTATCTGCTCTAAAAGCAAGAAAATAGATCTCCTTCCTCTTCTCTACATTCTTTCCCCTTTGCACTTTTAGCAATGAAATTTAAACTTAGAAATTGAAAAGTTCAATGAAATCTGAAAGATGCAGAAGCTTATTGGACTCATACTGTACGACCTGGACAGAAGCTTTTTGCTCTCCAGAAGGCAGGTGTTCATAGACAGAGCAGTTTCTCCAGATTCATATAGTCACAGAATGAGCTATGTTGCGAGTAACTACATTAGTGCTGTAACAGCCTGCTGAGATTCTAATGATATAACATTCTAACTCTCGTTCCTTATCAATTATTTAGAAAGAGAAAAGAAAAAAGACTTTATTTCCTGTAAGATCTGCATTAAGCATTGTCTTCCTTGGTTTAGAAAAGTTCAAACATTGAGAAATGATCGGAAATTGAATGAAATGAAATGTATTGCAAAATGAAATAAAAAATATTAGCAAAAGCCAGAAAATATTGATTTTGTTTTCTACTTACCATTACATTTAAATTCTGTCATAAAATGTTGTTCATTCCAAGAACTTACAACAAACTGGTAGCTACTATCAGTTCTAGTAGTACTACTAGTAGTAGTAAAGTGCCGTAAAATCAACACGTACTCACGATGAAAAAAGATGGCTTCTACTCTAAAGCAGTGCAAACAATGAACATCATGAAGTAAGCAGAACCGCAAGAATCAAGAACTCTGTACTATTATGCTGGGAGATTGATGTATTTGCTAACTACATTATCTGACCATATGGTGCTATCTCATGAGGTACACCTGGGTCCACTGCTCAAGCCTGTCTAGGTCCCTCTGGATTTAATATTTCCTTTTATAAATATGGGTCCTGCACAATGGAAGGAGAGCAACATCTGCAAGATCATTATTAGCTGTGCAAGGTCACCTCTGTAAAGCACCCCCTTTTTGGTTGGCACTACTAGTTAGGCCACTTTGCAAGGCAATTCTGGCAATTGCTTTGGCCAGACGATCCAGGCACTTATTTCCTTACTTCTAATATGTTCCACATAAATGTAGTCTGCTCTACTCCACTAGCCTCTAACATGGACCAAAACTGAAGCAGACACAGCTGAGGTGTAATAATCTACTTCTTCATCCAAGCAGTACAGCGTAGAGTTTTTTCTTTATTGTAATAAGGAAGAGTATTATGAAATTTTCCAGCCATTGCTAGCTGGTCTGTTTTTCAAAGAGTTACAAATGAAAAATGCAAGAAATCATGCATGAAAAGCAGCAGGATTAGAGAAATCCTGTTTGCCTGTTCCCTTCCTCAGTGTGATAACACCTGAAAAGATTTTCTTCCAATCAGATGTCACAGGAGGAAATCTTGTAGAAAGTCTTCTTTGTTGGGAGAGTGCTGTGACAGCTCTCCAAAACAAGCTAGCATTACATCACTGACCAATCTGTACAAAAATGGAAGATTATTCGTTAGAAATGGAGTAAGCTTGAAGTGCAAGTCTGCTCTGCATGGATGTCTGTCTCCTGAGTTGTCTTTCAGTGATGTGGTAGCTATACTAAATCCAGGACAATTCATAAAACATCTCCATTGAGGGCAGAAAACTTTCACAACTGTTATTTGGACTACGTTTCTCAAAGTTATTCCTTTGTGCTACTTACTTTCTGGCACAGGCAGCACAAAATTCTATCCTGGAAGAAGTCAGGAAAATATATACAAGAGAAATTGTTGTGTTAGATCAATACTGAGTGAAAAACAAATACATAATTAAAGAGAAAAACTGTATAGTTAGGACTGACAGTGCATGCTTTAGCTGCCGTGCTCCTCTGTAATGGTACTGAAAAACCCAATAGACACCTAGGATTAATTTACCATACTATGGATCTGCTGAAGTTTTAAGCTATCTGGTCAGCTGGACCCATGCATGCTTTCCCCAGGACCCACTGGAATAAGCTAAGCTGATGCAGTTTAAGCATTCACTATCTCACAGTTTGCCTAACATTATCCAATCTGTAAATAATTTAAGCACACAACAACAGTATGGACATTGTTAAAACTGTCAAATATTCTAAGGCTGATCAGCTGAAGGGTGACAGCACTTGGTATAAGCTATCTTCAGTTGAAGGTCCAGACTGAGAAGCCCAGAGTGATTGTACATTCCCTTTAGCTGGTCTTGTTTATCTGCACTGCTCAAATTATCTTTTTTTTTATCCACCCCTCCACTCCCCCACAAAGCTGCAGCTGAACAGTTGTATTCTTACCTATTATCATTTCATTTAATTGAAAAAATCTCTTTTTCTGGAACTACATGCTGATTTAAAGTACTATCACGCATAACAACTGTTGTTCACTGGTATAATTACAGATAAAACAAAAAATTGTAACTAAAATCATAGACTTTGCACTGTTCAGATGGCAAGACAGATGCTTTCAAACTGATCTTGCTCTTGCCAAACAGGTGTAAGAAATCAAAGCAACTTTTTTTCCATTTTTAAAAATTGTCTGTTTGAAAATGCAGTTATTTGAAGAGAATGGCTTTTGGAAGGCAGCAGACAGTCACAAATGGTCATGATACGATCTACATGAAGTCCACATAGGATCTCCACCTTCAACTGGGACACAAATTCAGTATTTGAAAGTGAATTAAACATTTAGTTTTTAAAATAAAGGTTTTTTTTGTAAGATGCTGCAGAATAGCAAAGTTTTTTTCATGGCACACTTGTATGAAAAACATTATGTTAAGAACATTATGTTCCTAACCTTGTGCAAGTACAAGACTTCTGAGAGCCTTCACTCTCAAAACAAACATGCTTTCTTGAAGGGCAGGTATTTGCCTTTCACACTGGTTTTAAGTCACTGCATAGCTAATAGTATGG